>NC_057864.1:131545071-131855071 GCF_019393635.1 Dromiciops gliroides
AGGCTCCAACGTTTGACACTTACTGTGTGACCCTGGGCAAATCACTTAACCCTCATCGTCCCCACAAAACAAAACAAAACAAAAACTAAAAGCCTACTCAGATACCTCACTTACCAAGTCCAAAAGCTACATCTAGAGTGTGGGTACTGGGTAATAGAGCCCATATATACATTTGTGTCTTATATAAACTTGCCTAGCTAAGTTCACAAAATTCACTACTAAGTTAGCCAAAGTATGATAAATTATTTTAGCCACAGCAACTCTCAAGAACTAACTGCTAAGTCATAAAGGAGCTGTGATCTCCATTGATAGATGGAGTACCCATATTACTTGAAGCATTCAAGTATATTGTCTGCTTAAAAAGATAGGGGTGCAGGGACAGCTAGGTGGTACAGTGGATAGAGCACCGGCCCTGGATTCAGGAGGACCTGAGTTCAAATCCAGCCTCAGACACTTGACACTTACTAGCTGTGTGACCCTGGGCAAGTCACTTAACCCCCATTGCCCTGCAAAAAAAAAAAAAAAAGATAGGGAAGCACATAATATTTTAATGATAATAGCACCTTCCTTTTGGTGACTTAAGAGTTTTCAAGGCACTATGACAATTGGAGTGACGCCACCTACTGGAGAGATACTGTAGGAAAGCTCCACCATGAGGAGAAGGTGTCTGAGGGCAAGCCATGTGGCTTGGAAGGTTCCTTGGCATCAGGAAGTGATGTTTCTCGTGGGTACTGTCTATCAAAGCTACTAACTAATTACCTTGGAGCTGTGTGTGCGTGTGGATGGGATGTTCCTAGTTTCATAGGAGGCTGGTGGGACAAAGAGGGGGTGAGGCTCGCTCTCTTGCTCTTTTTCACGAGGACCTCAAGAGGGTGTGGAGGAGGAGATGCTGGCTCCCTGAGATAGATAGCTGAATCTAGGCCTGTTTCTCTCTTCACCAAATTCTTATGCTCCTTAATAAATGCTTAAAAGTCTAAAATCTTGGTAAAGCTTCTAATTTATTGGTGACCACTCATTAGATTTTTAGATAGTATAGCTATATAGCAACTTTACAGCACTTTCAGAAACTTTGATTTAATTTGATTTTCTTGGAAATTTTGTGAGGTTGGTACAGCAGGTGGTAATGTTTCCATTTTACATATGAGGAAACTGAGGCTCAGAGAGGTTAAAAAATTGTGCAAAGTCACATAGATATTTTGTGGTAAAGCTACAGCTAGAACCCAGGTCTTCTCTCACTTGACTTCAACTCTACTAGTCTTTGCACCATACTGTGCTCTCTTACAATCTTAAAAACAAAAAAGTAATTAAAATGTCAAAAAAAATTTGAATAAATTCCAATGTAATGTGATCTCAAACTATAACTCATATGTAAGAACACAACCTATAAGTTGCCAGATAAGCAATGAGCACACACATTTATCATTTGTTTTTGTTGTTTAGCTATTTCAGTCAAGTCCGACTCTTTGTGACCTCATTTAGGGTTTTCTTGGCAAAGATACTGGAGTGGTTTGCTATTCTTTCCCCAGCTCATTTTACAGAAAAGGAAACTGAGACAAACAGGGTTAAGTGACTTTCCTAGGGTCACACAGATAGTAAATGTCTGAGGCTGGATTTGAACTCAGATCTTCCTAACTCCAGGCTTGGCACTCTATCCACTGTGCCACCTACTTATCATTTATTCACATGTTATAAATATAATGTATTTCAGAGATACAGATTATAGGGAGAAAACTGGGTTTAATTACTAGTTCCAGTCAGGAAAAGAAATACAAGACCTAAAAAATTTGAAACTTTCTCATGAGATTTCTTTTAAAGTCTTACAATTTCAAGATTTTTTTTCTTGTAGTATGATACTAATTGCTTTAGTATTTTCTTTCTTTTTTTCCTTTTTTTTTTTTTTTGGTGGGGCAATGAGGGTTAAGTGACTTGCCCAGGGTCACACAGCTAGTAAGTGTCAAGTGTCTGAGGCTGAATTTGAACTCAGGTCTTCCTGAATCCAAGTCCAGTGCTTTATCCACTGCGCCACCTAGCGCCCTCTTTGGTATTTTCAAAATGTGATTAGGAAGCTGCTGTAAGGTTGTCCTTACAGATGTGGAAGGAGGTGGATTTCCCTTTTGAAAAAAAAAAATCTAGTTATTAATTGTTTGCATGCTAATGCATGGTACTCTTACTAGGCCCAACTAAAACTAAGGATGTTCAGATATCTAGTCATATGGGACATACCATGTTGTAGCAGACAGAGCCCTGGATAGAGAGAGTCAAAGATTTGGGTTGAAATCCCAATTCTACCACTTCCTGGTTCTGGTGTGACCTTAACCAAGTCATAAACTCTGGGGCCTGAAGTTTCCTCACCTATAAAAGAAGTAGCTACCTTCTTGGGTCTTGTGAGGACCAAGTCAAATAACACATATAAAACATAAAATGCAGTAATCATCAGTGGTATTACTCACAGCACAGACAGTAAGAAGTTTCTCTTAAGCATGCAAGACTAACAAAAAGAAAAAAAATTTAAAAATTATAATTTAAAGAGATATGAACAAAGCTTTAAATGATGGGGCTCCCTCATGACATTTGTTTATAATGACTTGAGGGAACTAGAGAGTGTTTTTAGGGTCATTCTCACATGGTCTCTATCCTCAAAGTGTGCCGCCACTCCATGTGAGGAAATGTCAGTTGTTTTGTGATTGATGACATTCTGAAATGATCAAAATTCAAGCATAAATTTTTATCTATAGTGATTTTTTTTTAAACTCCAAGAAAATGAATTCCTGTGTATTGGACTCCTTTTCTCTCTTGGGGCAGCCTATCTCATCAGTATTAATGCTCTGCTTTTAATGAGAATGTTAAGCTGCTCTGTAATTCTTATTGGGCACAGGCAATGACATGGTAGCAAAGAAGGTGAAGGCCCTAAAGCCCTTAGGTTATTAAATTGTGCCCCTCCCCACTACCTAATTATTTAGCTATTTGTTACTTGCATATTGAAATGCATTTCTTTTCAATTCTGCTCCCTAGGACAAATGGCAGGCACTAGCCTCTTGCTTTAATAGGAAGGCACATCACCTAGAATCCTTGTCATGAATAAATCCGTGTCTTTGACCTCTCCCTCTCATTTGGTTAGTAATTGGTAAGGGAAGCATTGTGACTCAGCCACAAAAGTCTGCTCTCCAATTTCTTTTTCCAGATACTGCCCAGGCTTCATCAGCTCTTGAATGACATGGATTTTCTTTATATTCTCAGATAGTGATTGGAGCCCTCTGTGACCTAGAAGCAGGCAGGCTGGGTAGGAAACCTACTTCCCTGGGGTAAATCTATGTCTATCTCTAATAACAAACTCCAGGAAAGACTACAGGACTATAAGAAAGAGAAATAGACATTTTTTTCTCTGCTTACTGAGGGTGGACCAAGTAGACTGGTCACAAACCAGATTCTGTTGATATTTTATAGAACAGGTGTGCCCTGCTTATTAAAAAAAACCAAAAAACCAAAAAACAACAATCACCAACAAAAACCAATACCTTAATTACATAAGATGCTGAACTTATAGAACAATTAAACCAGGGAGGTAATTGTTTGCCACAAAGATCCACCACACCATTGTTTTTAATATTTGAGAAAAGTCTTGATTGATTTTTTAAAAAAATTGATTTGTATACAGCTTTTCAGTAGTGCTTTGAGACTGGACTGACTTGGTATTTTTGTTATTAGGCACTCTAAGAAGAGTGGAGCTTGATTTTTCATTGGATGTACTTTCATCGCATTCTCAAAGAGACTCCTGTTTATTTGTTATTATTTTATAATTATTTATTATAAAAGTTAATGGCTACAGTTGAAGCCAGAAGCCACTCCTTCCATTTGAACTCTTAAAATATAAGGTGATTACCATTTTTCAGACTTATTTAGGGGTCTTCTGACCTGACCTCACCCTAAGAATTCATTATGAATAGAAACAGCCTCTCCATTTGCCAGCCTGAACATGGACATCTAGGTTCTTTATCTACCTTGGGATGGAGTAGGACAATGGCTAGAAAGGCAGATCACTAAGAAGTGTGGAGTTTCAAGGAACAGGGTGATGGAGGTAGGTATATCTCATGGAGCAGAGGCAGGAGGGGTAGAGGGGGAGAAGATAGAGACCATTGAGCTGTAGTACAATGTTGACTTCGGTCTTCCATCTGAGGATGAGATTGAATGGAACAGTCTTCCTTTTCTCTTTTGTCTCTGATGTTCTTTGGTTTGATGACTTTTATGGGTGGTTTTTGGTCATTTAATTTTTTCAAATGTCAAACTAGTAGCCATTTAAGGCATGGTATCCTTACTCTGAAATAAGCAGTCTTCTTTGCTATGTATTTTTAAAATCCTCATGCTCTACCTTAAGACAAAGCAATTTTAATACTAGGTGCACACCCACATGCCCTTGTTGCAAACTGCTTTTGTTGACAAGATATGAAGTAGTTCAGGGAGTTATGGTTAAGGCTGTATTATTGAATGGTGCTGGTAAACACTACACATTTTTTTGTTGTTGCGTTGCAACTATTGTTTCCAATTTAGTGACTCTGCTGCCTCTGGAACCATATAGCAACAATGACAACAATATTAGGTTTTGTTTTACTGTGATTTAGTAGCAACAGAGTTTACCGATTTTAGCCCCTTGGCAACAAGAACCAAGTTCCCCATTGCATTAGCACCTAAGTGTCAGGGGTTAAGTAACCATCACAAAGATACTGCACTTTTGATTGTAGCATTTGGCAGAACTGAAAGGAAAGGAAGTTTGTTGAAGGGACTGTGGGCAACAGAAGACATTGAGGAGAAGATGAAATGTCACATGAAGTCTACAAATTCTTGCACATATCCTCCATCATAGCCACCCTAGTCTGCAAGATCATCTTTCATTGTAGCCTTTAATCCCCCTCCAGGAACCACACCTTTCTTCTTTTTTGGCTTTGCTTTTCTTGTTTCTGTTTTTCACTGCATAGCATTGTCGATGAATTAATTGGTCATCTTTTTCAAGTCATCAATTTCCAATGAAATACACACATCTCGAACTATTGCTTCCAAGAAATTGGCATAATATAGAGATTTTTCATATTATGTAATTTTTTCTTTTAGTAATTTGCTGAACTCTGTGAAGTCATCTTTTGAAGAGGGGTTCATGGTATCTGTACCACAGATTGTGTTATTAACACCGAAGGTTTCTTTTGCTAATTCAAGGTCTGCCTCTTCCTGTAATTTCTTTAGCTGTAGTTTATCTGCTCATTGTTCTTCTGGTGGAAGCTCTTTAGATTCTTCAAGCTCTTCCAACCTTTTCTTAATTTCTCCTTGTCTTTTTTTCTGTTGCCATTCTTTCTCTTTGATTCTCTCTGCTATCTTCTTTTCTGAAACTTTCCTTTCTGGTTTTACCTCTGTCTCCTCTTTTTTGTTCTTCATTATCATCATCATTCCAGTTTCCCTTGATGTCGTCATCCTCATTCTCCGCCCTCCCAGCGATCCCCACTGGCAGCACCCCCAGCCTTAGAATCTGAGCCCCCGCTGCCGCCAGCATCTCAGGCCAGGTGTGTGTGAGTGAGAGAGGGAGAGAAGGGGGAAGGAAGAGCACGAGAGGGCGGGTGGTGAGCCACCAAATATGGTTTGATGACTTTTAGCAAGCACAAGGCTTATAGCTACCTTCTTGCTTTGTTCAGCTGCTGCTGCCATGTGATCAGACCATCCTTTACGATGCTGTTTTTGTAATTCGTGAGGTGGGTACAAATGAGAGAAAATATTGTTGGCTTTCCTTTGGCTCCCTCTCAAGTCCCCTCCCTTTCCACTCACCAACATATGTAGCTATAGTGGTGACTTCCAGGGGCAGCTACTTGGAGCAGTGGATAAAGCACCAGCCCTGGATTCAGGAGGACCTGTGTTCAAATCTGGACTCAGACACTTGACACTTACTAGCTGTGTGACCCTGGGCAAGTCACTTAACCCTCATTGCTCCGCCCCCCCCCCCATACTAAAAGCTATAGTGGTGATTTCCAGAGCTGTGGCTTAGAGGTCATCAGTCAGCAGCTCAGGTAAGGTGGCCTGTGTTTTATGGGAATCTTTCTCTGTGCCCCTCACTTTTTCTTTCACTCTTTCTTTCTGTCTTTCTCTCCTCAAAGTTTAGAAATTGTCTGGCTTTCAGAGAAGACATCTGTCTGCTTGGCACAGCGGTTGCTTTTAGGATGACAGTGGCTGAGAAGTCATTAACTGGGACCTTGGCCTGACATGCTATTTATCATCACTTTATTATTGGAGATGCCCATGGGGGAGTGTTTAAAAAATAAAATGAGGTGACTATAACTTTTCACAAAATTGGAAACATTCTTGGGAATTGTCTCACACAAAAGAATCAATCACCTTTGAAATGCCAAGATGTAGAGCCTTCAATATACTGGTGGTCCAGGACCTTGGTGTAGAATGAGGTTTGAGGGAAGTAAATGGGTATTTAACCTGAAGCAATGTAGAAACTCAGTAGGGTTAGGAGGAAACTGAACACTTCTCAAGAAAAATGTGCAACTGAAACCTGAAATCATAATTCCTCAGATAAGTGCATGTGTTAATTTAATGAGGCACTTTAATTTTAGTTCTTCCATGCCTCATTTTTATTTCAAATCTTCTTTCTTGATATATTCTACGTGCCTTCCACATGAATTAAGTGCATATTAAGTAGGTGAGTGACTGTTATAAAAATGTCCACCCATTTCCAAACACTGCATAAAGTGTACTTACTAGTATGGGAATCTTTGTTTTGTTCCCTAGTGTTTTTCTTTTTCTTTTTAATTTCTTTTTAAACTTTAATTTGTCTGAAGATGAATTTGGAGGGAAAAGTGAAAGTTAATGGCTTACTTTATCCCACTTAGATCATTTTTAGTAATGTCCAGGTTCACAGCCTATTTAATCAAAGTGGGATTTATGAAAATTTAAAACATTAACGATGCCTGAAAGGCATACTTCTGCACAATGGGCTAATGTATTGCCTAGTTTAATGGAAGAAATACAGAAACTGGGGGTGGGGGGAGCAAACCCACCTCAACATTTGGAAGATCATTGCAAACAATCTCATTTTTACTTTAGGTGTTTAAAATGTTTCATAAATCATGTTAAGATTGTATCCATAGTAAATGGATGAATGTAAAATTGGAAACACTTTTTCTCCAGGGAAACCTGGTAATAATGATTCCATATAAGAAAACCTGTTAAAATTTTAATAGGCAACAGAAAATGCTATGAACAAAGATGCAGTGGAATGTGGTGCTAAAAATGTTTCCTGTCTTTTTTATAGCATTAGAAAATACCAAGCAGCAAGAATCTTGATATACACATACAATCTTCTGTTGTGCATGTATATATATATATATTTTTTTTAATATGCCATGATCAACTGTCTTTATCTTTTCCATTGCACCTCTCTCTCTGTCAGACAGAGTTGTGGTGCGTTTCAGGGATCCTGTTTCAAAATGGGTGTCACTGAATGTCAAATAGTTTAAAATACAAAAATAAAACAAGTGGTTGCAGTCCAGCACACGCTCACTCTCAGTCGATGTCTTCCATACTGTAAATTCAACTTATAATGGAGTGCCATCCAAAATGAAGAGGAGAGAGATGGAGGAAGATTCCAGAAAGTTGAGATTGTTTCAGACTGACGTGTAGCAGCTGGCCCATACCTCATTATCCTCAGCGAATTCTCTATTAAAGAGTCTTAGCACTAGAAACTCAAATAAATAGGAAAAAGTCCCAAGAAGACAGAACTGAAAATGGAATCCTTCCTGAAAGTGATGAATGACTTCAGGGCAAGTGTTCATGAATTTTTTATTATTTTAAGGGAATGGGGACTAGTGCTGGTCAGTGGTAGATGTTTGATGACGCTCAGGGTCTCCTTTGTTCTTTGCCTGGAGATGATTGTCTGAAGCCATGCATGGGCTACTCTTAGGGATTCAGGCTGGCTGGGGGGTTGGGGGGGAATGAAGATTTGCTGCTGACTCCTAGTTAATTCCCTTTTATAGTGTGCTTTTAGAAAGCCCTTTAACATGAGATAAAAGTGCTTTGTGATGTCTTCCATGTGGGAGGGTTGGGAATAGTAAGATTTTCTCAACTGTTTTTTCCTTTAGTCAAACAGAGTTCCAAACACTTTATGTGCTAAGCTCTGTATTAGATGCCATCGAGTATGTAAAAACAAGTAAGGCAAAGTTCTTGTGTTCATGGAATTTACAAATTAGTACTCAAAAGGATCTGCGATCTCATTGGTATGGATGCAACTTCCACTAAAGAAGATCATAGGATTCTAGATATAAGGTTGGAAGGCACTTTAATGGCCATCTAATTTAACTCATTCACTTACAGATAGCAAACTAAGGTATGGAATGTTGTGTTGTTGTTTTTTTTAACCAGATAGTGAGTGGCAGGGCCAGGATTCAAACTCAGGTCATATAACTCTAAGCCCAGCTTTCTTTCCACTACATACTGCTTCTTACTCTGTATCTTCTCTGATGTCCGCATGAAGATGTCAGTAAAATGCATACCTGCATACCATGCCAGGATAATCTTCCTGGAATATAATTCTAAGTCTGCCATCTCCCTGCTTAAACACATTCAATGCCTTATTTTGCCCAGTCCATTAATCAGTAAACATTTATTTAATACCTACTATCAGGCATTGTGCTAAGCACCTCTCTCTCTGTCAGACAGAGTTGTGGTACATTTCAGGGATCCTGTTTCAAAATGGGTGTCACTGAATGTCAAATAGTTTAAAATACAAAAATAAATATGAAAAAGATAGTCCCTGGCCTCCAGGAGCTTACGGTCTAATATGGGAAAATTAAAACACAGAAAGAAGCTAAGAAGGAAGGGGGATGGGTAAGGTGCCAGGTTTGGGTATGATGGCGTCTAGTCCAAAGGAGAGTAGCCAGGTAGGAAATGAAGTGAGGGCTGGCCTAGGAGCCTTCTTTAAATGGAGGTTTGGAAAGAGTTCTCTGCCCTTTCAACATTTCCTCCAATCAGAGAGACAAAGGATACTAAAGGTACTGATGAGGTGTGAGTGCTGAGGCTAATGTAATCTCAAAAGATGATTACTTTTCTGATAATGAGGTTTAGGGGTGAGGGGGAATGATGGAGCCTGTTCAAAGGAATGCAACTGGGTAGGAAATGAAGATTACAAACTCCTGAGTCTGGTATCCCAAGGCCCCCCCCCCCACCCTCTAGGTCTGAGCTACCTTTTTTTAGCTTACTTCACTCTATCTCCCTTTATGTACCCTATGCCCCCTCTCATCAGTGCTCCTTACACTTAGAAGAACTCCTCCCCCAGGGATTCATCTCTCTCTTTGCTTCTTCCCTTCCCTATGCCTATAATTAATCTTCATCCTCCAAATTTTTTCCTAATGCAGTCCTCCTCATCTTTGATGGTCAGCTCAAATACTGTTTTCCATGATGCCACTTTTGATCTAAATTGATAACTCCTTTTTTTTAACTTCTAGAAGAATTTATCTTTTTTGTACACACGCCATATTTTTAATTGTAAGACTATTTTGTGTATCTATCTTGTCTACTTTACTAGTCATTTAATATCTTGAATGCAATGATCACCCCTTATTTATCTTTGTGTCTTCCTTGCATATGTCACTGTGTCTTGTAAGTGCCTAATAAATAATTCAGAAACTTAATTGAATTAAAATTGTCCATCTTTGTTAGACTCAATAGCTGCTTAACTTTTTAGGCAAACTGACAACTAATGGAAATGTAGTGCAATGTTGTGGGAAGAATGTTAGACTTAGGGTCAGAAAAGATTTAGATTAAGATGCTGCCACCAGTACTTATTATCCACCCATTTAACCTCTCTAGATATTAATTTCTGCGTCTGTAAAATGGGCATCATTATACCATTAGCATCCATCTTATGAGGTGAGAAAGCTTAAATGAGATAATAAATGTCAAAGACTTTGGAAACATTAAAGGACCTTATAAAGGACCTAAAGTTATTATTGTTCTGTATACAGCCTATTTGTACATGGTTGTTTGCATGTGGTCTCCCCCATTACACTATGAGGTACTTAAGAATGGGAACTTTTTAAAAATGTTGTCCTTTCTTGGTATCTTCATTGCTTAATACAATTCCTGGTACATAGTAGGCACTTGACAAGTTCTTATTGATGGACTAAAACTGGTATATTTTTGTTGTCATTATTATTCAGTTGTTTTTTAGTCATGTCTGATGCTTCATGACCCTTTTGGAGTTTTCTTGTCAAAGATATTGGAATGGTTTGCCATTTCCCTCTCCAGCTCATTTTACAGATGAGAAAACTGTGGCACAGAGGATTAAGTGACTTGTCCAGGGTCATACAGCTAGGAAGTGTCTGAGGCCAGATTTAATCTCAGAAAGATGAGTCCTCCTGACTCCATACCCATCACCCTATCTACTGCATCACCTAGCTGAATACATTTTCTAACTCAAGTCTTCCTGACTCCAGGGTCAGTGCTCTATCCACTGGGCCACCTAGTTGCCCCTATAGCAGAATTGTTTTAAGAACAACTTTGAGTGACTAAATCATTTTGACTATTATAAATACCCAAATTAATTATACAGGACATATGAAAGGAGGCACTATCTGCATCTGGAGATAGAACTGATAAATAGAAGTATATACAGAATGATTTTCCATATATATATATATATATATATATATATATATATATACATGTCTAATAATAACCATCTTTAGGATGAAGGAAGGGAAGAAAAATAGAAAAGAAATTGACATGATAACTTTATTATATATTTGACAGGAATAGCAAATTGAAAATAATAGATTTACAGTGTCACATACAATCTTTTTTATTATACTATGTTATAGAAATTATTGTTTTATTCTGTAATTTAAAAATAAATTAATAATTTTAAAGAGTTTAGAATAATTTTTTTGTGGGGCATTTGGGGTTAAGTGACTTGCCTGAGGTCAAGTGTCTGAGGCCAGATTTGAACTCAGGTCCTCCTGAATCCAGGGCCAGTGCTCTATCCACTGTGCCGCCTAGCTGCCCCCTAGAATCATTTCTAACTGGTGAACCTAACACTGATTCTCTTGGAGATTTTGTCCACTAATGGAGATAAGGCAGTGTGGTATAGGGAATAATACACTGTACTGGAAGCAGTCAAAAAGTCCCACTGGGTTTGAGGCTTTGCTCTGCCACTGAATTCTCATGTCAATCAATAAACCTCTATTAAGCATCTACTATGGGCCACTCATAGTGCTAAGCATTGGGGATACAAAATAAGGTAAAAGATGGTCGATGTTCTTGAAGAACTCATAATCTCATAAGGAAGACAACATGCAAACAGATACTTACAAGCAAGCTAAATATAGGATAAATCAAAAATAATCACCAGAGGGAAAGCTCTGGAATTAATATGGATCAGGAAAGGCTTTCATAGAGGATTGGATTTTAGTTGTGTGACCTTAGAAGTCGCTTCACTGTTCAGCCTGAAGTTCTTCACCTGTAAAATAAGGGAGTTGGTCTAGATGATCTCAAATATCTTTTCCCGCTCTACCATTCTATGATTCCACAGTTATCACTTTTATGCAAATGAGCCCCACATCTTTATCCGTAGCCCTGATCTCTCCCTGAGCTCCAGTCCAGTATCTCTAAAAGCATGTTGACCATAATCATCCAGACAGCCCACCAAAAATTCAAACTCAGCATGTCCAAAATCGATGTTTCACTTCCCAATCCTGCCCATCCCGTCCTAGCATCCCTCTTTTATTCCTCTTAGTCATTCAAGCTCAGAATTTCAGTCAGTTTTGACTCTTCTCTCTCCCTTATCCTTTACGTTCAATCAGGTTATCAGGTCTTCTTGACTGCCTTCAAAGTACTTCTCCCCTTCGTGCTATTGGAATAGCTTCCTAACTGGATTTTCTACCTCCAGTCTCTCTCTGCTCTTTAATCTATCCTTCACCCAGCTGCCAAAATAAGACTGATATGAATAAGTATAGAGCAAAGTAAAGTGAATCAAGATAATTTATACAGTGATCAATATTATGTAAATGAAAACAATATTAAAATACATCAAAACTCTGACTAATATAGTGACTGATTTTGACATCAGAGCAATACTATAGCATCCTACCCTCCTCTTGGCAGACACATCGGATTGTAAGTGTAGCATGAGACATAATTTATCTGACATGGCCAATTGGTTTTCTGTTTTACTTAACCATATTTCTTTGTTATAAATAAGGATTCTTTTGATGGTGTTTGTAAAGTGCTTAGCATAGTGCCTGACACACACATTTTAGGGACTTAACAAATGCATGTTTCCTTTCCTTGCTTTCTTCCCTTTCCTCTCTTGCCATTTTGAAGAAGTCAAGAGCATACTTGGGGAAAGTGACATCCATGTTAAAAAAAAAAAAGCACCAATAAAACATTTATTTTTAAAACTTGTAAGATAAAATTAGCCTTCTCTGTCCCTAGAAAGTAGATATTACATGGAACTGGGGATTTAATTATCATATAAAAAGTATCCTTTATTTTTTAAAACCACATAGAATATCAACAAAATGGGGAACCAGATATTTTCTCTGATTCTCATGACCTCTCAAACCTCTCCAAAAGAGAAATTATGCACCAAAGATAAAGCAACTTCAGTTGTTTCTGTGGTCCAGGACACCTGGGACCCAATGTGGGTGGGGCAGGGGAGGGGGACCCTCAGAGTGATGATGGGTGAGGGTGGTAGAACACCAAATCCATGAGCACAAAGCAAAAAACAAAAATGTGAAATCTTATTACCATGCAGATTGCCACAGGCTTTGATACTCAATACCTTCCTCAATTTCTAGCATTTAGTAGGTACTTCATAAATGTTTATTGAATTGAAAGCAATCACAAAACAAAAGCCATAAAAAAGAATACATTAGGATAGCTAGGTGGTGCAGTGGATAAAGCACCAGCCCTGGATTCAGGAGGACCTGAGTTCAAATTTGACCTCAGACACTTGACACTTACTAGCTGTGTGACTCTAGGCAAGTCACTTGACCCTCATTGCCCTGGGGAAAAAAAAGAGAAAGAATACATAAAATCATTACTAATGGAAAAATCTGTAATTCATTATTTTGTTTTGGTTAGGAGAAATAAGAATGACAACAACCTGTCCGTGAAATGGGGGGTGCCTTATTTTTAGTCTCTTGGCTCAGTATTTTCTTCTCTTCTCTTGTTGATAATAATGAGGAATAACTGGTTAATTCTTGCTTGAAATATGAAAGGTTGACAGTGTGTATGCCATAGAGTTTTCAAATAGATAGTGGGAAAAATCTATTTCCTTCTGTTGACATAGCGCTTGTTAGTTTTCCTCATACCATATGGTGCAAAGAGCTGAATCAAAGCCGATAGATTGGAAGGCATTAAGTCCAGGACAGCAGAGGCCAGCACATAATGTTGGACTAATTTCACTTGTCTCTTGCAGTGGGTGGGAGTATGGTATCTTTAGCCCTGGGTCCTCATTGTAAACTCATGCAGCAGCTTGTGGTAAATACAGTTAGGCCTTTACTTGTAAATGCATGTCACACCTTGAGGAGTTTTTTAGGGGGTAATATATTAAAGGGGTCAGTAGAGAAGAGTAACTTTATGAAAAAAATCTTTGTCTCTGTGTATCTATTTCTTTTTCTCCAGATCAATGACTGCTTTTCTTTCTTCTCCCCATCTGCCTTGCTCCCCTAACCAGCCATAATGAACACTATAAACTCAGAGGGGGAGCCATTAAATAAGCTATGTGAATTTAAGCAGATCTTCAAAAGGTTTCATCCTTGAAACATGAACACCAATGTTGCCAGTTTTGTGTTACAGAAATGCTGAATCTCACATGTTTGGATAGAGTTATGAGGATATGTAGTGACAGAGACAGCAAATAGTATCAATGGAAAATGAAGTTTGTGTATAAGCTACCCCCCCCCAGCAAACTGTACCTAAGAAGTTTACAGTTTCATACAAAAATAACATTCACCTTACTGATGAAGTTCTTTATATATTGTTACTTTCTTTTGGTTTCTAATTCCTAAGGACGTATATGTAGATGTTGGTGCATGTAGATATGCATATGCACACACATATTTATAGACATACACGAAAAGCACATGTGTAAGTGCATTATAGACACATACATACAGGTATATATGAATGAATGCACATGTACATGCATGTTCAAGTATATCTGCATATTCTTACATTTGCAAATGTATATGCACACACAATACAATGCATATGCACATGATATACATAATATGTATATGCATGAGTGTGTGCACATGCAGGTGCGAGTATAATAAACATATGTAAATATATATTATATACACATACATACATGATAGGTCAGGTGCAAGTATTATATAGAGATATTTGTCTTCGATGTGTGATTTTGTTGGTATCTGTTTATTCCAGTGAGGAAACTCTCCCAGTGCAAATTGATACTTTCTCTTCACCCTAGAATCTAACAATCAATCATTCAGCCAATCAACAAGCATTTACTAAATTTTAGACAAAAAAAGGAACAGTCCCTTCTTTCAAGGAGCTTATATTCTTTTGGTAGATACAACATATATACATACAAGTGTGTGTACGTGTGTGTGTGTGTGTGTACGTGTGTGTGTGTTTGTGTGTGTGTATATATATATACATATATATATATATAATAAATGTAAAAACATATCAGGTACTTTGTGGAAGGCAACTAAGTAGTACAGTGGATGAAGTGCCAGCCCTGAGTTCAAATCTGGATTCTGACACTAGCTGTGTGACCCTGAACAAGTCACTTAACTGTTTGCCTCAGTTTCCTCATCTGTAAAATTAGCTGGAGAAGGAAATGGCAAACCACCCCAGTATATTTGCCAAGAAAACCTTAAAAGGGGGTCATGAAGAGTTGGACATGACTGAAAACAACAAATTTATGGAGGGAGGGCAGTATTACCAAAAGGGACTGCGATAGTTTCATGCAGAAGGCACATCTTGGAGTCTTGAGGAAAATAAGTCATCATTGGAGAATTGTCCCTTCGAATTCCCAATAGAGTGTTGCTTGAAGCACTGGGCAGTTTAAGTGACACATGGTCCAGGATCAGGCAGCCAGTAAAAGCAGCTGACTCTGGTCTTCCTAACTTCAGGATGAGCATTCTCTCTATCATTCCACAGCTGCCTCTCCTCCATGCATGCATGCACACATAAGCAAACATTTTTGAAGGGGCGGGAGCAAGTGTCTTACTGCAGTGCTCAGAAATCAGCCATCTCCCCATCAACACAACAGGAGCCAGTCTTCCTGAGTTAGAATGAATGAGTCCCACTGACAGTGATTACATTTTGGCAAAACTCACTTCTCCTTCTGCTGCATCTTCCCTGAGGAGAAACGTCAGACTGGGAGGCTATCAGCTCTTCAGTGTTCGGAAGCCCCGTGTTCAGTGTGTCACTGTGCTCGTCTGCATTTCTCTGATGCACACTGTGTTGTCAAAAGTGGTTTACTTCAAAATGACTAGTTTCTTACCTCCATAGGTAACTCTCTTTGCTACATATTACCCTGATGTCGCTTCCTAATTTAGAACTGATGCCAGAAGGGTGATCTGTCAGTTAACCAAAGACCTATCCTCTTCAGTCTTTCTAGTGCATTTCCATGTTTGCCTAAACTTAACTAATATATATCTCCTTTTTTTGTATGAGGGCTAAATTCATAGGGGGTTCTCAGTAAATATTTCCTAGTTTGTTGGTTAGTCTTACTCAATCAATATTTGAATCACTGAGGGTTTGATCCTTTGGTGAGACTTCTTGGGAGGAAAGATTGGGTAAGCTTGTGTTTTTCCGTCCCATGACCACAGTCTTACATGTCTAATTTAGTCTGCCTTCCTGTAAGTGTAGATGGATTATTACAAGAAGAAAGGGCAGTGGACAAAAAGTTAGTATATAAATTCAATTCAACTCACTCAAGTAAATATTAAATGCTTACTACATACAAAGTACTCTACTAGTCACTACAGATACAAAGATAGGATTAAAAACATCCTCTGGGAGCTGACATTCACTAGAGGTTGTTCAATATGTACCTGGATAAATAAAAGCAAGGTATTGTAATTTGTGCAGGAAGAGAGCATTGACAACTGGCAGATCAGAAGGAGGTGTCACCTAGCTGAACCTCAGAGAAAGCTAAACTATCTGGCTTTCTCATTTCATCAACTCTCATGGGGCCAATGATCATCTTTTTGGCAGATGATAATAATAAATCAGATCGATTTATTTGCTTCTAACCTATCTCCTGACTTCCAGGCTTCCATTACCAACTGACTTTTAGACATCTTGAACTGAATGTCCATTAGATAGTTAAAATTCCACGTGTACAAAATAGGACTCATTATCTTCTCTTCTCATGCCTTCCTTAGTGTTGAGGTACTACCACCTTTTCAACCACCCAAGCTAACAATCTCAGTGCTCTCCTCAACCTCTCACTCCCACTCACCCTTCATATCCAGTCTTGCCAAATCTTGTTTCTGCCTTCACAACACAGGTGCCACATTGATATAGTCCCTGGTCACCCCACACCTGGATTTTGCAATAGCCTTTTGGTTGGTCTCCCTACCTCGAGTCAATCCTTACTCCAGTTCATCCTCCACTCAGCTAGCTACCAAAGTGATCTTCCTCAAACGTTGCTCCCCACTCTGTCATAAGAAATGATGAGCTCAGTGATCTTAGAAAAACAGATTAGACTCGCACAAAATAATGAAGAGTGAAATGAGCAGAATCAAGAGAACATTGTATATAGTAACAGCAATATTGCTTTAAGAACAAGTTTGAGCAACTAAGACATTTTGACTATTATAAATACCCAAATTAACTACAAAGGACATATGAAGAAAGATGCTATCTGTATCCAGAGAAAAATGATAAATAGAAGTATGTATAGAATAACTTTATACACATACACACATATGTACACATGTGAACATATTTGTGTCTAATGGTAGCCATTTCTAGTACAGGGGTTGGGGAGAGAAGAAAAAAAGGAAAAGAAGAAATGTACATGTTAACTTGATTATATATTTAAAAGGAATAGCAACTTCATAATAAATTTGCAGTTTCATGTACAATCACTTTTAAAAATTATATTACATTATGGAAATGCTTATTTTATTCCATAAATTAAAAATAAAATAAAAACTAGGGAACCCCCCCCCAAATTCAGTGACTCCCTATTATTTCCAGGGTTAAATATAAACTCCTCTGTTGTTTTTAAAGCTCTTCATAACCTGCCCCCATTTCTACCTTTCCAGTTTCTTATACTTTCCTCCCTTCCATGTACTTTCTAAAGGTCAGTGACACTGGCTCCTCACACACAATACTCTATCTCCTATCTCTTTACTCCATGCCTTTTGATCAGCCAGAATGCTCTCCCTCTTCAGCCTCTTTCAGAACCCAACTAACATTTCATCCTTAATGTGCAACATTTCCCAGTCCTCTCTCTCTCCCCCCTCCAAACTAATACTCCCCAATCCCCCCAACATATCCACATTCCTCCTATCTTCCCATCTGAGCTTAACCTCCATCTACTCTGTAAATAGCCTGTGTGAGCATAGTTTCATCTTGTCTCACCCATCAGAATATGAGCTCCTTGTGGAGCACGGCCATGTGTTTGCCTTTCTCTTTGCCAATCTTGGCACTGTGCCTGGCGCATAGTAAGTACTTAATATTAATGCTTGATTGACAGCTTAGGATTCTAACAGGTGGAGATGAGGAAAGAGCTCATTCCAGGCATAGAAGAGAACAGAGAGATGGAATATGTAATGTTCAGTTGAGAGAACAGCTAGCAATTCAATTGAACTGCAATGGAGAATGAAAAAAGAAGAGTAGCGTGACATAAGGTTGGAAAGATTGGCTGGAGCCAAATTATGGGAAGCCTTAAATGCCAATTTGAGGAGTTTATATCCTAGAGCATGAGTTACCACCTGTCGTTGTTGTTGTTGTTTTGTAACAGCCTAATGAGCTAGGAAAGGTTTTTACATTTTAAAAATAGAGTTTTATTGTATTATAAGAAAATGTAGGGGCAGCTAGGTGGCGCAGTGGATAGAGCACCAGCCCTGGAGTCAGGAGGACCTGAGTTCAAATCCGGCCTCAGACACTTAACACTTACTAGCTGTGTGACCCTAGGCAAGTCACTTAACCCCAATTGCCTCACTAAAAAAAAAAAATGTAAAAACTATTCTTAGCAGGGTTGGTAGTGATAGCGGTATACAAACATTGGTAGACAGGATTTGGCCATAGTTTGCTGACCCCTGTCCTAGATGCTGAAGGGAACCATTGAGGTCTTTCAATAGGGAAGCCACCTCCCTGGATCTGTGCCTTAGGTGTGAAGGGTGGTTTGGAAAAGGGGTACAATGGAAGGAGGAGCCTGAATTAGAAGGCATGTGGGCATTTGTTATGAACCCCATTATGGATTGTTTTCAGTCATTTTGGTTGTGTCTGAGTCTTCGTGGTCCCATTTGGGTTTTTCTTGGCACAGATACTGGAGTAGTTTGCTATTTTCTTCTCCAGCTCATTTTATAGATGAGGAACTGAGGCAAACAGGGTTAAATAACATGGCCAGGGTCACGCAACTAGTAAGTGTCTGAGGCCAGATTTGAACTCAGGTCCTCCTGATTCCACTCCAGGCGCTCTATTCACTGTGCCACCACACATCACAACACATTATTAGTATTTTAGTACTAGAGAGGAACAACTGCTCTACTTGAGTGGCCTTGAAAGAATGAAGTCCAGGATACTTAGTGAAGAATGTAAAATGAAGATTATGTTGTAGGGTTCTACAACATTTGCCACAAATAGAATGGAGAGAAGAAAGAAGAGCTCAGAAGAATGTATTAGTCCAGGCTGCAACCTTCAGAGATCTTTTGTCTTGAGAGCATACCTTCCTAGTTTAAGGTCCAAGACCTTAAGGTGTTTACAGTAGGTCTCAGAATATAAGACTTCCTTCCAGGACACATCCATAACATGCAGTAACATAAAAATAGTCACAGAAAACTCCAGTCTCCAGACATTCTCCCCTCAGGCTCCAGTGCTTTGTTACGGCAAAGTCCCGTCCTGTTCTGTTCTCTCGCTTATCAACATACCCTGATCCAAAGCCCTCTTCAAGACCAGTTTAGGGAAAACCTGCCAGGTCAAGGTTCACTTCTGCAGCCTTAGCATCAGAGAAAGTCTGATCCCCTTGTTAGGACTAGTGGTAGTCCTTGCTGCCTTCCTGTTTTCACAGCTCTGCTGCCTTACGTTCCTGGTTATTTTGACACAGGTCAATCTTCTCATGTAACAGGGAAAGTGGCATTCCCTAATACTGCTGTGCTGGGTCTCTTCCCCTTACCTTAGCTTCCTACTTAGCTATACATCAGTTGCTGATGATCAGCTTTACCATCTTCTGTCTGGTAGTGGTCCCAAAGTAAATACAAGTTGAAATTGTAGCCTTGGAATCCTATTAGTAGAAAAGGAAATGAATGCAATGAGAAACTCTAATTCTGTTCTGTGACCTCTGTCTCAAGGTCCAGGTTTATATTCCATTTTATATTGTAGTTCTCTGTGTACCTGCAACCTGACTCTTTCCAGGATCTAGCCACGTAGGCAATAGCCTGATTTTCCTTCCTTTGTTTAGGTTTTGGTAAGTCTTTATTTGCCACTTTAGGCATCTGTTTGAACAAATGTACTACTTCTGACTCCAGCCCCCAGTTCCATACTTAAGAATGTTTCATATGCCAGCTTTAACTGATTTATGCATTTCTGTATTTCTTAAACTAACATATTTATGATGCAGCCCAGTTCAGCATGTCAGCTGTTTAGCATTTATTGTTTTGCTGGCTAAATGCAACGTTCAGTAACGTGCAAGATGTATTTTTTATGTGCTAAAATACATACCAGTCCGTACAAGCCAATAACCATCACAGTGTGAATTGAAGGAATGACTTCCCTCCATAATAGTACATGTTTTTTAAAGGGAGAAGCCATTGCTTCCCATCTCATTGTAATTCACAGTGCGTCCAGCACTACTGGAAAAAACTAATGAAAATGCTGGGAGTATAAGGCTTTATTTTACTGTTGAGAATTCTCAGTGGTTACAATATTATGTTGTGCTTAATTCTCATGGTGAGGCATTTTTAATAGTAATTTTTATTTTCAGCCTAGTGATCCATTCCATGCATTAACCCCCTAACCACTGAGTGGGTCACAAATGAGCTGACAGAGGAAGAGGCTGGTACCAGACTCATTATAAATGGAAATGCCCTTCTAATCATCTAGGGCCCGCAATATGTCTGTTCTCGCAGGCATGAAAAACTATGGCTTTTAAGTCCAAACTCAGAGGAGATCAAAGTGCTGCGATAGGACAGTGGATGTCAGGCTTCTCTCAGAAGGGGATCTGAAGAGATGCAATTGTTGCTAAAGTAAAGTTATGCAAAATTGAAGAAACTCTTGTCAGCACTGAGGAGAGAAAACTCAGCCAGGGTAGAGGCGCTCATTGCCACTCTTGCCTTTGTTTGCATTTCCAACCCTCATGGAGAATAACCATGTGGAACACCTGTCCATTTGGAAAACCCATTTGCTGTAAAGAATTGACTGGATAAGGACAATGTGTGCATGCGTGTGCATGTGTGTGTGTGTGTGTGTGTGAGTGTGTATGTGTTTGGTATGTGTATAAAGGAATGCTGCTAAAAACTGAAAATGTCATTCACGCAATGATTTTATGTCTCAAGTGGTACATCTGATAAAAAAAAATAATAGGGGCCTTGATGACTAAGGGAATTTGAAAACCTGATGTCACTCTGAAATTAAGAATGGTGCTTTATGGGGCAGCTAGATGGCACAGTGGATAGAGCACCGGCCCTGGAATCAGGAGTACCTGAGTTCAAATCCGGCCTCAGACACTTAACACTTACTAGCTGTGTGACCCTAGGCAAGTCACTTAACCTCAATTGCCTCACTAAAAAAAAAAAAAAGAATGGTGCTTTATGATTTTATTTTTTTGCTTTAAAAATTCAAACAAATTTAAGCATAAAAAGTAAAAAAAAATCCATAGTTTGGGGATCTTAGATGGACCCGGAGTCAGGTAGAATTGAGTTCAAATTATACCTCAGACAATAGCTGTATCACCCTGGGCAAGTCACATAACCTCTTTCAACCCCACTTTCCTCATCTGTAAAATGGCTATTTATCAACCATGCCATCTGTTCTCCAGACATCATTTTCATCTTCCACCCAAACTTTGGATTCTGAGCCTGGGTTCCCAGCTTCTGATAGCTGAACCTTTGCCTTCACTTCCCCATTACTACCAGAGTATGTCAACTGACATGAACCACTCCCTCCTCCCCCATTAGAATTTAAGCTTCTTTAGGACAGGGGCTATCTTGCTTGCTTGTATTTGTACCCCTGTTCCTTAAAATAGTGCATGGAATGTGGTAAGAACTTGATAACTGCCCCATTCATCCATCTATCTTCCTTCTTCCCTTCCCTTCCCTTCCCTTCCCTTCCCTTCCCTTCCCTTCCCTTCCCTTCCCTTCCCTTCCCTTCCCTTCCCTTCCCTTCCCTTCCCTTCCCTTCCCTTCCCTTCCCTTCCCTTCCCTTCCCTTCCCTTCCCTTCCCTTCCCTTCCCTTCCCTTCCCTTCCCTTCCCTTCCCTTCCCTTCCCTTCCCTTCCCTTCCCTTCCCTTCCCTTCCCTTCCCTTCCCTTCCCTTCCCTTCCCTTCCCTTCCCTTCCCTTCCCTTCCCTTCCCTTCCCTTCCCTTCCCTTCCCTTCCCTTCCCTTCCCTTCCCTTCCCTTCCCTTCCCTTCCCTTCCCTTCCCTTCCCTTCCCTTCCCTTCCCTTCCCTTCCCTTCCCTTCCCTTCCCTTCCCTTCCCTTCCCTTCCCTTCCCTTCCCTTCCCTTCCCTTCCCTTCCCTTCCCTTCCCTTCCCTTCCCTTCCCTTCCCTTCCCTTCCCTTCCCTTCCCTTCCCTTCCCTTCCCTTCCCTTCCCTTCCCTTCCCTTCCCTTCCCTTCCCTTCCCTTCCCTTCCCTTCCCTTCCCTTCCCTTCCCTTCCCTTCCCTTCCCTTCCCTTCCCTTCCCTTCCCTTCCCTTCCCTTCCCTTCCCTTCCCTTCCCTTCCCTTCCCTTCCCTTCCCTTCCCTTCCCTTCCCTTCCCTTCCCTTCCCTTCCCTTCCCTTCCCTTCCCTTCCTTCCCTTCCCTTCCCTTCCCTTCCCTTCCCTTCCCTTCCCTTCCCTTCCCTTCCCTTCCCTTCCCTTCCCTTCCCTTCCCTTCCCTTCCCTTCCCTTCCCTTCCCTTCCCTTCCCTTCCCTTCCCTTCCCTTCCCTTCCCTTCCCTTCCCTTCCCTTCCCTTCCCTTCCCTTCCCTTCCCTTCCCTTCCCTTCCCTTCCCTTCCCTTCCCTTCCCTTCCCTTCCCTTCCCTTCCCTTCCCTTCCCTTCCCTTCCCTTCCCTTCCCTTCCCTTCCCTTCCCTTCCCTTCCCTTCCCTTCCCTTCCCTTCCCTTCCCTTCCCTTCCCTTCCCTTCCCTTCCCTTCCCTTCCCTTCCCTTCCCTTCCCTTCCCTTCCCTTCCCTTCCCTTCCCTTCCCTTCCCTTCCCTTCCCTTCCCTTCCCTTCCCTTCCCTTCCCTTCCCTTCCCTTCCCTTCCCTTCCCTTCCCTTCCTTTAGTAGGGCCATATATTTTTGTATTGTTTATTAAATGCTTCTCTGGTTGATACTGTTGTCACCTACCCAGCAGCTCCAGACAGGGCCCTCCTGCTGCTCTTATTATTGTATTCTGCCTGAATCATCCTCGAGCCTTACTGGAAGGCAAGGAGAAAGAGGGCATGTCTGGCTCTTTGAAAGTGAAATGTCAGTCAGAGTGAGAGATGGGGAAGGTTTGATAGTCTAACAGGAGGAAAAGCCTATATTCAGGAATCAATGAAATTCAGAGTGAGAACTAATTAGAAGGAACACAGAATTGTGAGAGGAGACTAGGGTGCAGAAAGTACTGAATCTGATATTTGAAAAGGCCTTTTGAATAAAATTAACAGGATTAAACTCAAAGATTCAGATTAGACTCTTCCTCATGCTATAAATTCCGACCTTTATTGAGTAAGGAACCAAGTTGCTGAGGAAAATACTTGTGGAATTGAATACTGCCATGGGAAACAGCAAGGGTATATAGATTTTCTTCTTGGTCTTAAGAGATATAAAGGTTACCGTTATTCCCTAGAAAACAGAATAATAAAAGTTATCAATGGCAATATATTTTGGACGTAACATGGCCAAAGAACAGAGTGGAAATCTGGGGAATCATAAAATTGGAACTCTAATCTTAGCTCAGATATAAAACTATCATATGACACTTTGGTCCAATTACATGATCACTTAGTTCCAATACTTGTAAAAATGAGGAACAATACTGCTAAACCACAGGTCATGGTAGGTATCATGAGAAAAAAATGAATCAGTGGATAGGAAGCCATTAGAAAATATGAAACAGTATATATAGGCTCATATTTCTTTTTGGAGCTAGGCTAGGGACAGTAAATAGAAAGACCATTGGATCTAAAGTCAGAGGACCTGTATTTACTATTTGCCTTGGGATGAGTCACTTTCCCTTTAAGTCTCCATTTCCTCATCGTTAAAATTGGGGTAAAGGTAAGTAAAGTTCTTTGCAAAACTGCAAAGCACTCTATATGTATGGGAGCTTTCTGTAGGGTGTGGACATTGTTTTACTTAAAAGAGGCAGTCCTGCTTTCCAAAGCAGCATGTTTGGTGAGAGAACATTTATAAGGACATGCCTCGAATGAACATTTCAGTGCTTGTTTTTAAGTCGCACAATATTGAAAAGGGATGTTTTGTTTTGCCAACAGATCTGAAGCCGGCACCCCAATTTGGGATCCCCTTCCATCTGCTTCAACACCTGGCAAAGCCCAGAAGTCAGGGATACTAAGGGTTCAGGCTATGTTAATAAGCCTCTTACAGGTGTTGGAGAAGCTCTGATAAACATGTCATTTTCCAAGGAATGCTAAGCCCTCAGCAGATATGTTATTAAGCTTTGCATCATCCTCCGAAGGTGGATGAGGGGCAATTATAACAATTACCCTTCTTCTATAGAGCGAATAGAAAAATATGAAATAAAATGATTTTCTCTTTAGCTATGAACAAATTATTCTTTTTTTTTTTCAGAGTCTTTGGCAGGTCAATAGGGGCACAGAAATCCCTGGTGTCTCAAACCTATCATTCTATTGACTGGTGCTAATTCATTTTGTTCCTGTTAAATGCTCTTCTCTTCTCTTGTTGAGTAGCAGTAAATCAAATGGGTTTTAAAGAATTTCAGCAGCAAAGACGGTTCAGCGAATGACAAAATCAGGTTATGGAGTTTTCCAGGAGGACAATAAAGAAGATTTGAAGTTGAGACAACAAGTGCAGAAGAAACTATGTTTTCTAGTTTTCTTTTGTCTTATGGTGGCCCAACATACACAGTAGAAATTTAGCTTAAAAACATAGAACAACTTCTTATGTAAAAATGGCATTAAATCTTACTATTTATGGTTTGCAATCCAGCTAATTCAATTCAAACATTTATTGAGGGCTTGCTGTCCAGTCAACAAGCATTTATTAAATATGTTCCTGGCACTGAGCTAAGTGCCAGGCATAGGGCACAGTACAATTGTGCTCTGACATTACAGAGATTCTCCTCTATTAAAGAAGGGTATGTACATACAAATAAATCTGACAGAAATTAGGATGTGGCAAGAGCAGAAGAGGGTACAGATGAAATGGTTCAGAGAGGCAGAGGAAGGAGAAATGACAGGGAGGAGTAAGGAAGGGATCTGAAGAAAATTCTTGAAACTACTTGAGCCTGGGGGCAGCTAGGTGGTGCAATGGATAAACCACTGGCCCTTTATTCAGGAGGACCTGGGTTCAAATCTAGCCTCAGACACTTGACATGTACTAGCTGTGTGACCCTGGGCAAGTCACTTAACCCTCATTGCCTCCCCCACAAAAAAAGTTTCAAAAAAAACCCTACTTGATCCATACCTTGAAAGAGTAGAAATAGCACTAGCTTACAATTTGATAGTCCTTTATGGTTTACAAAGTGCTTCCTTCCATCAGCTCTGTGAATTAAATAGTGCAGGCATCATTCTCTATAGTTTACAGATGAGGAAACTGAGGCTTACATGTCATCACACAGCTCCTCAATATCAGGGCCAGGACTTAAAGCTTCATCTTCTGATTCCAGATATAGAGCTCTCTTCACTAGCTTTTGAAAGAGTAAAGAGAGGGGCAGCTAGGTGGTGCAGTGGATAGAGCACCGGCCTTGGATTCAGGAGGACCTGAGTTCAAATCTGGCCTCAGACACTTGACACGTACTAGCTGTGTGACCCTGGGCAAGTCACTTAACCCCAATTGCCTCCCTCCTCCCCCCAAAAAAAGTAAAGAGAAAGGATATGACACATTTCAGGTGAAAAGCATAATATAGTGTGAGCCTCAGTGAGAAAGGATGAGACTGGCTCTAGAGCCAATGAGTCTACTGTTCATTGTAGAATATATGAAAGGGACATGTATGAGGATAAGGGTTGAAAGACTTTTTAGAGTAAAATAACCAAGGACCTTGAATGCCGTGTTAACAGTTTTGGACTTTGTTTCAGCAACCAATGGAAAGAACCTTTTCCTACTCTAGGGACCCAATGGTTGGAGGTTCAGGGAGTCAGCAAGTTTGGAGTGGAGAGGGAAGTGGGTACTGTGAGTGGATGAGGCTTTAAAAAAAAGTTCCTATATATTGAATAAACATGTAAATGAGTCCAAAGCACAGAAGCTACCTGACTTTCTCCTTTATAAAAAAGCTAGAGGAATAAGCCTCATAAAGTGTTATTTGTCCTGAGCTTCCCAAGAGATGGCCTGCAAACAGCAAGCATCAGCAATTCTCTGGTTATAAAATAGGTGCTTGTGGAAGCTGCCTGAAATCTTCCAGTCCTCTGTAGTACTATTTGTAGGCTGCTGCTTCAGGAAATTAAATTATACCTTGATAACCTGAAAGAGTGAATGCCCAACCCCAGGGAGAGAGTTTTTCATCTTGGGAAAAATCTAACTCAGGAAGCCCCTTTTAATCTAGAATTGGTAGTCAATGAGAATTTTATTAAGTAAACTGAAAAAAAAATCAAAACACTCTATTAAGGAACTAACAAGAATGAGGTCATCTGTGATTTTTGTGTCATCTATACATTTTATTGCATGGAGCCTAGAATTAGAGATGTTGGCATGAAGACACCTCAGGAGGTCATTTGGTCCAGTTCCTTGCCTTTAGACAGGCAAGGTTTGGGGGGGGGGGCGGTGTTTTCATTGTGCAAAGAACAATGGCCTGTAGCATCAGAGGACCTGCGTTCACATCTCAGTTCTGATGCTTAGTACCCATGTGACCTTAGGCAAATCTCTTGATCTCCTTGGGATTCAGGTTCCTCATATGCAAAATGAGGCTCTGAGAGCCCTTCCACCTCTAGCTTCATTACCTATGTACCTGTGACCCACCTACTATTCCAGTGGCACCTCAGGTTCAATGTATGTAGACTCGATGCAATCACTCCCCACTCCCCCCCCCCCCAGACCACTGCTGTTGTTAGGAGCCTTGATTCTATGATCTATAGCACCAGTGCTTGCACTGGTAACCAGTGTTACCTTTGACTCCTCCCTTTTCTTTATCCCATGTATCTAACACCCAATCCTCTAGAGTTCTTTATACAGGAAGTCCTTCCCAACCCTTCTGTATTCCAGTGCCTTCTTTTTTCACTTAATCATTTCCTATATATCCTGTTATCCCACTTGTTTATACATATTTATTTGCTGTCATTTCTCCCTTGAGGACATAGACCTTTTGCCCTTTATTTGTATCCACAGGACTTATCAAATGCCTGGCATATAGTAGGTCTTTAATAAATATTTATTGACTACCTTTGCAATAACGAACATTGGGCTGGGAGTTAGAATAACTGAGTTTGAATTCTAACTCTTTCACTTATTAGCTTTATGACCTAGGTTGTTATGTTATATCTCTGAGCTTCAGTGGCCTTATCCTCAAAGTGAGGGAGTTGGACAAAATGATCTTGAAGGTCCTTTATTAGCTCTAACATTTTATGACTTTATTCAGGTAGCTGGAGCAGTGGATAGAGCTTTCTGTCTACAGTCAGGAAAACCTGAGTTTAAATCTTGCCTCAGACATTTCCTAACTGTGTAAAATGGAAATAATAATAGCACCTAATAATAACCCTGTCAGGGTTGTGGGGATGAAAGGAGATAATAATTGTAAAGCACTTAGCACAGTGCCTGGCACAGAGTAAGTGCTATATAAATGTTAGTAGTGATGATGATGATGGTGTGATTCTCATATCTTCCTCCTCTTTTTGTAATTGTCAAGGTGCCTATAGTACACTATCTTGTTATGTCTGACCCAGAATGTTGCAAATGATTCTGAATGTCTTCCTACCTTCCATCTTTTGATCCTCCAATCCTTCTTATGTACCACACATAGGTTGAGCTTTATGCATGTCACTCCATGGTTAAAATATTTTCTTTTTTTGCATTCAGTTTTATTTTAATTCCAGTTCCAAATTCTTTCTCTCCTCTATCCCCTTTCCTACCCCGTGAGAAGGCAAGAAATATAAAACTCATTACAAATATGAAGTCATGCAAAACAAATTTCTACATTATATTGCCTGTTCCATCTCCCAAAAAAGGAAAGAAAAAGGGGGAAATTCTTCAATCTATCTGTACTCTAAGTCCATCAGTACTCTGTCTGGAGGCAGATAAAATTTTTCATCATGAGTGTTTTGGAATTGTAGTTGGTTATCATGACAATCAGATTTACAAAGCTTTTTACATTTGACTATCTTTACAGTATTCTGTTACTGTGGAAATTGTTCTCCTAGTTCTGCTCACTTCACTTTGGATCAGTTTCTATAAGTCTTTCCAGGCTTTTCTGAAATCCTCTTCACGATTTCTTGTTTTTTTGTTTTTGTGGGGCAGTGAGGGTTAAGTGACTTGCCCAGAGTCACACAGCTAATAAGTGTTAAGTGTCAGAGGTGGGGTTTGAACTCAGGTGCTCCTGAATCCAGGGCTGGTGCTTTATCCACGGTGCCACCTAGCTGCTCCCCTCTTCATCATTTCTTACAGCACAATAGTGTTCTACCACATTCATAAACTGTGGCTTGTTTAGCTATTCCTCAATTGATGGGTATCTTCTCCATTTCTAATTCTTTGCCTTTTTTTTCATATGAATCCTTTCCCTTTTTCTTTGATCTCTTTGGGATATAGTATTGCTCAGTCAAAAAGTATGCACAGTTTAATAGCTTTGGGGGGCATAGTTCGAAATTGTTTTCTAGAATCATTGTACTGGTTCATACCTCTACCAGTAGTGTATTAATATACCTATTTTCCCACATCTTCAGAATGTGTCATTTTCCTTTTCTGACAGCCAATCTGTTTATTGTGAAGTAGTATCTCAAAGTTGTTTCAATTTGTATGTCCCTGATTAGTGATTTAGAGCATTTTTTTAAATGGCTATTGATAGCCAATTTCTCCCCCTGAAGAAAAGCATGTTCACATCCCTTGACAATTTATCAATTGGGGAATGACTTATTTTTATAAATTTGGCTCAGTTCTCTATGTATTTGAGAAATGAAAACGTTATCAGAGAAAATATTTTCCTTCAGTTTCCTGCTTTTCTTCTTATTTTAGCTGCATTTCTTTAGGGAATAAATTATCTGTCAGAAATGTGGATAGGGGAAGAATTCATGACCAAACAAGAGATAGAGAAATTCATGGGAGGTAAAATGGTTAACTTTGATTGCATAAAATTAAACAAACTAAACCAGTGCAGTTCATACATTTTCAGTAGTTCCTATCGTCTACTGAATAAGAAGCAACCGTCTTTGACATCTTCCACAGTCTGTCTTGAAACCTATCTTTCTGGACTGATGTCACAAAAGTCACCCTCATATACTATATATGTCAATACCTGATGAATATAGTTTACTTGTCATTCTATTCCTTAGGTTCTGTATTTGTGCCCTTTTCAGTGCCTTGATTGTACTATCATTGGTCTTCCAGCCATCCTTCAAGAGCCTGTTCAGATGGACTTTTTATTGTACCCACATTCCTACCTGATTAAAGTGCTTGACTGTGCAAGGACTATGTGTTACCTATCTTTATAGCTTCCCTAAGTACATGACATATAGTAGGTGCTTAATAAATATTTGTTGAATGAATGAATTTTGGTTTTGTTTTGTTTTTTTGTTTTTTACAGGGCAACAAGGTCAAACAGCTAGTAAGTGTCAAGTGTCTGAGGCTGGATTTGAACTCAAGTCCTCCTGAATCCGGGGCCAGTGCTTTATCCACTGTGCCACCTAGCTGCCCCCTGCATGAATGAATTTTGTAGTTGAAGCAAATGAAATCCAGTAGTCTTAAATGATAACTCTAGGATCTCCTGGCTAAGTAGGGTCAAAAAGGGATGAGATAAAGATTGGGTGGAGAGTGAACAGAATAGCTAGAGAGTGTCCAGAGGACAATAATGATGATGAAAGGCTTTTGTGTTAATGCCATAGGACAGGGGTCAGCAAAGCCCAGGGCCAAATTGAATTTGCTTCCTGTTTTTGGACAACCTGCATATTTGTACATTAGTTTGTGGACAGCTCTGGCAGTAGTTTGCTGACATCCTGACATAGGAAGATCGACTGAAGGAACTGGGGATATTTATAAGGGAGGACTATCACATGGAAGAGGTGTCGAAGAGACGTATGGAATAGGCTAGGTGGCAGGCACAGCAAATAGAGTGCTGGCCCTGCAGTTGGAAGGACCTGAATTTCAATATGCTCTCAGACACTTAACCCTTGTTTATTTCAGTTTCTGGCACATAGTAAGTGCTATATAAATGTTAGCTCTTAGTATTTTTATTATTACTTTAGATTTCAGCAGGGGCAGCTAGGTGGCATAGTGGATAGAATGCCTGCTCTGGAGTTTGCTGTTTGTTCCTCATCAGTAAAATGAGCTGGAGAAGAAAATGGCAAGACAGTTAAATATCTTTGCCAAGAAAACCCCAAATGGGGTCATGAAGAATTGAACATGAGTGAAAAAGACTGAACAACAACAGTGAACTAGGTAGCTGCTGGTACAGTGGATAGAGCACAGGGACTGGAGTCAAAAAGACCCAAGTTCAAATCTGACCTCAGACACTTACCAGCTGTGTGACCCTGAGCAAGTCACTAAACAAACCTCTGTTTGCCTTACTTTCCTTAACTGGAAAATGGTTGTGAGGATTGTTTTAATCAAATTATATAATATTTATAAAAAGTACTTAGCACATTGCGGGACACATACTAGGTTCTATTTAAATGCTTATTTCCTTCCCCTTCTCACCTTGATCTGTTAGGTCTCAGAAGGCAGAGCAAGGAATAATGAGTAGAAAGTGCAAAGGAAAAAAATTCCCAACAATTCAAGTTATCCAAAAAATGGAATGGATTCCTTTGAAAGGTAGTGGTTTCTACCTAGATGTTGTCAAGCAAAGGCTGAAGGGTCCCTTGTTGGATATGTTGGTGAAGAAATTCTCATTCAGGAATGGATTAGATTAAATGCCCTCTTGGGTTCCTTTCAACTCCAAGATTCTGTAATTCATTTAAATAAAATTTTTTAACCTTTTAATGAAGCCCTGTTTTTTCTACCTTGCTGTCTTACATAACAGCATTTATTTTCAGGCCATTTAACATGAGTATAGGATAACAAATTTACTAGTTTAGAATAGATACCAAACTGATCCTAAAATAGGAGCTTTACCGCCTAGTGGAAAAAATTAATAGCACATAATATCACTATGGATTTACATAATATTTATATCCCAAGGAGATTCAAGAATACTACTAAGTGTTAGCTCATTTACCCTCATGTCCCCATAGTAACCTATGAAGTAGGTAGGAGGGAGGGAAGATTCCCAGTAACTAGAATTCGATTACAGTATACATCAGAGTATAGAATCCCAATACAACCGCCTCAGGAAATTATAAAATATGAATTAGGAGTATTATACAGAATTGACCAGCATAGACATCATTTCAAAGATAAATAAAAGGAACTTTTAAAAATTAACAAACTGAATGGAATGATTCTCAAGTGTCTTCCAGCTCTACAATTCTACAGTGGTGATAGTGATGACTAGAAAGATGTTTATTTTAGTATTTTTCATTAAAATTTAAATATTTATTTACATGACTACAAGAAAGGCCTGTGATATTGCCAGTAGGTAAGTCCTCACTCCACCAAAAGCAATTAGTACCTGACTTTGACTTACTGGGTAGGTCCTAGGCTATTTCCTAAGGAACATAAAAGTTAAATGACTTACACAGGATCACACAGCCAGTGAATGTCAGAGATGAAATTTGAATTCAGGATGTCAAGACTCTAAATCCAACACTTTATCTACTTCTTACTAAATTACTAACTACTTAATTTTGTTTCATTTTCTTTTTTCCCCTTGTCTGTAGTACTTCAAAATGTGTCTCAAGAAGAATAATGAAATTCTTTAAATAAATCATTAATACTTGTTATTTAAAATATAAAAATGCCATATAGCACCTTTAAGTTGTTATTTTTATTCTTTTCTTGGCTCTGCTTCATTTACTTTGCATCATTTCATGTAAATCTTTCCATGCTTCTCAGTATTTATCACGTCATTTTTTTTTCTTTTTCTTTTTTTTTTTTTTTTTGCAGGGCAATGAGGGTTAAGTGACTTGCCCAGGGTCACATAGCTAGTAAGTGTCATGTTTGAGACTGGATTTGAACTCAGATCCTCCTGAATCCAGGGCCAGTGCTTTATTCACTGTGCCACCTAGCTGCCCCAACACATGTCATTTCTTACAGCCCAGTAATATTTTGTTATATTTGCGTACCATAACTTGTTTAACTGTTCCCTAATTGATGAGCATTTATTTTGTTTCCTGTTTTTTGCTGCCACAAAAAGTGCTGCTATCAATATTTTGGTGTATATATGAAGCCTTTCTTTTTATCATTGAGCACCTTCAGGTATATACCTACCAGTGGAATATTTGGGTCAGGGGGTGTGAACATTTTATTTTATTTGTATGATTCCAAATTGTTTTTCAGAAAGGTTGTGCTAATTCACAACTCAGCCAACAACACTTCAGTATGCCTTCCTCTCCATAACCTCTTCAACATTAGCTAGTCTGATCTTTTGTCATCTTTGCCAGTTTTCTGGATGTGACTGTGTTGCGTCTTAGAGAGATATTAGAAATAGGGTGCTCTGGCATAAGGGGTGTTGGGCCAGAGAGATATTCATGACATTAAATAAACATATTTACATAGATATTATATGTATTTCTATTTTCTTCTTTTTCGCACTGTTTTTTAAAAATTCTTATCCTTTCTTTTTCTTCTTAGTCTTCTGTCATTGTTAACCTTTAGTTGAGGCTAGAATGTAAATTCATATGCTTTAATCAGGAAAGGCTAGTGGTATGATTCAGATTTCCAGTGGGGGAGGACAAGAAGAAAGACTTTCAGATGTGGCATAGAGTTCCAAATTGTAGTGCTAATGCAATTTAGCATCATATGGAAATTGAAGTATTATTAACATATTCTGCTGTATAATTTGCTTATCTCTAATGAGAGCCATTGCTTAATAATTCAAGGCTGGTTGCCTTCTCTCTGACAGAGTGAACACTGACCATTTTAGATGGGTGAGAACTACCTATTCTTGCTAATATTGGCTAACATTTGCAGAAATCTCTATGGTGATTGTTTTTTTTTTAAGTGCTTTATATCCTTTATCTGTTTTGAGCCTTAAAACAACCCTGTGAATTATAAATATTTTGCCATTGTTTTTTCTTTTCATTTCTTATAGTCAGGACTTATGCTTTTATGTTGTACAGTCATTTTTCAGTCATGTCTGACTCTTTGTTACCCCATTTGGGGTTTTCTTGGCAGAGATACTGGAGTGGTTTGCCATTTCCTTCTCCAAGTTATTTCACAGGTGAGGAAACTGAGACAAACACGGTTTAGTGACTTGTCCAGGGTTACATAGCTACTAAGTATACAAGGCTGGATTTGAACTCAGGTCGTCCCAACTCCAGAGCCAGGATTCTAGTCACTATGCCACCTAGCTGCCCTTGTTGAAATCTAAAGTAATAATAAAAATACTAATAGCTGTGCCAGGAATTGAAACAAACTGTTCATATGACTTGCTTAAGGTTAGTGACTGAGGCTGGATTTGAATTCTTCCAGATTCCAAGCTGGGCTGGCGCTCTCTCTCTCTCTCTGTCTCTCTCTCTCTCTCTCTCTCTCTCTCTCTCTCTCTCTCTCATATAGATGCCATTGTATAGTGTGATTGTGTGGTCTTATCATCTACTACTACCAAAAAAAAAAAAGGAAATTAGGATATTTGGGAATGACTTGTTTTGATGATACTATAGAAGCTTTTAGGGATCATTGTTTCCTTTCTAAGTACATGCATACCCTCTCTTTAATAGTTTATGAGTCCAGCATAAGCTCTCTAGTCTGTTGTTGCAGATTCCATTCTTTTATATTTTGGAAAATTGAGCAACATTTGCCCTTCTTGCCAGATGGCAATACCTTTCGCGTTCTCTATGATCTTTCAGGGAATTTACAGTGCCTCAGTAATCACATCTTTCATCTCTGTCAGTACTCTCTAGACTTTTGGGGCTTGGGACCCCTTTATATTCTTTTTAATTTTTTTAAAATTTTTTTTATTTTTTAGTGAGGCAATTGGGGTTAAGTGACTTCCCCAGGGTCACACAGCTAGTAAGTGTTAAGTGTCTGCGGCCGGATTTGAACTCAGGTACTCCTGACTCCAGGGCCAGTGCTCTATCCACTGCACCACCTAACTGCCCCCGACCCCTTTATATTCTTAAAAATCGAGGACCCCAAGGATCTTATTTTTGAAAATTGAGTAATATATATCAAATATCTTATAAATTAAAATAAATATCTTTGTTGGAAAGCAAAATATCTTAGTGTTATGATGAAAATAGTTCTGATTTTATGCATCCCCTGAAAGGTTCCCTAGGACGCCAAAGGGTGCCCTTTGTGAACTGGTACCCTAGGATAGATGGTATCAAATAGAAATGTTTTATTGTATTTTTATTTATTTTGTTAACTATTTCCAGTGACATTTTAATCTAGTTCAGACCTCACTTGGGAGTTTTGTGGGCCATATGAGTGTTCGGCAACTCTGCTCTAGGATATAGTTTGGGCCCAATGACTTGAAGTCATCAAAATAATTAGATGTTGGCTGGCTGTCTCCCTATGTATGTATCTTGCATTTCTAGGCCCTGCTAATTATCTTTTTCTAGCTTTCTTTATTATTGTCTTTGGAAGAGAAAATTGAAGCAAAATAAAAGTTGTATATTTTATTCTTCTCACTATTGTCTGTTATTCCATCTATACATGATCCTAAAAACTTGATCTCCCCTTTTGCCTCCAACATATCTAAACAACAAAACAAAAACAAAATCGAAGCCCTCATCTTTGCCCTTTTTGTTGAGCATTTATTGCCAGCATTTCTTCATTCTAGACTTTAGCATTTTTTTAGGGGGGGTGGGGGTGGGCAATGAGGGTTGAGTGACTTGCCCAGGGTCACACAACTAGTAAGTGTCAAGTGTTTGAGACTGGATTTTTGAATTCAGGTCCTCCTGAATTCAGGGCTAGTGCTTTGTCCACTGAGCCACCTAGCTGCCTCCTAGGCTTTAGCATTCTTGACACAAGAACTCCTTGCCACAATTTTGTACTCATTCTGTGCTATTTGCCATCTCTCTTATTCCATTTTCTATATATGTGTTTTAATAATTTGACTTATTTTTCTGAATTCTCTTTGTGTCTGATACCTTCTCTTTGAGCAGCTCAGATTTTTCCTTTTCATCAGAATAGTTCTGCTTATGTTTTCATAAATTTCATGCTGGAGAGTTTCCCATTTCTTTAAACTGATTTCCCCTACAAAATATTAAACTGTTGGACTCTAACTATCCTTTCTCCTCCTCCTTTGAAATGTGCTCTCAAAACCAAAAACAAAACCCCAAAACATAAGGTACACGTTAGACAGTACACAACATGTTTCCCTCCACCATCACAATATGTGGTTACTTGCTCCCAAAGTTCCTATTCTTTCCACTTCAGCAACAATTCACCCAGTGTGGATTCCATGAGAGCCTAGGAAGAATCTCACCCACCATGTGGTCTATAAGACTGAGGATCAGAAAGTGAATAGCCAAACTGAAAGAAAGGCTTATTAATGCACCAAGGAAGATGACTCAGGGTGGCAGCAGCTTCATCTCCTAGGGTACACAATGGGCTTTTTATTGCTTTTTTTAGCCTGGCTCAGAGTGCATAGCCATTCAGCAGCTTTCTGGGGCTGAAAGGAAATGGAAGAAGTTTGGAAGCCTTAGTGTCACAGGAATTGATAAAGATCAGGTGGGATCTTCCTGGAGGAAAATCCATTTACTCTCTAGTTATTAATCCCTAAGTTAGCTCCTTCAATATAGAATCAGTCTGACTCCTTCCATTGTTTTCAGTTAAGGAGAAGAATAAAATACCACCTGAGGGTTTCTATTGACACAACCCCAGACTGTTTCTTTGGCTTCAGAGGGTTGTTTGTTGTTGTTGTTGTTGTTGAATCTGGCAAGAGGATGTTTCCCGGAAACTCACAATACTTCTATGTATCTTCCTCCACTGCTTCATGGGTTATAATGAAATCCAAAGTAGTAATTCCCCTTATTCCTTCTTCTACATTTTGAAGAATTAAGTTTTCTTTTAGGTAAATTTGTCAGCTGTCCTGCTTTTGACCTGAAGTCAGTGCCAGCAGATGTCCAATGGTTGAAGTCCCCCATCAGTAGGTGATAGAGCAGCTAGGTGGTGCAGTGGATAGAATGCCAGACTTGGAATCAGGAAGACCCGAGTTCAAATAATGTCTCGGGTACAAGTACTATATGTAACTTTAAAGTACTACGTAAATGTTATTTATTATTTTGGATTGGATGGTCTGGGGGAAAAGCTGCCATTGTTTTAGACCAGTAAAGAAAATGTAGGGAAGTAGATATACTTTACAAAATAAGCTGTGTTGCTAGAGATAAGCTAGGGCACTAGTAGGCCAGATCTGTGCCACCCTGTTTTCACTGGAGGAATTCTTTAGTCTTAGAATTCCTGGGTCAAAGAGAAGAATAGTGAAACCTTTTTAACTGTTGATGCAACTCTCTTTATAGAATGTTTCCTCTTCACTCTTGTGTAATAAAAATTTCAGAGACATTTAATTGGAAACTGATATGTCAGTATAATTTATTAATCTAATAAGGCTTCCCCCTCCTTTCTAAGTTTCTAAATATGTTGATAGTTTCTTCTAGAAATTAGTATTCTGGAAAGAAAGGATTTAGTTCATCATGTGGATAACAGGTCTTCATAACTAACCAAGGACTTCTCATTTATCCACACTTTCCAATCAGAACTAATTTTGGAAATAAGTCAGACTGAGGGTTATGATGCTAATTAGTTCATCGGCATGAAAATTTGAAAAATAGCGATCCTAGCATCTTATAGTAACCGAGGTTTTAAAAATCATAATTGGATCATTTAAGACACCACAATCTTATTAAATTAGCATGTGCTATTAACTCTTGATTTTCCCTATGAGGATGATTTTTGGAGAGATGAATTAGTAGTAGTACATTTTTAATCCAAGGTTGGTTTTCCTCCTTTACCCAATAGACCCATAGATTACCTCATTTTGTTGTCATTTTGTATATGAGTGTGTGAGAGAGAGTGCAGCCTCTTTTTTATATTGTATCAAATGATTTCAAATAGGAATTCAGAGTACTAATCTTCCCAGTTTGCAGACTTAGCAGAGAGGAAAGCAGGCTCATTGGGTGTATATATCTAGGAGTATATTTGACATGAACCTTCTCCTGGTCGATTCTTTGTGTACATGTCATTGATAATCTCATTCCTACCTAGTGCCTAATGGTGGAAAACAGTGAAACCATAGTTGGGGATCCCATCTACAACTAGCACAATTAAGGTGTAGTCTCTTGGGACAGCTAGGTAGAGCAGTGAATAGAGCATTTGCCCTCGATTCAGGAGAACCTGAGTTCAAGTCCAGCCTCAGACACTAGCTATGTGACCCTGGGCAAGTCATTTAACCCTAATTGCACCCCCCCAAAAAAAAGGTGTACAGTTATATCTTCCACATCACGACTTTCCACATAGTGATTTCTCCCATTGCACTTTCAATATATTGTGGGTCAACATAAGCACCTAAATGGGTTCTCTCTATTAATTCCAGAAGTGTCCAGAGAGAACCAAAGATATTTCTGACAGCTTGTAAAAGGCATTGGTCCAGGAGAAAGGTTATCATTAGACTCCAGATATACTTGTATAACTCTTCTCAGCAAAAAGGTCAATAGATTATAAACAAATTTCAGTCATAATATTTAGTCTGTTGCCCATTTATAATGATTATATGAAAGATAAAGGAAGAAAACAAGCATTTATTAAGTTCCTAGTATGTGTTAGGCACTGTGCTAAGCACTTGACAGATATTCTCATAGTTTTGTTTGTATGGTGCTAATAGCCCTCTGTTATTATAATTTCCTATAGTATTATGTTGTAAGAATTGTAGGTTGGGGAAGTGCTATGGATATAGTTTATACATCTTTCAAAGTTTCTTATGATATTTCTTGTGGAAAACATGGGATAATATGGGTTAGACAAATAGTTCAATTCTGTGGATTTGGAACTGGTTAAATTCTGAGAATTCAAAAAAATAAATGGTTTGAGGTCAACCAGGAGGAAGATATCTGGTAAGCAAGGGACCTGTGTTGTTTAGCATATTTTTCAATTACTTGGAAAAAGGTATGAATGGCATACTTTATACATCTTCAGATGACACAGAACTGATTCTGATAAGATGAAATCCATTACAATAGGAATAAAGGTATGGTTTGGAACTTAACTTAAAAATCAATTCCAGAAGTACAGTACAAGATGGAACAGTTTGGGTAAGAAAAGATCTGAGAATTTTAGTGGACTGTGAACCCAACATTAGCCAACAGTGTGGCATTATAACTCTTCCCCACTCCTGAAAAGTTAATACCATCTTAGTCTGTATTAAAGTAGCCATAGTATTTTGGAACAGCAAGTGATAGTCCTGATCTACTCTGCTTGTCAGACCACATGAGGAGTTTTGTTTAGTTCAGTTGGAGTTTAGTTCTGGGAACCACATTATAGACATTGAGAAGCTAGAAGGGTTCAGAAGAGGAAAACCACAATGGCTTTGGAGATGATACCCTATGAGAATCAGTGGAAAGAAGTAGGAATGTGTGGCCTGGAGAAAAAAAGTCTTGGGGAGACATGATAGCTGTCTTTAAGTATTTGAAGGCTGTCACATAAAAAGGGGATTAGATTTTTTTTTGCTTTGTCTCAGCATAAAAACTCAGAACACTGGGGGTAGCTAGGTGTCGCAGCGGATAAAGCACTGGCCCTAAATTCAGGAGTACCTGAGTTCAAATCTGGCCTCAGACACTTGACACTTAACTAGCTGTGTGACCCTGGGCATGTCACTTAACCCTCATTGCCCTGCAAAAACAAAACAAACAAACAAAAAAACTCAGAGCACTGAGTTTTATCTGTAAAGAAGAAAATTTAGACTTGATGTAGGAAAAATTCCTAACAATTATAGCTATCTAAAAATGGAATTGACTGCCTCAAGTTAATGCTCTCCTTCAACAGAGGTACTCAAGCAAAGACTGGATGACCATTCGTTGGCTTTGTTGAAAAGAGGATTCTTGTTTAGGTAGCGATTGGATTAGAAGGCTTCTGGAATAATTTCTAATTCTGAGATTCTGTGTTTTAGTGAAACAGGGATAATTTTTCTTTAAGAAAAATTTCCTTTTTGGCACATTATGATGAATATTTGTCTACACACTGGTCTGTGTGGGGCTGGAACTTTCCTTAGTTTTTAAGTGGGGGCTTGAGGCAGTGGAAGCAGAAGCAATGTGAAGTAGTAGAAAGAATATCAGACTGGAAATCAGAAGTCATGGGTTGGAATCCTGGCTAATTAGCTGTGTGACTGTAGGCAAGTCATTTCATTTCTCTCACCTCCCAGCCTACTCATCGATAAAATGAAATTATTGGACTAGATGATCTATGAGGCTCTTTTTAGCCTCTGTCTGTTAGTGCTGTGATGGATTCCATGAAAAGAATTAACCTTAAAGGGTAACCCTTTAAAGAGGAACAGGGGTGCCCATTAATTGAGGAATGGATGAACAAATTAGGGTGTGTGTGTATATATATATATATATAATGGAGTACTATTGTGCTATAAGAAATGATGGAAGGGTTTCAGAGAAACCTGGGTAGAATGGTCTGAACTTATGCAAAGATATATAAGCAAAACCAAGAAAACAACATAAACAATAATAACATTACAAAGAGAAACAACTGTAGGTTGTTTTTTTAAAGGAGGATATTATTTATTTTATAAATGGTGCAACACTATCCAAAAGATCCCTATAAAAGCAAACTTCACTTATTTTTAGGATATTTTTGCACTGGAAGTTTATTCCCTGTCCCCTGTTGGTTTGATAGTGGCAGCACTACTGATATAACAACTTCTTCTGCATGGAGAGCACTGGCTTTTGACAGCCACAGGAGAGAGGTGTTCCCTGTTGCTGAGGCTTGTGGTTCAGACTCCAGCCCTGATAGCAGCAGCTGGAGGCCCAATCACAGCCTTCTAAAGGGGAAAAGGAGCTCCCTATTGCCTAGGCACCAGGATGAGCCCTCAGCCCTTGCTTTAGAATACTGATTCACACCACCATGCTCGTCAGAGTATCAGTGTGAGTGCCTGGCTATTCAGGACAATGGTTCATGAGCTATGGGGGGGGGGGAGGGGAAGGTGGGAGTCCCTAGCAGAGGATTCAGTATCCCTCTCTGGGATGGATGGGAGATAGCAGCAAGGCTACCATTACTTGGTCAGTGGAGGTTCAGTAGTCAGGGAACTTAATGCCCGGGCAGTGACTCATGAACTAAAGAAAGGTACCTGTGGTTCTGGCTTGACCTGTTACCCATCCAAGTGCTTCATTTGACTTCTAGCAAAAAGGGAAGACTCCAAGAGATGCTGCAGTATGCTTTATAGTCACACATTGGCAGTGACAAGCTCAGGCAGTCCATGGATAGGCAGCAGTGGTTCCAAAGACCTTCACCACAGTATCAGCAAACCTAATCGGGAATAAGGGAGGGGAAGAAGAGCATAGCCTGAGAGGAGTCTCATACAGGGGTTTAAGTGAGGAACAGGCAGGGCTACATCAGGAGACCATCCAGCAGTACAGGGCCTGTCGAGTGATTGCTCCATTGGCTCGGGGTTTCAGCATAGTCTGTATGTTTTTTTCTGGCATGTTCCCCCACTTTGGCTCTCTGGTTGGCAGTGGAGAATTCCTCCTCACCTTAGTACAAGGATGGGGTATTTTCCTCTGAATATTTGAGCCATTTTAGGCTTTATCTCCAGATGAAGGGTGTTGAAAGGCTGGCCCATGTCCTAGCTTCACGGTCACATTGGCAATGCTTGTTCTATGGCCAGGATGGGAGCTTCTCAGGGCACACTGTCAGGTGAGGCCAGAGCATGGTGGTTTTTAGCAAAACAGCTAGTAAATTTCCACAGCAAGTTAAACCTGTTACTGGGGGGAAATTTTATAATGTAAGTATTATTATTATTATCATCATCATCAGTATTCATATTATCATTTGCAACTGAAACTGGATTTAGGGAGGGATCATGTGAAAAATTTCAGAAAAAAATTTAGAAGACAAGTTCTGTTTGGTTCCAGAGGGCAAAAGTATCAGGACCAATGGGTGAAGTTGCTAACCAATGGGTGAAGTTAGGCTTTATTTAAAGAAAAACTTTCTCAAAATTAGAGCTATCCAAAATTGCAATAGGTTGCCTTGGAAAGTCACAAGTGTCTCCTCATTGGCATCTTCAAAGCAAGGCTGGATGACCTATTACATGCATTGCAAGAGAGATTCTTGATTGGGCATAGGTTGGATTGGATAACCATGGGGGAGGGGGGCTCTTCCCATTTAGAAAGAAACAACATTGTACTACCTTTGACTTTGTCAGGTTTTAATTCTGTTTGTGGCACCAGGCATTTGACTTAAAGAAAGTATCTATATCATTGTGTTGGTTTCTTTATCCAAAAAATGTGGGTGGCAATAGCTTATATTTATAGAGAACCATAGTTCCTAGATAGGGCACTCACCATTTTTGTAACTTTTCAAAATACTGCTTCTCTTTGTGTAGTATCTTGCTATGTATTTGGTATATAGACTCCCTGAGGGAAGGGGCTATTTTTGCATTTGCTTACTAAGTGCTTAATAAATGCTTTTTCATCCTTCTTTTACTCATTCAGAGGCAGGACTTGAATCCAGGTCAACGGACTGCAAATCCACAGCTTTTTCCAATGTACCATACTAGTTCCCATGATCAAGTATAGGTTCTTCTGAGCTCAAGATTGACAGGCTTTTGACCATCCAGCACAGCCTCATGACTTTGTGTATTTCATAAGACCAGATGAAAAACTGTGTAGGAAAACACTTCTGAAAAGAATTGTTAGGGGCCCAGAGCACCCCAGAAGTTCTCTGGGGTACATCAAAGAACCTTCTCCTTGAGAAACTAAACCAAAAGACAGACACACCTAAAGAGATAAGTGGAACCTCATCAGTACTGAGCTAGCTCTGACCACCACCCTTCATTCCAGTCTCCCTCACCCCTGGAGAAATAAGATTAGGTGTGGCTGCTGCCTTTGTGCCTGGAGGAGGAGAGAGATGGCTTGAGAGATCCGAAGCCACCCCTTACCCAACTCCCCCAGCCACCACCAGTGGGGGATGGCCCTCCCTCAATAAGGGAACTTTCCACAGTCAGATGATCACCCCCATCAGTCCTCTATAAAAGTATTTGACTGTCTCCTACTCGAGGAGATTGGTATCTCAGAGCCACGCTCTGTGCCATGCCTTTCTCCCCATGAGAAGAAGTCCAAGGATTTCTCTCTTGGTTTCCCTTCCCCAGCCCCTAAATAAACTACTATCTTATTCTATTGGTTTTGTGTGCAAAAGGGTGTAATTCTTTAAAGGGGAATTCCTAAGGACCCCAAACCCCTACCCCTTTCCCAAACCCCCTACCCTATTTCCCCACAACAGAATCATTCAGACAGTTCAATTACTCGTGTGAATTGTGCTATAATTGCCATTATTTAATTGGCAACATTGCCAGAAATGCTTTTTTATGAGTATTATTTTGAAATACTTCTTGAACCCCCATGCTGTGATTTTTCTGCAGCCCACATGTCTGACATGGAGTATTACTATTCCTTAGCTAGGTTTCTCTAGGGTTTTGTTTGGGCTTCTTTGTGAATGAGTTTTACACCCTTCCAATTGTTGGCAAATATAAATTCGGAAGAAAAGCTGCCCATCTGTTCTTCTGGTAGCTAAAACATCATGTCAGTCAAAATAACAGATTTCTCTGTAACGTGAATTGTGATGAAACAACCCAACAGAGAGAACATCAGAGAGAACTTCTGGAGCAGGTGTGAGTGGTGATTAGGGAAACATTTGGGCTGGTTTTCTTAAAGGTCAGGGAAGCATGTATAACAAGAGAAGAGAGGCCAGATTTGCAGAAAGGAGAAAAGAGAATTAATTAGCAAGTGAGTATATAGGATCTGGGGTTGGAAATGACCTTCAATTTTAATGATGAGAAAACCTAGGCCTACAAAGGTGAATTGACTTATTCAAGATCACTCAGGTAATGACAACAGAGCTGAGCTTTGAACTCGGGTTCTGATTTTAAATTGAGTATTATTTCCACTACTTCCTGCTCTTATAGGCCCAAGTTGTTTGGGAACTGATGGGTTCCTTCTGTGTTCTGTGAGGAGAATTACTTTTGGGAGTATCTATCCATTCTTTAAGGTTTACTAATGCCTTTCTTGGGTAACTAGGTGGCCTAGTGGATAGAATGACAGGCCTGAAGTCAGGAAGACTCACCTTCCTGACTTCAAATTTGACCTCAGATACTTGATATGTGACCCTGGGCAAGTCACTTACCCCTATTTGCTGCAAAATGAGCTGGAAATGGAAAAGGAAATGGCCATCCACTCTAATACCTTTGCCAAGAAAACCCTAAAAGGGGGGTCATGAAGAGTCTGAAATGACTAAACAACAACGAAATGCCTTCTTCATGAGAATCTTAGGAGTTAAGTTGTATTAAGCATTGCCATCCCCATTTTAAAGATGATTACCACAAAATCCTCTATATCACAGTGACTCTGGGAACTATTGCACTTTTTGCCTGAACATTGCTAGTTTATTATGGAAAGAAGCTAAAAGGCAACTGAACCCCTTCAAAGAGACATCCCTGTTGCCTTTTTAGTTTGGCCCTCTTTGAAATACTTCCTTTCAGCTGGCTTTTGTTGACTGTCTGATGCCCCTTCCATCTTGTGCCCTTCCTTTCAAACCTGGCCTTTTGTGAACAAAGCACAGTGACAGTCAACAAGGTGTTGCCAGCCCACTGTCATTTATTGGAAAATGTCAAAGGGAAAGTGCCTTTGTGCTTTAGTCTAGAGTAAAGACTCCGAATCACTAATTCCATTATCAAGGTGGCTCCTAACTCGGGCTCTTGCCTCTCGCTCTCCAAATTGCCAGGCTCTTTCTGGTGTCTGGACTGACCTGATTACCCAAGAGTCTAGTACCAGAATATATGTCCTCCATCCTGGACCCATCTCTTCTCACTCAGATTCTGGCTGTGTGTCCCTCTGAGTTCTGCACACTTCTCAATCCTTTCCTATTGTTTTCGGAGAGTGCAGGTGTCTAAAGGTAAAACCAAGGATAGTAAAGATGAAAGAATACTGTAGTACATCAGGGTTCCATACTTATCTTCTAGGGTCAATTGATAAAATTTTTATTTCTATGCATTGTTGAGTTACAGAGATGTTTTCTGGCTTTTTTGGCTTCATCCAATTCAATCATTTATAGATTTTTTTTGCAGGGCAACGAGGGTTGAGTGACTTGCCCAGGGCCACACAGCTAGTGAGGCCAGGTTTGAACTCAGGTCTTCTTGAATCCAGGGCCAGTGCTTTATATACTATGCCACCTAGCTGCACCCTCATTTATAGATTTTAAGACTTTCAGAGGCAGCTGGTGACTCAGTGGATAGAAATTGGGCCTGAAATCAGGAAGACCTGAGTTCAAATATAGTCAGTGCTCTATCTACTTCACCACCTAGCTGCCCTGCTTGGTGCATAGTGAGTTCTTTTTGTTGTTGTTGTTGTTTTGTTGAGGCAACTAGGGTTATGACTTGCCCAGGGTCACATAGCTACTAAGTGTCAAGTGTCTGAGGTCAAATTTGAACTCAGGTCCTCCTGACTCCAGGGCTGGTGCTCTATCCACTGTGCCACCTAGCTGTGTGTTCTTAATAAATGTTTGTTGACTTAGTGTTGGCAAATTAGTGGAAAGCTCATTGACTCTGGAGCCAGAGGACCTGAGTTCAAATATTGCCTCTGATACTTGCTACTAATGCGACCTTAAACTACCTGTCTCAGTTTCCTCATCTGTAAAATGAAGTTGTTATACTGATAGCCTTTAAGGCATTCAGGTTCTAAATCTAGGATCCTATGATCCTAAAAGATGGATTTGCTCCTTTCCAGACAACCTTAGTGTCCTTCATGATATACATGAAACTACCATGTTTGGGTTTTTCTTTATAATATCTCTGAAATGATTTCATAGCAGTTCAAGAGGATTTTTAAAAAATAAAGTTTATTTTTTAAACATTCTTTTCTTTTAAATTTTGAGTTCTACATTCTTTCCCTCCTTCCCTCCCAACCCTTCCCTACCCACTGAGAAGGCAAGTGGAATGATATCAAATATACATGTGAAATCATGCAAAAAACATTTCCCTATTAGCCATATTGCAAAAAAGCAAGAAATGTCAAGAAAATGAGAAAATTATACTTTAATTTACACTCAGAGTTCAATAGTTCTGTCTCTGAAGGAGGATAGCATTTTTTCATCATGAGTCCTTTGGAATTTTCTTGAATCATTGTATTTATTAGAGTATGGAAGTCTTTCCCAGTTGTCCTTTATAACAGCATTGCTGTTACTATGCACAGTGATCTCCTAGTTCTTCTCACTTCACTTTGCATCAGTTCATATAGGTCTTTCCATGTTTTTCTGAAAGCATCCTTCTTGTCATGTCTAATAGCACAATAATATTCCACCACAATTCATTTAGTCATTCTCCAATTGATGAGCATCCCCTCAATTTCCCATTCTTTGCCACCACAAAAAGGACTGCTATAAATATTTTTGTACATACAGGTCCTTTTTCTTTTTCTTTGATCTCTTTGGTATATAGACCTAGTAGTGGTGTTTCTCAGTCAAAGAGTATGCATAGTTTTATGGTCCTTTGGGCATAGTTCCAAATTGTTTTCCAGAATGGTTGGACCAGTTCACAACTCCAGCAACACTTCATTAGTGTGATTATTTCCCCTCATCTCCTTCAGCATTTGTCATTTTTGATAGGTGAGAGTTGGTGCCTTAGAGTTGTTTTAGTTTGCATTTCTCTAATCAATAATGATTTAGAACACGTTTGTATAGATAGCTTTGATTTCTTCAGAAAAATTCCTGTTCATATCCTTTGACCATTTACCAACTGAGGAATGGTTCTTATTTTTATATATTTGACTCAGTTTCCCAAATATTTGAGAAAGGAGGCCTTTATCAGAGAAACTTGTAAAAAAAATTTATATTACTTCATTGCCTATGGTGCTATTTAGCAAAATGTAGTTTCCCTGATTATCTCTTTTAATTAGGTCTATTTTGTTTTTGCTTGTCAGAGATCATGATTGCTATCTCTGCCTTTTTTACTTCAGCTAAAACTAAACAGATTTTGCTCCAGCCCCTTATTTTAACTTTCTGTGTTTTTCAAGAGTTTCTTGTAAATAACCTATTTGTTGGATTCTGGTTTCTAATCCATTCTGCCATCCCCTTCCATTTATAGGTGAGCTCATCCCACTCATGTTCAGTTATGATTTCCTTCCATCCTATTTTCCTGTTTTCTTTACCTCCTTCCCTATCTCTCTCCCCAGTCAAAAGTCTATATACCAAAAATTATTTTATAGAGCTGGAAAAAACAATAACAAAAATTCATCTAGCCTAGTCAAACTGTGTTAAGAAGTGATAATTATCAAAACAATCTGGTACTGGCTAAAAGGTAGAATGTTGGATCAGTGGAATATATTGGGTACACGATACACAGTAATTAATGACTATAGTAATAAAGTTTTTGGTAAATGCCAAGATCCAAGCTTTTAGGACAAGAACTCACTATTTGACAAAAATTGCTAGGAAAACTAGAAAGCAGAATGACAGAAACTATGTAAAGGCCAATTTCTCATACTATATAACAAGATAAAGTCAAAATGGGTAAATGATTTAGACTAAAGGTGATACTAGAAGCAAATTAGGGGAGCACAGAATAGTTTACCTGTCAGATCTATAGATAAGGGAAGAATTTATGACCGAACAAGAGACAATTGAGCATTACAGGAAGTAAAATGGATAATTTAGATTACATTAAATTGAAAGATTTTCTAGAAACAAAACCAGTGCAGCCAAGATTAGAAGGAAATGAGAAAATGGGAGGGGGTAGATTTTTATAGTAAGTGTTTCTAATAAAAGCCTCATTTCTCAAATATGTAGAGGACTGAATGAACTTTATAAGAATATAAGTTAGTCCCCAATTGTTAAATGGTCAAAAGATATGAACAAGCAGTTTTTAGATGAAGAAATCAAAACTATAATCATGTAAAATGCTCTAAACCATTTTTATTAGAGAAATACACATTACAATAACTCTGATGGACTACCTCTCACCTCTCAGAATGGCTAATATGACAGAAAAGGAGAATGACAAATGTTGGAAGGGATGTGGAAGAATTAGGACACTAATGCATTGTTGGTAGAGTTGTGAACTAACTATTCTGGAGAGCAATTTAGAACTATGCCCAGAGGGCTATAGAAGTATATATAACTTTTAACACAATAATACTACGACTAGGTCTATATTCCAAAAAAGATTTTTTAAAAATGCATAAGGACCGATATATACAAAACTATTTATAGCCTTTCCTTTTTTTTTTTTTTTGGCTGTCAAAGAATTAGAAATTGAGGGGATGTTCATCAATTGGGGAATGGCTGAACACACATATGATTGTGATGGGATACTATTGTGCTATAATAAATAATGAGCAAGATGATTAAAGAAAAACCTGGGAAAACTTACATGAACTGATACAAAGTAAATTTAGAAGAACCAGGAAAACATTGTACATAGTAATGGTAATATTGTATGATGATCACCTGTGAATGACAGCTATTCTCAGAAATACAAAGATCCAAGACAATTCTGAAGGACCAAATATGAAAAATGCTATCCACCTCCAGGGAAAGAACTGATGGAGTCTTAGACTGGAAAAAATATTTTATGCTGACCTTTTGTTGACTTTGCTGCTCCAAAATTTGATTTGATGAATTATTTTTAAAGTTGTTTGGAGAGTAATGATGGGAGAGTTCAGCTGGATGGCTACCTCTAATCTGCCATATTAGCTAGTTCCACCTCAAGAGGATTGAAAATTTTTATATTTTATACTTTGTTGCACCTGCCCCTTCGCAATGTACATAGAGTGTACAAAGATGCACATAATGTCAAGATTATGAAACTTTGTTATTATGGTCCTGCTTTCCATAGGAAAGGAAGCTGCTTTTTCAGAAATGCTGTTTAGGTGAGCTACCTAGCACTCAGTCCCTGTGCCTATGACAATCACTAACTTCTCTTTTATGTGTTTATGGCTATTGTGGTAATAACTGGTGAGTCATTTCATTTTAATTTGGAGGAATCAAAAGGAAGATAGGAAGCGTGACTGTAGCAGCCTTCAGAAAGCTAAAAAAGAACAAAACAAAACAAAGGGGGATTCATAATAAAACCTAACCTTGAATCGGGGCAGCTACTGACAGATAGCCTTGTAAAAAGAGGTACGGTCACACTGAATATCCGCTGCAGAGTCCCTGCCTTGAAAAAATGCAATAGGTAAATAAAAAATGGCTTTGCTAATAGAACAAAGACACCATGCAGTTATCTTCCTTGTGAGGGGGCTGTGAAGTACTATGAGCAGGGGGCACAGGCAGATATGCCTCTCTAGGTTCTACAACTCTGATTAAACTGCTAATTTAGCTGGAAAATTGCTTTGCTTTCCCATAAACCTTTTACTACTTCCCATGAATCTGAAGGTCCATTTATTTTTTAAACTTTAGACTTGCCCCTGAATGTCACACACAGCTCTCCTTGATAGGTCTAACACCCTCTCAATGGCCATTATGGTGGCTGAAGAGTTGTTGGGAGGAAGAGGGGAAGGCTCATAGGATCATAAGTTATAGAAGGGACCTCTGAGATCATCTGGCCAAATAGCATGTTTTTCATTGTAGGAAATTGAGACCATACAGGTAGTAAGCAACAGAATTGGGATTCAAACTGAGGACTCTGACTATACATCGAGTGGTGGTTTTTCTCCCCTCTTCTCTTCTTATGTAATTTTAGACCCTTTAAAAATCAATCCAAGGCATAGCTTCCAAAATGGCAATATGCTAGATCAAGAGAGAGCATAACATATCACCAGATAGTCACTGTTATTTCTTGTTTGGTGAGTCTAATTTTAACAAGTTCTTTTCTTTTCCTTCTTTTTTTAATATCTTGGGACTCCTTAAAAAAAACAAAACCAACAACAACAACTTCCTTTATTTTTGTATTGGGGTAGCTAGGTGGCACAGTGGATAGAATGCCAGGACTGGAGTCCAGAAGACTCATCTTCCTGAGTTCAAAACTGGGCTCAGACACTTACTAGCTGTGTGACCCTGGGCAAGTCACTTCACCCTGTTTGCCCCAGTTTCCTCATCTGTGAATTGATCTGGAAAAGAAAATGATAAACCACTCCAGTGTCTTTGCCAAGAAAACCTCAAATTGGGTCACACAGAGTTGGACATAACTGAAATGACTAAACAAGCATAAAAAAATTTTGCTTCAAGGAAACTTTCTAAAAAAAAGAGTATCGTGCATTTTAAAAGTTTTTTTGTTGTTTTTTAATTTTTGTTTTTTGTTTATTTTTGCCCAGACCGGTAATATCATCAGTATTGAGAGCACCCGGTACTATGAATTCCCTAAACCATGGTTTCGTTTTTCTTTCTTTCTTTCTCTTTCTTTCTTTGTTTCTTTCTTTGTTTCTTTGTTTCTTTCTTTCTTTTGAGGGGTAGTGATGGTTAAGTGACTTGCCCAGGGTCACACAGCTAGTAATTATCAAGTGTTTGAAACAGGATTTGAATTCAGGTTCTTCTCAATCCAGGGCCAGTGCTTTATCCACTGTGCCACCTAGCTGCCCTTTGCAAAGTATTTTATAATACTTTCACATTTCATCCTCACAACAATCCTGGGAGTTAGGTACTTTTATCTTATTTTACAAATATGAAAACTTAGGTAAAGCAGTGTTACTTTGTTACATAGCTATGAAGTGTCTGAGGCTAAATGTGAACTCAGGTCTTCCTTGCTTCAGATTCAGTGTTCTATCCATTGTACCACCTGGCTGCTCTTATTATGTGTCACTTATTGTGCTTAGATTTAGTGGAAAAGAAAAAAAAGCTCAGTTTTGAACTTGTTGACTTTGAAATGCTGTTGTCTCTGAATCCCTTATGTTCAAGCATAGAAATGCTCTGTAGATAGTTGGAGATGTGAAATTCTGATGATAGGTCAGGATTGGAAGTGAAGATTTGGGAATCATCTGCATAGAGATTGTAGTTGAGGTTATGAGTATGAGTGGATTATATATATTGAGAGAAGAGAAAGGGCCAAGGACAGAACTTACAGGAGTACTCATATTAAGAAATTGGAAAGAGGTCATCAAAAAGTCAGAAAAAGAACAGGTAGAAAGGTGGCAAGAACCAGGAAAGTATAGTGTCTATGAGAAGAAAAAGAGAGTATGCTATGAGAGGAACATGGCCAGCCATATCAACATCTTTAGAGAGTTCACAACTTATTCTCTGTTGTGCTCTGCCTAATGGTATTAAAATATTCCTAATCTTGAGTGGATGTTTGATGGTCCTAAAAATACTGATCTTGGTCTTCTGTAATAGCTGATATTTCCAAATCTCCTAAAAGTTTACTAACAGTGTCTTTATAAGATGAGGGTGCTTACCTGCAATAAGAACATCATTATTTTGGTTTGTTTTTTGTTTTTTTTTTGCAGGGCAATGGGGGTTAAGTGACTTGCCCAGGGTCACACAGCTAGTAAGTGTTAAGTGTCTGAGGCCAGATTTGAACTCAGGTACTCCTGAATCCAGGGCCAGTGCTTTATCCACTGCGCCACCTAGCTGCCCCCCGAACATCATTATTTTGAGATACTTTTCTTGCGTGTTTCACCATTAATTTTTTAAATGAATTAATAGAAAAATATCAAGATTCCTTAGCACATATATGAAAGGTATGCAAAATTTGTGTGTTTTTTTAAACTTTGAGTAAAATAGGAGATAAAATTGCTGGAATGACATTTTAATAATGAAGTTTTTAAAAGTAGAAGAAAGATACAGTACTCTGGGGGAAGAGGGGAAAGACAAAGAAAACCTCATATTGATGCAAGAAATCAATTGCACCTTTGTTTAAAAGGCTTATGAAGGAGAAAAGAATATGACTCTTATTATAGTAAATAACCACAAAAAAATCCAAGCATTGTTGTGTTTTAATAAGAAACCAAAGTCACCCATTTATGGGTATCCTGAGAGAAATATGAAACAAGATATATAAGTCCTGCATTGTATGAAACAATTAAATGCAAGAGATCACCTTGTATCATACAGTTCCAAGTAAATGATGGATGTAACTAGTTGGGTTTGATAAATATTTTATGGCAGGTGAATTCTAGTCCCTCAAGAAGCTACTTCATTTCTTAAGTAGATGGAATTTTGTTTATGATAGCAGAATGACAAGAGGAGAAGGGGCCTTGGCTATGGGAAATCATTTATTAAGCTACTCCTTTACTGTTTAGCATTAAATGTGATGTAGGAGATCATTGGTACAATATTACATGAGCCATATAAATATGAAATGAATGACAGAATATCAGTTGAGGCTATAGAAAAACAAAAATGTTAAGACAATCGTGTTGACTTAACAGGAATTTCTAACAACGGAGGCTCTCCTTTACTTGATGTACTACACTGTTGCTTTAGGGAGCTCCTCAACTTATGCAGTTTCCTTTTCCCCTATTACAGTGCTCTCCAAAGTGAAGTTCAGGTACCTTAGCACATAAGACAATTCATTTAGGTCTGGGAAGAATAGAATAAAATTTCTATTCATACTTATTTTTGAATCTGAAGAAAAATAAGCAAATTAAGATTGACTAATATTTAATGAATTGGTTTACCATAGTGCTCTCCATCTATATATCAGATGTGCAATACACACAATTTAAGAAAGAATTTTTTAAAATACCAACACATAGATTCAGTTTGCTCCCTTCCCCAATCACTGACTTTTCATTCATTTGTTCAACAAACATTGATTGTAAATTCTCTGCAAGTCTTTGTGCTAGATACTCCAGGGGATGTAAGCATGAATAAGACATGGTCCCTGCCCTTGAAGACCTATCAATACTAGGTGCTATATTGTGTTTCAGAAGAGGGAGATAATAGATTGGCTAAGGGATTAGTGAGATTGAATTTGAGCTAGGTCTTAAAGACTAGATAAGATTTTGACAGGTGGAGATGGTAGGTGGCCTGAAAGTCATGAGCATGGGTGAGGAAAGTCATGTTTAGGGAACTGAGATTAGTTTGTTTGAATCATAGATACACATAAATGGGTGGGAGATAAAGATAAAAGGGTAGGTTGGGACCCAAGCCTTAAATGCTTGAATTTCAGGCTGAGTTTTGATTTGACTTGTTCAGAAAATGCGGAGCTCTTGAAGGTTTTTGATGAAGGTAGTAAGAGGATCATTGTTGCATCTGAGGATTGATTAGTCAGGCAGAAATATCAATAAGAGTCAGGGAGAGCCTTGAATACACAGGTGGCCATTAGGAGGTTATTACAGTAGCCCAAGGGAAAGATAATTAGGACTTGAAATAGAGTGATGCATGTGGGAGTGAATTTGAAGTCAGTTTTGTCTTTTGTTTAGTTCCTGCTACCGTGTTTATACATACACTTAATACATGAGGTGTATGTGTGGGGTTTTTTTGTTGTTTTGTTTTTTTTACATATAAGGTATTTTATTTTTTCCGTTACATGTAAAGATAGTTCTCAACTTTTGTTTATACAAGCTTTACAATTTCAGATTTTTCTCCCTCCCTCCCCTCCCTCTCCCCTAGACAGCAGGTAATCTGATATAGGTTATATCTATATCTCTCTCTATATATATACATATATATATAAACATAATAACATTAATCCTATTTCTGCATTAGTCCTGTTATAAGAGAAAAAATCAGAGCAATGATGAAAAACCTCAAAATAGAAAAAAAAAAAACAACAGCATCAAAAACAAAAGAAATAGTATGGTTCATTCAGCATCTATACTCCACAATTCTTTTTTTTTTTTCTTGGATTTGGAGATCCTCTTCTATCATGAGTTCCCTGGAACTCTTCTGTACTATTGCATTGGTGAGAAGAATATAGTCCATCACAGTAGATCAACACTCAATGTTGATGATACTGTGTACAATGTTCTTCTGGTTCTGCTCATCTCACTCATCATCAGCTCATGCAAGACCCTCCAGGTTTCTCTGAACTCCTCCTGCTCATCATTTCTTACAGCACAATAGTATTCCATTGTATTCATATACCACAACTTGTCCAGCCATTCCCCAATTGATGGGCACCCCCTCAACTTCCAATTCCTTGCTACCACGTAAAGAGCAGTTATAAATATTTTTGTACATGTGGGTCCCTTTCCCCTTTCCATGATTTCTTTGGGAAAAAGACCTAAAAGTGGTATTGCTGGGTCAAAGGGTATGCACAGCTTTATTGCCCTTTGGGCATAATTCCTAATTGCTCTCCAGAATGGTTGGATCAGTTCACAGCTCCACCAACAATGAATTAGTGTTCCATTTTTCCCACAGCTTCTCCAACATTTATTATTTTCCTTTTTTGTCATTTTAGCCAATCTGATAGGTGTCAGGTGGTACCTCAGAGTTGTTTTAATTTGCATCTCTCTAATCATTAGAGATTTAGAGCATTTTTTCATATGGGAATAGATAACTTTGGTTTCTTCATCAGAAAACTGCCTGTTCATATCCTTTGACCATTTCTCAATTGGGGAATGACTTGGATTCTTATAAATTTGATTTAGTTCCCTATATATTTTAGAGATGAGGCCTTTATCAGAAGTACTGGCCACAAAAATTGTTTCCCAGCTTTCTGCCTCCCTTCTAATTTTGGATGCATTGCTTCTATTTGTACAAAAATTTTTAAATTTAATATAATCAAAATCATCCATTTTGCATTTTATAATATACTCTATCTCTTGTTTGGTCATAAACTGTTTTCCTTTCCAAAGATCTGATAGGTAGACTATTCCTTTCTCTCCTAATTTACCTGTGGTATCACCTCTTATGTCTAAATCATGTATCCATTTTGACCTTATTTTAGCATAAGGTGTAAAATGTTGGTCTATGCCTAATTTCTGCCATACTGTCTTCCAGTTTTCCCAGCAGTTTTTGTCAAATACTGAGTTCCTATCCCAGAAGCTGGAGTCTTTGGGTTTATCAAACACTACATTACTAGTGTCATTTACTACTGTGTCTCCTGAGCCTAGCCTATTCCATTGATCTACCACTCTATTTTTTAGCCAGTATCAGATAGTTTTGATGACTGCCGCTTTATGTTTTTTTTTTAATTGAATTGAACTGAATGAAAAGGAAAGGGTAGGTGTTAGAGCTACTGAAGACATAAAATTCTCAGGACCTACCTACTAATTATATGTGAAAAGTAAGGAAAAGGGAGGACTCATGGATGATTGAAAAAATTTGAGTCTGGGTGACAAAGAGAAGAATGATACCAAATAATGCTAAAGTCAGGAGAAGTTGGTTTTCAGGGGAAGATTAATTTGGCTTTGATCATCTTATCACCATGAAACTGTAAATTTGGGTGTGGAACTTATGAATGAGGTCAGAGCTGGGGTGGGGGAGGGAAGGAAAAAATATATTTACATGATAACTATTATATATTTAAAAGGAATAGCAAGTTGTACATAATAGATTTGCAGTTTCATGTCCAGTCACTTTTTTTGGTATTATACTATGTTATAGAAATGCTTATTTTATTCCATAAATTTAAAATAAAATAAAATAAAATTTGAAAAAGAATGGGAATGGATAAGATCACCAAGGGAACAAACCCCGGGAGAACAGCCACATTTAGAGGGTGTGGGGAGGAAAAAAGGCCACCAAAGAAGTTAGAGAGATGAGAGAATGCAGGTAGAACCATGTCACTGAAGCCAAGTAACAGACATCCTCAAGAAGCTGGGTATAGTCAATATTGTAACATGTCATACAGAGAAAGATCAAAGAATATAAAGAAATTTATTCCACCCAGAATTTCCCATGCCCTTGGTAATCTTGGATAAGAGCTATAGTTTGATGCACTCAGAATCCAGACTGTAAGGAGGTGAGAGGTGAGTAGACAGTAAAGAAATGGAGGCAGTGAGAATAAATTAAGTTTTTTTTTAGAAGTTTGGCAGTGAGTGGGAGGAACATCATATGAAGGTAGAGAAGAAGGATACATATAAAGGGAATAGCGCCTTTTAGTTGTTTTTAGGAGAGAGATCTGAGTTTGTAGACTGAGGGAGAGACAAAAGGTGCAAGAGAGGATAATCAATGGACTTCAGGTTTGGAACAGCTACTTGTATCTGGTAATAGGAAGATACAAAAGAAGAGTGAGAGGATTGGCAGTAGCCGTGCCACTGCATCCTAAGGTCCTCCAGGCCTTATTTGCCATGCCTCTGCACCTGTTAGATCCCAGCTCTGTCCTCTGATCTCCTGTAGGCCTGTAAGGACTCCAGGGCCTTGCTTTCTTTTTTTTTCTTTTTCTTTTTTTCTTTTTGTGAGGCAATGAGGGTTAAGTGACTTGCCAGGGTCACACAGATAGTAAGTGTCTGAGACTGGATTTGAACTCAGGTCCTCCTGAATCCAGGGTTGGTGCTTTATCCACTGAGCCACCTAGCTGCCCCCAGGGCCTTGCTTTCTAACCCACCTTTGCACTCAGCAGGACTTCCAAGCTTTTTCATCTACTTTGTAACTCAACTTTCTTCATGACTTCTCTCCTCTAATTGGAGAATGAGCTTCTTAAGAAAAAGACTGTTAGGATTTTCCTATTTTTAGTTCCTAGCATATTGCTTCAAACATAATAAGGATTTATAAGTACTTTTTCACTGATTCATGCATTGGGGTGGGGGGGGGAATGTTCATCTAAGAGTCAAAGGGAAGCTAGCTGGCTCAGTGGATAGAGCACCAGGCCTGGAGTCAGGAAAACTCATCTTCTTGAGTTCAAATATGGTCTCAGACTCTTACTACCTGTGTGACCCTGAGCAAATCACTTAACCCTGTTTGCTTCAGTTTCCACATCTGTAAAATGAGCTGGAAAAGAAAATGTCAAACCACTCCAGTATCTTTGCCAAGAAAACCCAAATGAGGTTACAAAGAGTCAGACACAACTTAAACAGCTGCACAACAACAACAACAACAATAAAGCCAATTGTGTTTCTGGCTCTCCTGTAAACACTTGGGGTGACTTAAACATGCTGTGCGACTTTGAACAAATCACTTAACCTCTCTGGATCTCCTTTTCTTCAAATAAAATGAAAGAGATAGACTAGATAATCTCCAAGTGCCCTTCCAAGTCTAAAATTTTGGAATTCCATGATACCTGTTGAAGTAATCAGCTTTAAAGGGATAGTGAAAAAATATCAGTGTGGAGTTCTTTCTAGATCACAGTTAGCAAGATAAACCTAGAGGCTAGATGAGTACTTTTTCCTTGAATCAAAATTGCTGCTTCTCTGTATTGAAAACAGAGAGCTAAAAAGCTTCAGAAGTTATTGTAAATGGCAGGTAAATAGGGTAACAATGTACCTACACCCCAGATAACAAAGATTTCAATGTACTTGCCACAACTTTAGGCTTCTTACCCAGGCTGTGTAACTCCTGTGATTTAAAATAGCATGTAAAGTCTTTCAAAGTAAGTTCGAAACCTTCTCTTCTCTTCACCACTCCCCCCCCTCCAATCATTTGAAGATTTCAGGCTGGCAGCCTTTGGGTTCAGGTCTTTAGCTCTATTCAGGAAGAAATTACTTATAATTTCTGGGATATAAATTCAGATTATAGATTACATTTAAAAAATATTTCTATAAGATTTTATGATGCTTTTTTGCATACATTACATTTTGTATACAAAAATCTTTATCATGCAGGTAGCCCAAGTATTATTGTTCCTATTTTACAGACAAGGAAACTGAGGTTCAGACATTCAGAGTGACTTTACCAAACTAGGAAGTCCTGGCGCTGGGATTAGAACTCAGAAGTATAGATTTCAAGTCCAGTCAATAAAACTGTCAATCATCAGGCATCTAGTGGATGCTGGGCACTATGCTATGTGTGGATCAGTGGTTCCCAACATGTTTTTGTTCTGTGAATCCCTTTCAAATAAAAAATGTATTGTAAGCCATCAGGTAAATTAATAGAACACTCATAATATGTTTTACAATTATTTTCTGCTTAACATTCCATTAAAGAATTTTTGGCATGAACTCTTAGCCCATTGGATAAAAAAAAAGAAAGGGTTTAGCTTTCTGAGATCTTGTATTGGGGAAACAAAATATACATAAATATATTCCAAATAAATTCAAAAACTGTACAGTAGGGAGGAAGGGCATTGGGGGAAAGGAAAAGGGGATCAAGAATAGCTTAATATATCAAGTAATGAAAGGGTTTGTGATCTTAAGGAACTTATGTTCTCCTAGAGCAGATGAATATATACACAAACTAGTTAATACAGAATAAAAATTTTAAATACAATTTATGAATTACTCAATTTCTTGTCCTTATTCCTATAGCTAGAACTTCCTGAATGATATCAAATAATAGTGATGACATTGAACATTGTTTTGTTACCCCAACCTTATCAGATAGGCTTTGAGTGTTTCTCCATTACAGATCATGCTAGCTTTTGATTTTAGATAAATAGTTTGCCCAGTTAAGGCAAGATTAATTTATTCCTTTAGTTTTAATATTTCTTGATTAAAAAGAGTATTGTCTTTTTTGAAATTTTTTCTCCATAAAATTGTACAATCATGTGATTTTTATTGTTTTATATTAATATGGTCTGTTACATTTGTAGTTTTCCTAACATTGAACCATCCCTGCATTGCTGGTATAAATCCAACCTGAACATATTATGTAATCTTTTTAATATGTTGTTGCCACTTTGCTAATATTTTATTCAACATTTTTACATTGATATTCACTAGAGATATTGACCTATAGTCTTCATTCTCTGCTTTCTCCCTCCCTAATTTAAGTATTAGGACCATATTTATTTTATAGAAGGAGTTTGGTATAATCCCCTTTTTCCTTTTTTTTTTTAAGCAATTCATGTAGCATTGGAATGAATTGTCTTCTGAATTTTTTTTTGAATGAAAAAACATTTATTAAGCACATTTGTGAAAATCACTCTCCTTTGTGATTGAGAAGTAGTACAGACAAATGGGAATTACTGAAGTTCAGAGGGAGGAGGGAGAGATCACTTTTACTAGAGACAACTCTGTGGAGGAAGATGAGACTCAAACTGACATTTAAAGAATGGATAGGAATCCAATAGGCAAAAGGAAAGGATGCTCCAATCTGGAGGAAGGCATGAGCAAAGACAGGTGGGAATGTACAAGCCATATTTGCAGGAACAGGGAATAGATTTGTTTAGCTGTTGAGAAGAAATCAAGAAATTCTAGCAATGAGACCTGCAAGGGGTATTTATCCCGTGGTGATTGAGGGCCATAAAGAAGGTTCTGAAAGGCTCAGGTTTGTCCTGAGAGTAGATCTCTTCTGAATTTTTGATAGAATACTTATAAATCCAGCTGTTTTTAGAGTTTGAGATTTTGGGGTTTTTTCTCCTTGGAGGTTCCATTATGCCTTGTCCAACTTTCCACCCCTTATTTTGAAGACAAGCAAACTGAGGCCTAGAGAGGTTAAGTAAAGTGCCTAGAATTACATAGGTCAATCAGTCAATAAGCAAGCATTTAATAAGCATTTATTACATGCCAGGCATTGCGCTAAGTGCTAGGGATACAAAGAAGGGGGGAAATTATCCCTGTTCTTAAGAAGTTCACATTCTAATGAAGTGTACATATAAGATATATAGAATTAATGGAAGGTAATAACAGAGCCAATATCTGAACCCATTTTTTTTTACTACAAATCAATCATTTAATTAATGAACAGTTATTAAATGCTTACTGTGTAACATGCACTGTGCCCAGCACTGAAGATACACAAAAAAAATTGTTCCTTCCCCAGAGAAGTATACATCCTAATGAGGAAGGCAGCATCTATAAATCAGAACCTACAGAATTCATATAGAATAGGTGGAAGGTAACTTTTAGTGGATGACAATAGGAGCTGGGGGACCAAGACAGAGGAGGAGATAGGGCTGAGTCTTGAGGAAGCTGGGGATTTCAAGAGTTGGAAGTTGGAAGGGAGAGTCTTCAAGACATGAGGAGCAACCAGTGCACAGGCATTGAGATGAAGTATCTTATGTGAGGGACAACAAGTGGGTCAGTACAGAAGGGAGATTAGGTTTGTTCTCTTTGGCTCCACAGGGCAGAACTAGGATCAATGGGTAGAAGTTGCAAAGTGGAAAGCTTAGGCGTAATATAAAGAAAAAAAAGAAGAATATCTAAAAGTAGAATGAACCATCTTTAAAGATAGTAGGTTCCCCTTCATTAGGAGTCTTCAAGCATGTACTAGATGACCATTAGTCATGTATGTTGTAAAAGGTGTTGGTTTTTGGGTAGGGAATGGCTTAGATGGCCAGTGAAGTCCCTAGGTTCACATTTCAACTTTAACACATCCTGGCTGCATGACCCTTGGCTGGTCTCTTAACCCTTCAGCACTCTAGGCAACTTTGTAAGACAACAATCTGCAGAGAAGGTGCCAACCTTTATTAGTAGAGGGAGTTTCCTCCCTATTCAAATGAAATCACCAGTTCTGTCCCTATCCCTATTTTATTGCTAAGACATTTCATATGTTTGTTTCATGTACCTTTTTACCTATTCCCTCTATTTCCTTCCTTCCCTCCCTCTCCCCCTTCCTTTCTATTTCCCTTCCTCCTTTCTTCCCTCAGCCTTTTCTTTCTTTTTTCTCCCTTGAGCTCTCCTTCCCCTTCTTATAAGTAGGTATCCTGCACTTTCTATATATTTCATCTCACTCAACACATAATTTAAGAAGTCTACCTGACAAGGAATATTATGTTATCAGTGTAGGAGTATTGGAAAATGTTGCCAATAGTGACTAGGAGAGTAACAAACCCCTGACCTTTAATAGAGATGTACTGTGAGCCAATTCAGGTTTTGAAAATCATTCCTGTTGTGTTTTGTTTCTCAGTGTTACCTTGTGCAATCTACATCTGGAATGTAATTCATGCTAATGGCTTCCGTCTCCCATGGGGCAACCAAAATCGATTCTGATATGGCAGAAGAAAAGGGATAGCAAATAAACTCAATGAGCTGTCAAAGAATATTTCTACGTCAAACAAATCTCTGAAACTCACTGCTTTGTCTTGACCTTCTCTTGCCCTGATCTTCCTAGACCTGCAGCTGATTCAGGACATTTTTTTTTCCAAATAGAAAAATTAACAGATCTATTTGATCATTGAAACAGAAGGAATCTGAAAATAATACCTTGCAGCACTGTCTCAATCTTGAGGAAAATAGTGAGTGTAAAATGCAGCATTGATTGCTGTTGCTAGGCAACAGCCTTCCCAGCAGATGTGCCCAGGACTGCAGTGGTGTCTGTCAACAAACTATTCTAGTATAAAGCAGTCACAGCAGTAGAAAGAAGTTTCAGAGAAAGGCAGGTAAGTGCAGAATTACTAGGTTGCAGGAGTCTCTCCCTGGGCTCTTTCTCAGCATTTTTTAATGATGACAAAAAAAAAAATACAATGGAAAGAATATCGGATTTGTAGTCCAAGGATATGAGTTTAAAGCCCAGATCTTCTACGTGCTGCCTGTGTGACTTTGGGCCAATTGCTTACTCCCTTGAGGCCTCAGTTTCCTTATGTGTGGAATAAGGTGGTTGGATTAGCTGGCCCCTAAAATCCCCTCAAAACCCATAATCCTTGTAAGTTAAATCCCCTGAATATTTTAATATTAATAATATCTAGCATTTATATAGCACTTTAATGTTGCAAAGCACTTTACAAATATTATCTCATTAGATCCTTTAGGAATATGACCTTTAGGAAATATAAATCTCAGTTTCTTTTGGAGAGAATTTCAGGGTTTGGCTTACTTGTTCTTTCTCTAATTTATTAAAAGATTGTGGGTCTGGGGTTGGGTTATGGGAATGGACAGAAAATTGAGGGGAAAAACATTTTTTTATGAATCTACTATGTATCTTCACTAAAATCTTCCAGTAATGCATACTTCAAAATTAAATTTTATTTTATTTATTTATTTGCAATTAACAAGCATTTCTTTCTATCTCCCTTTTGCCTCTCCTCACTACTGAAAAAATAAAATCAAATCCATGTTATAAATATACAGTCAAGAACAAATTCCCACACTGACCATAACCAAAAATAGATCCCATTCTACATACTTAGTTCATCATCTCTCTATCAGGAGATGGGTGCAATTCCCATGGCCTGAAGGAGATCAAATGAGATATTTGCAAAGTGTTTAGCATAGTGCCTGGCACATAGTAGGTGCTTAATAAGCATTGCTTCCCTCCCATGGGTTCCTGAGAGTTCTGTCAATGGAGCATAGGCTCTTACACATCCTACTAAGGTAGAAAGGTTTAGACCATGGGCTGGGTAATGGTATGTGAGGGAAACATGTTGGTTAAGTTTGGAGAGACTCTTCATCAGAGGGTTGGCCAACAGATGATTCATTTTTTTGGCTGAGGCAGTCCCTTAAATTTTTCTAGTAAGGAATGAAAGAGTTGGATCTGTATCAAAATAGAAAGTGAGAATCCTCACCAATGAGACTGGGAATCATTCAAGTATTGGAGACATCATGGCATGATAAAGAGACAGCTCTGAACTTGGAAGTTGTAGGCCCTGGCTCTGTCATTTATTACCTTTGTGATCTTTTAGCTGTAAATCTATGGTACTGTGATCCTAAGTAAGCCTCTTCCAGATTGGGGACTTGTCAGAGGTAATTTGCTAATAGTGAATCTATAGGTGTGTATTATATGGTTCTACCAACTGATCTCTCTTTTGTTAAATCTCATTCTTTCCCTCTTGTTAATACTTTATATTTCTCCTAGACACATAGAAGCATCTAGTTGGCTCAGGGAGACCTGAATTCAAATCCAGCTTCGGAAACTTACAAGATATTTGACCCTGGGGAAGTCACTTAATCTCTGTATGCCTCAATTTCCTCAACTGTAAAATGGAGATAATAATAGCACCTACCCACCAGGGACAAATGAGATAATAAAGTAAAGCACTTAGCACAGTTCCTGGAATGTACTAAGCACTACATAAATGTCAGCTATTACTAGCAATAGTTATATTTGTCCAGCTCCCAGGTACAATTCAGATAAGGCACTTCTAGTTCTGATGTTTATTCCTCTGGGGCTGGTTCTCGACGTGTGTGAGAGAGCTTTAGAGAAGCAAGTGATGAAGTCTTATACAATGATATCCCCTGCTTTCCACTGTGGTGACATAGCTTCTGTTCATTCTTACCTTATTCTCCACCCACTACTGTGATTAGATCCAAGGTACACCAGCTCTCTTGGTCCCCACACTTGGTCCCCCTAAATATCCTGGCAGAACTATTGGTGCATTCGGCTTCTGCTGGAATTAGCTGGTATTACATTTCTAGGACTGTGGAAGTATCCCAGGTGAATCTCCCACCTATAGTTCCATTCTCCACCTCTCTACCACATGGTGACTCTTGGCTTTGGAGCACAAAGTTTCCCTCCTTTAGTAGAATGACCAGAATATCTCTAGATCTAACATCCCTTGAAGTTTTATGCGATCTTTAAAAGGACAAATAAATAGCAAGAACCTTGGCCACTAGCTTTTAATTTCCACATTTTCATTCTCAGTGTAGGAGAGAGAATGAGTGGCAGAATGAAAACCGCTCTTTTGGGGAGTTAGAAGATCCATCCCTGAACTCTGACCCCCTGTTAAGGTCCCACATACATGAGAGAAGGAAGGACTCAGAGAGTATTGTCAAAGAACAGCTTTCTGTGATTCTGTGACACAGATTCATCACCACTGGTCCCTTCAGTTGTTCTCCTGCCTGAAGCCTGGCCAGTCATATAGGATTTCAGCTGTGGGCTTCTAGTGTTTCAGGATAACTTCTTTCCAGTTCTTTATTCTGGTCACCCACAGGTCCAGGGTTGGAGAGAAACTGTTAGAGTCCACAGAGTTATTGCATTTGATTAGTAGTTAACTTGCCATTCCTCCAACTCCACACATCAGTCACAGGGTAATATCCTGACCTTATGATCTTAGACAATTCCCATGATCTCTTTGAGCCTCAGTTTCCTCATCTGGAAAATGAAAAAATATATACATAATAGATGACTTTTAGCACCGGCCCTGGATTCAGTAGGACCTGAGTTCAAATCCCGTCTCAGACACTTGACAATTACTAGCTGTGTGACCCTGGGCAAGTCACTTAACCCCCATTGCCCCACCCCCCCAAAAAATCTATAATAGATGACTTCTAAGATCTGTTTCAGCTCTGATTCTATTCTTCACAGGCATAAAAATCACTACTTTAAAAAAAAAATCACTATTTGCCACCTTCTTGAGAGACCAAGATGTATTTCCTTATATCTTGATATTTTAAGGATTAAGGATCTGTGGTTGTTGGTGTGCCAACTCTGCCTCCACCCCAGGAGATCCCAGCCCCTCCCTGCCTTTATAGAATGCCTCCTGAGAATTGCTGTGGCTGAATGTCCCCCCACCCCCAATCATCCCGATGATGCCCCTCTCTGGACTTTGTTAGGTTGCTCCTTGAGTGACAGACATATGGCCAGTTTCCAGGCTTATCCACAAAGCCTTTTGAGTTTGAAAGCACCTTTCAGAGTTTGCATTCCATTGACATAGCTTTCAGTGACCCCAGATAACCTTTAGGCCTTAATGAGACATCAGAGGAGTGTAACTCTAGTGAAAACATGATTTATAAAATTATGTCTTTGAGAATTTAGTGGAACTGGATCCTTTAAGGTGTATTATTGAATATCCACATCTCTCTGAGTAAAATCTCTATAGGCCCAAGGGATAGAGTACTGGGCCCAGAGTCAGGAACATCTAAATTCAAACCTGGCCTCTCATATACTTACTAGCTCTGTGGTCCTAGGCAAGTCAGCTAACTTCTGCCTGCCTCAGTTTGCTCATCTGTAAAATGGGGATAATAATAGTACCTAGCTTCAAGTGTTGTTTTCAGGGTAACATGAGTTAATATTTATGAAGTGTTTTGCAAAACTTAAGGGCTTTAAAAAAAAAACCTAAAAAAAATCTTAGAGGGCTATATAAATACTAGATATTGTTATTAATTCTATTCTTTCTTTTCCCCCACGCTTCTTTGTCCCAGTTTTGACCTCTTAAGTTAATCCTCATAATAGATAAAAGTGTTAACTTTATTATAATATACTTGTCCGTATCCCATATGTTCACTTATTTCTCATAAGTTCTACTCAATAGTGGAGTGACCTGTCTGTGCACATTTTATCCCTCATTCTTACCATGTGACCAATCCATCTTCTCTTCCTATCTTTATTTTCCTTGATGACGTCTTTAATTTTTATTCTAAGTTTCCCATTTTTGGGGGGCAGGGCAATGAGGGTTTAAGTGACTTGCCCAGAGTCACACAGCTAGTGTGTCAAGTGTTTGAGGCCCAATTTGAACTCAGGTCCTTCTGAATCCAGGGCCAGTGCTTTATCCACTGCGCCACCTAGCTGCCCCACATTGGTTCTTTATTACAGCCTGGTCACACCCACCATGTATTTTTCCATTGCCCTCTGTACAGTATTCATTATTAACTCTTCAGAGATTTTTGTTTAATGTCTTGTTGCCTTACAGCAACACCAGTAGAATAGAAGTCTTGTATTTTTTTAAAAGTATCTTTGTCTTTGTGGGAAGCTTGGGGTCATTATAAGAGTCAGATGGTCTAGGCAGGCAGGCATGGATCTGCACAGTGGAGAGAACTTTCAAATCAATGATGTCACATATCTTTTGAGAATTTGTGAGTCTGAACCAGTACATGTTGCCTTGTACAGCTCATTACCCATTCATTTATCAAGTTAATGGACTTATCTGAAGATTTATACACTTAAAACTTTACAGAAGTTTTTGAGCCCTGTAATTTACTATTTATTACATTTATAACCTTGTTCTTGATCCCTCACAAGATCAATGTTTGGTCATTATGGACTATTTCTTAAAATAGTATTTTATTTTTTCCAATTACATGTAAAGACAATTTTAACATCTATTTAAAAAAAATTAATTCCAAATGTTTTTCCTCACTCCCTAAGACAGTAAGCAATTTCATATACGTTATATGTGTGCAGTCATTTAAAACATATTTCCATATTAGTCATGTTGGGTCACAATAGATGAAATGATGTAAAGGAAATTTAGCTGTGAGAAAAGAGCTAGAGGCATGCATGAGTAAGGGAGTTCAAAATGTTGGCACTAATCAATAGCAGAACCTAATTTATGAACTTTTAAATGGAGACTTCTTTTCATTACATTTATATTTTCCAAATTACTTTCATTTTAAAATTAGTTGCTTGTGCTCTACGACCTCTAGTGAAGAGGGATATGATATATTTTCTGCTTATAAACCACCATCTCTAAATTGACCTTTAGCAGAATGTAATAGTAAAGATCAGAAAGAATTATGCCTGAATGAAAAAAAGGTTTTAATGCTACTCCTGGGCTGAGTTTTCCTGTACGCTACATGCTGCTTAATGTTATTAATTCACCCTGAATGATGATGATGAGCTCCCAAATGACTGAAGCTGGTATTGGATAATGCATATTTGCCATGATATAGGCAGGTCCACAACACCTGAATGGTTCAGCATAAGTGGTAATGGAATTTTATCTTATATAGGAGAGAAAATACCGGCTTTAAGTAGCAGAGAATGGGGTCTCCAGATGTATGTTTTTTCCTTTGTGCAAACATGTAACTTCCATTAAGGCTAATGAGATCTGAGGCAAGACATTCAAGGAAGGCCAGTGCTTAGAATATGACAAGCAGTGAATTGGGGAGGTATGCTATTACTGAACCTTTCAAAGACATCGAAAGGTACCAATGAATTGAAGAAACAGAGATATGTAGTAATCCTTCAGAAATGAAGTGTTTAGAATATTTTAATGCTATTATAAATGGATTCTTTATAATAAGAGAAATAACAACCTGTTCAGAATCCTTTTGGCTTCAGAGTGGCTGGACTTTTTTTTTTTTGAGCCTTATCAGCTTTCTTATAATATGTAGTCTGTTGATATAAGCTGTATGGTTTACAGCCTGTTTCAGAATGCCTCAGTCTCTAAAACTCCCATACCGTTGTTTTATTTGTTAGTGTTATGTTAGAACTCATAGATGTTTTTCTCCAAAGATGAAATGTGCATGTAATGAACTGTATTTTCATTTAATTCCTTTCTTTATCTCCCAGTACTCTTATTCCTCTGTACCAGAGGGTTTTTTTCTGTTTTTGTTTTTGTTTTTTTTGTGGGGCAGTGAGGATTAAGTGACTTGCCCAGGTTCATACAGCTAATACGTGTGAAGTGTCTGAGACTGGATTTGAACTCAGGTTCTCCTGAATCTAGGGCTGGTGCTTTATCCACTGCACCACCTACCTGCCCCCTGTACCAGATGTTCTTAACCTTTGTCTGTGAACTTGTTTGTTAAAAATATTTTGGTAACTATATTCCAATAGAATTGCTTTCCTTTGTTATCCTATTTTCCCCCTTTTTGTATTTAAGAGACATTATTCTGACAAGTGGGCCACAAGTTTCACAAGATTGGCAAATGAGTGTATGACATGGAAAAGGTTAAAAACCCATTCTCTATAATATGCCATGAAATACAGACAATAACACTTCCTCATTTATAGCCGTACCTGTGTTTCTAAAAAAGAAAAGTAAATTTCTATATACCAGAAGCGGTCTTTCTCATTTACTTTCATTATCTGATTGGATATTGGGAGTCATTGAACAGTACAGTTTCTGAAGAATTCAAATAGGGTTGCTTTTAAAGGCTTACATTGAGAAGCACCTAGTGGGGACGTGAACAGTGTGGCCCTCACAACAGGCTACAACACAATGAAGATGAGGACTCACAAAGGAGAACCAGGAAAATGGGCTGATGATGTGGTAAAAATGAGGGATGACCGATGGACATATGTTGCATATGGTATATTTATGATGTCACAAGAGAGCCAGTGAGGTTTTGGCTGAAGCACTTGGATGAAGCGCCTGTGGTAAACCTGTGACTGAGTGTGGACCAGAGTCACACAAGATGGACAAACATGGATGGGCTGTGATGGAGGGAATAACTACCTTCAGAGAGGATATTACAGACCCATTTGAGTATTTGGGAGTATAAAACTGATTATGTGTTCTTGTGGAAGGAAAAAAAATCCTCTGGGGAGGGGGGGTAACAAGATGTAATAAAATGTCATATTTATATAACAATAGGAACTGCTACTGAGCCTAGTGAGGCTGGGGCACTCTTGCTTTCCCTACCCTATGAAGGAACAGGGAAAGCTTTGGATCCATGCATACAGACTAGATTTAGTCTTGTGGGAACCTGACCTCTCTTTATGTCCCCTCCCTAGAGCCCCAGGGAAAATCACTTAAAGCTTAGATTTGCCTATAATGCAGGGTCTTCTCAGAAAGGGTAAGTAGAAAGGTACTGAATGAATAATGAAGATCAAGTATAGGACAGCTATTATTTACTCTACAAAAAGAAAGTGCTAAAACCAAAAAACACACACTGACAGAGACTTAATCATGAAGCATTAACATAATTATTACTATATTTTTCCAAGAGGGTATTTTAAAATATTGAGACAGGCTGAGTTAGCATTTTACCTTAACCTTCACCTCAGCTCTGCACTATGTGCTTCAAGATCCATGTTGATACATGGATCCACATGGAACCCAATCACATCTAACAATTACATCCCATCCCCTGTCAGTAGTTGGTGTCTTCTCTAAAAAGCATTGTAACTGGTTTAAGGACTTCTCCATTAATGTAACTGGCATCAGTGGATGGATCCAGGACCTCTTGACTTTTTTAATTTACAAGGTGCCTCCAAAACTGGAAATGTTCATTTCAGGATTGTTGTTTGATCACGTGTGCCCAAAAATAGAAACACAAAGCAGAAATACACAGTCTGAGGCCCAGTTTCAAAAATGCCTGCCCAAACCTCAGGTCTCTCTAGCTGCAGTGTCTGAGCAACAACCATTTCTGCCAGGGAGGGCACTCTTCCCTCACCCATTGTAGGAATTCCCAGAAAGGGAGAGAACCACTTGCTACATGTTCCAGAGGAAGAAAGAATAAATTAGTTATTCCTTTCAAGGTCTACCCAACGAGTTCTTGCATCAGTAACCAGTCTGTTTTGATCAAGTCTTTATATGCCCTTCTCTTCCCTCCCTTCTCCACCTTAACATCAAAGGGGGTAGTAATGGACCACCCAGGGTTTGCTACATAGTCCCAAAGCACCAAGTCCTTCAGCACTGGATATGTGTTTCTGGAAGTAGCCAGGGTAAAGGCTCAGCATTCCATGGGGAGTGCCCCATCCAGAACATGTGTTTAAAAGTTATTAGGGCCCAGAGGTATCCCTGTGCATACATTTTATGTTGGCCACTGTTACACAATAATTTTGTAAAGCTCTAAAAATTATATGTAAATCATACAGAAGAAATAATCTAATCAAATATAATGCTCAGAATAAGTAAAAATTAGCTGAACTTTTAAAGCTTAGCATTTTTATGATCTAAAGGAATAATAATATTAATAACTAGTATTTTTTTCTTTTTTTTTTAGTGAGGCAATTGGGGTTAAGTGACTTGCCCAGGGTCACACAGTTAGTAAGGCCAGATTTGAACTCAGGTACTCCTGACTTGAGGGCCGGTGCTCTATCCAATGCTCCATCTAGCTGCCCCAATAATTAGTATTTCTGTAGTACTTTTGGCTTACAGAGCACTTTACAAATATTATTTCATTTAATCCTCAAAATAACTTGAAAGATAAGTGCTATTATTATCTTAATATTACAGATGAGGAAACTGAGACAAACAACCACTGTACCACCTAGCTGCCTCTAAAAGAAAAGAAATAATGGTGACTAAACTGAACATAATACATTGAATTAAAAAGTTTCTTGGTCTCTATCATTTCCTCCCTGTCTTTTATTTCATTCACTAAGTTTTAGTGGCTTATCCCTCAGCTCCTAGCCTTTTGTAGAAAGTGTTGTTTTTTTGTTTTTGTTTTTGTTTTTTTGAGAAATGACAGCTTTAATTGGTTTTAAAGGATTCCTTGATTAAAAATGTAGCCAAATATTAATAATTGAATGCTTGCTTTGGTGACATAGATATTTTACAAAACTAGTCAGGAAATATAAATCAAGGCAATTCTCTGATTTGTAAATTTACAAAGTCAAAATTTCCAATTTTAATTGTCTACACTCTATCAAGTAAACACAGAGGAATCATAGACTTTGAGTATTTCTCAAGATTGAAAACCTTAAAATAATTCTGTGCTGTTCACATGACCAGTCTCCTTTGGAACCTCAGCCAAACTTTTAGCAATATTGTCTCTGAGGCATTGTCAGGTTGAATGAGTTAGAATGAGAGAATGTTATAAAAATGACCAGACCTGTAATAATAAGATCACACATTTATAGAGTGCTTTACAATTTACAAGGTAGTATAAATGTAGTTATCCCTATTTTATGAATGAGGCTCAGAGAAATGAACTTCCCATTATAACAAGTTCGTTCTATTGAATTGCAGAATATGAGAGGTAGAAGGTGTAGAAGGTGTAGAAGGTGTAGGAAGACTGGAATGGTTGGGGATGGTGGCAGTTATGGCCCTACCTTTAAAAGCCAAACCGAAGATTTTATATTTGATCCTGGAGGTGATAGTAATCCACTGGAGTTTATTGAATAGTTGGGGTGGGAGTGACATTGTTGGTCCTGTGCTTTGGAAAAATTACTTTGACATCTGAGTGGAGGAAAGGCTGAATTAGGGATATGCTTGTGGCAAGGACCAACCATCAAACTATTGCAGTAGTCCAGGCATGAGGTGATAAGAGCCTGCAACCAGGGTGGATTGCAGTATCAGTGGAGGGCAGAGATCGTATTGGAGAAATGTTATAAAGGTTGAAATCAATAGACAGACTTTGGCAGCAAATTGGACATGAGTGGTGATGGTGAGTGAGAGTGAGGATTCTTGGATCGTCCCTCGCAGGCCACAGTGATTAGGAGGGTAGTAGGTATCTGGACACAAATAGGGAAATTTGGAAGAGGGGTGGATTTGGGGAGAGAAGAGAATGAGTTCAATTTTGACAATGTTGAGCTTAAGACATATACAAGACATCTAATTCAAGATGTATAATAAGCAGTTAGAAATATGAGACTGGAAGTCAGCAGAGAGGTTAAAGTCAGACAGGTAAATTTGACAATCTCTACCATAGAGATGATCATGGAAACTCTGGGAGATGAGGAGACCACTATGTGAAATAGTTTAAAGGGAGAAGAGAAGGCCCAGAACAGAGCCCTGTGGGACAACTATGGTTAGGGGCATGACCTGGATGGATATCTAGCAAAAGGGACTAAGAAGTAGTCTGATAGGTAGGAAGAAAACCAGAAGAAAGTAGTGGCCCAACAATTTGGAAAGAAGAGAATGATCCGTATCAAAGGCTGCAAAGAGGTCAAGATAGATGAGGGTTGAAAACGGTCATTAGATTTGGCAATTAATAGATCATTAATAATTGGAGAGGGCAGTTTTGGTTTAATGATGGGTCTGGAAGCCAGAATGTAGATGGCCTTCTCAAAGGATTTAGCCACAAAAGACAGGAGAGATATAGGATGATAGTTAGGGGGCTGGTGGATCAAATGAGGATTTTTGAAGATGGGGAAGATTTGGAGATGTTTGTAGGCACTACAAGGAGATGAGCCAATGGTCAAGGAGCTAGTAGACAAGGAGATTATTAAGAGATAATAGAGGCGGGACAGCTAAGTGGCGCAGTGGATAGAGCACCAGCCCTGGAGTCAGGAGGACCTGAGTTTAAATCCTGCATCAGACACTTAACATTTACTAGCTGTGTGACCCTGGGCAAGTCACTTAACCCCAATTGCCTCACCAAAAAAAAAAAAGAGAGAGAGAGAGAGAGGAGGCAATCTGATGGAGAAGACAGAATGGAATGTTATCACTTGTACATATAGAGGGGTTAGACTTGGCAAGGAGAAGGGCTTTCCTCACAATAATTCTTGTAGTTAGTGCAAGTATTAACTGCATTTTACAAGGGAGGAAACGGAAGTGGCTCAGAGATTATAAATGACTTGCCTAGGATTACCCAATTACTCAGTTGAAGAACCAGTTATCCAGCTAACACCTAATTCCAAGACCAGTGGGAAAACCCTCAAAGTTTTCCTTTTCTTTCATTCTTTTGGGAGGGGTGGGGACCTGTTTCATTCACCCCAGCTTTGAGGCAGGAATCTTTTTTATGTCTTCTTTCTTAGCTCTCGCCTTCCCTCAGAGATTCCTTGGGAGTTTGCTTCTTTCATTTGATTCTCATGATGAAAATGTTTTTGATAACAACTATCAGACTTTGCCAGATCCCTTCTGTGTGACTTGTATTTTCCCTACCAGCTTTCTGGAGTAGAAGTCAAGTCACTGTGCCAGTCAAGACAATTTTCTCCTATTATAGTAACATTCTTTAGCATTCAGTTAGTTCCTTCTCATTAAACTAAATTTTAGATTAGGTTTGAAAGTACGCACTATGTGTTCTGGCTCAGGGACCTGGTAGCTCAGAAGATTTTCCAAAGAAAAAAGAAAATGGGCAAAAAGAAAGGCTGAAAACAAGGGGGGGAAATGAGATGCTAGTGTAAAATGGCAGAACAAATCCAGAAAACTGAAGACCAAAATATAATGGTAGTGAGTATTAGTAATGAACACCTCAGATTTCTATACCATGTTAAAGTTTGCCAAGCATTTTCCTTACAACAACACTATAAGGTGGTATAGACAGGACTACTATTACCGGCCTCATTAAGCAGATGCCTGACAGAATAGTTAACAATGGAGTGCTTGAATTTCCATTTGGGAAGGCAGATAACAGGTGGCATTTTCAGTTGTGACACCTAGTGTATGGCTAGCACATCTAAATAAAACAAATCTGATTTGTGTGCCTTTTATGAATTATTTCAAGAGAAAAGGATGCCAGTTATATGCCTCACTTTAATTGATCAGTTTCTCATAGGATCTTGAACTGGGAGGGACCTTAGAGATTATCTAAATCAGAGGTTCTTAATTTTTGTATATAATTCACATTTGTATAATTTGTATATAATTCACTTTCACTCCTCTCTATACATGTTGTATCCCCCATAATAGAAGGAAAGCTTTTGAAGGGCAGAGACTGTTGCATTTTTCTCTTTGTCTTCTCAGCACATAACATAGTGCCTGACACATGGTAGACATTTAATACCATTTGCTTATAGAATGAATGAAATTATCTGTTGCTGTTCAGTAGCAAAGCAGGATTAGAGTCTTTGGTTTGGAATGATGGAGTCCCCAAACTATCAATAAGCCCCAGGTCTCTTGCCACATGGTTAGAAGCTCTATTTCCTAGAAATCTTGTTGCTCCTTTAATATAGTATTTGAGACTGTTGCCTTAGCATTTTATTATTTCATCAGCCTAGAAACTTTTACTCTACTTAAAAATGTTGTCGTTGTTGTCTGCCCTTCATTCTTGAAGAGGACCATGACAGATGTCATGACTTGCAATGAATTGGATTTAAGTGAGGCAGGGGTGTGCAAAATCACCAGTCTCACTTTCTCCTTTGGAGCCATCTGGGTCCAGGGGCAAGAAATGTTATCAGGATGACTGGAAATGACCTCGGATGTTTAAGACAGTTTGGCTTAAGTGACTTACCCAGGGTCACACAGCTAGTCTGAGGTCAGATTTGAATGAAATTCCTCCTGACTCCAGGGCCAGTGCTCTATCCACTGCACCACCTACTTGTCCTCTACTTAAAATACTAAAATACATAAAAATGTAACCTCCTTGACATAAAGTGACCAGCATCCTAATAATGTCTTACCCACCTTCCAAAACTTCCAATAACAAGTTAAGTATAAAGTAATCCATTTGCCACAGTATGACTAGTAACGTGTCAGTCAGAATGACAAATCTACTTGTCTAAGGAACTGCTGAGTTAGGGATTCATTTCAAGCAGTACCTAAATTGCCTTTATGCACTGCAATGGATAGAAATCTAGAAATAGAATTGGGTATTGATTTTGCTTGTTTTGCATTTGTAACTGGGGAAAGCAGGACTGAAAAAATGCAGCTTGAAAGCTGTCTTTCTAGTTGAGCTGAAAATAGCCTCCATTTTTGTCAGTTTTGCATATCTGTTTAAATCCTTTTTAACCTTTGTTTTACTGTCTGTTTTCTTTTTTATGTATTCTAGGAGTGTTCAGTGTAGCTCCAGGCCTGTACAATTCAGGTAGTATGCTCAGAGTATTCCTTATGTTCTCAGTATTGGAGATTTACAGAAATCCTCTTGTTCATCCCATAAAGCAGCTCAGATACGTGTTTGTGGCATCTTGTCATTTCTGCCTTCTCAGTCTATCTGCATCTGAGCCCTTTCCTCTATTCTGGTTTAGACCCTTCTTACCTTCACTTGGACTATTACAATAGCTTTCTAAATGGTCTTCCAGCTTCCAGTCTCCCACCCATCCTCCACACAGCTGCTAAATTCCTAAAGCACAGATCTGACCATGTCCATTTGCTGCTTAAGATGCTCAGTGTCTCCCTTTGCCTCTAGGGAAAAAAATATAAACTGGACCACTTGTTTTTTTAAAGCCCTTCCTTCACAGGATGGTTATAGGCTACCTTTACAGGCTTGCCGAACATGTTTCTTCTCTCATTATTAGCACTCTGATTATTAGCTGAATTCTCTTGCTTGCTGTTCCTCATACATGACCTTTTTATCTCCATGCATTTGTACAAGCTTAGAATATGATCTCTCTTCACTTCTACCTTCTAGAATTCCTGGCTTCCTTCAGATTTCAGCTCAAGTGCCATCTCCTAAAAGGAAACCTTTCTGGATCTACTGGTTGCTAACACTCTCCTCTCAGAAATTACTTTGTAGGTATTTTGCATTTAATTGTATGTATCCATGTTCTTTCCCTTTAATAGAAAGTATAACGCATCTGCTGTAGCCTTCTCTCCCAAGTAACTAACCTGAGGGGTTGGGGCAGTTTTCTTCTCTACTGCCATCTGTGCAAGCCCCCACCAGCTGTGCTCCCCCTTTTGTCAAAGACCTGTGACTAGCACCTTAATTCCATTTAACCACTTAATATTGATGAGCAAATAGCAACAGCAACAACTAATGGATATTTACTTCAAACATAATAAGGACAATTTCAGAAACATTTGTCCTAAACCCTCATATCACCTCATCTAAGGGAAAATAGGCTCAAAACTTATTTCATTTCCCACATAGTATAGGTGCTACCAAAATCATGCTTGATCCTCTCATCTTAGCTTCCAATGGGTTGAGGTCCCAAAGGGCCTCCCAATGGTAGCTCCTTGCTGCATAAGGCAATGAAGTTGAGCTGACTACAATACCTACTCTAGACTACAATTTTTGGATTCCTGTAGCTCTCCCTCTTTCAAAGCCTACATCATCAGAGATTCCACTTGCTTCCTCAGATGACATAAGAAAAAGAGTCACCAAGATCTCCCTAAGAGCTAATGAGATGAAAGGGGGAGTGTGTGGGTGGGTGGGGGGCGGAGACTAATACTAACAGGCTCTTTTGTTTTGTTTTGGTTTTTTGTTTTGTGGGGCAATGAGGGTTAAGTGACTTGCCCAGGGTCACACAGCTAGTGTCAAGTGTCTGGGTCTGGATTTGAACTCAGGTCCTCCTGAATCCAAGGCCAGTGCTTTATCCACTGCGCCACCTAGCTGCCCCTAACAGGCTCTTTTGAATGCCTCAAAAGCAGATGAGAGAACCTCTCCTACCATGTGATTAGTTGACTAGAACCAGTTATGACTAGAACCAGAATATCAGCACATGCTCTGTAGACTCTTCCCCTCACTTATGATTCCCCAGCATCCTCCAGATGGAGAGATTGTATCAGCTGAGGAAGCTGATAAGGTTTGCACATGCACCAGATACTAAAAGCTCCCAAATTCCTTAGGGTTACCAATATCTGCATCCTAAAGGGAGATAGGAAAGGTAAGACTACTAAGTCAATTCTTGACAATTCAAGTAGCCAATCACTACCCTAGAATCTCTTGCAACTTATTTCTGATTTGCATCTGAAATAGGACCTTTTCTGTAATAGAGGAAAAGTTGGTAACCTATCTTGGGTATTCCCCTCCCAGTAACCTTTAGTGGTGCTAGTAATCCATCTTGAGGGCTCCTGGGAGTTGTCATTCCCTCACTAATTGGGTCTTCCCATACTCTTCAGATTACTAGTTGAGACCTAGTTAGAGACACAGACCTGAAGATTTCTACTAGCTACAAAGAATAACCTTCAACAAACCTCATAAAGATACTTGAATTCTGTGGGTATGGTCTGTTTCTTCTTTGAGTGTGGTGGTTAATTTAGCACAAAATCTATTAATTGGAGGTCAGCTGCCCTAAATGTGCATAGGAGAATCTGATCAATCCCACTTTTCATTTATTTTCTAAGCACCCCAAAATTAACTCAACTCATTTAGTAAAAGAAGTAGAGTATTGTTAATACATGTGTTGCAATAGATGTTAATGAAAGTCTATACAGTTTATTAAGTTGAATTTTACATTGATTTGGCCCAATAGTAGTAGTATTTTCCTCATGGGGGAATTATTTGGGGGAGGAGGTATTATTTCAGATTCAGTTTGTAATTTAACATTCTTAAGAATCTTAAGGGATTATTTTTAATTTAAGAAGTTAAGGGAAATCTGAATCTACTTTCAAGTCACTTTATATATTTTTAAATTTATGAGCATCTTAATTGAAAGGGTTTTTAAAAATTTAGTAACTCTTTTATGATTTCGCAAAAGTTTCACTGTTTATTTTTATTTTCACATCAAAGAGGAATTCCCCAACTATAGTTGAAAGAAATTCTGTCAGTTGAGACTTTCCATAGGGAAGATGAGCCCAATCTCACTTGGCCAAGAGCAAGGATAAATGAGGATAATTTAACAGAGTCTGACATGAACATTGTAATTGAGACATCAGCTTTATTTTGGGGGAAACTTTGGCTTCCTGTCAAAAATTGGCATGGGACTTAACACTGGGTATTTACCTAGTTGAGGCTGGTGATAATTTAGCATGGTAGGATACTACTTTATTTGTCCAATTATCCCTTCATTTACTGCAACTGCCGCCCAAAGTTCCCCATGCCTTAGCTTCTTACTTGTTTTTCTTCATTTCCCCAGTTCTATCACCTGACCTAATTATATAACCTAATGACCTCCAGGCTTTGCCATCCACCAAACTCTGGTATCCTTAGGATTTTCTAAGGTCTCCTTTTCATCTAAACTTTTATTTATTGTCTCCTCATATTAGAATGTAAGCTCCTGGGGGCGGCTAGGTGGCGCAGTGGATAAAGCACTGGCCCTTGATTCAGGAGTACCTGAGTTCAAATCCGGCCTCAGACACTTGACACTTACTAGCTGTGTGACCCTGGGCAAGTCATTTAACCCCCATTGCCCCACAAAAAAAAACAAAAAAAACAAAAACAAAACAACAACAACAAAAAAGAATGTAAGATCCTAGAAAATAGGCCTGCCTCTGTTTTCTTCTTTTTATCCCCAGTGTTTAGCACAGTGCTTGGTGCTTTCTAAGAGCATAATAAATGTTTTTTAAAAATTTCATTTCATTCCCACTATTGTTAAAGGTTGAAGCAGTGGGAATTTCTCAGATAACTGAAGCTTCCCTTTCTATCCTCCATTCAGCTCCTTATATTAATTGAAACTTTGTGTTCCCTGGATGATAGAATGTCTCACTACTGTTTCCTTTCCTTCTCTTAGGCTCTAATAATCACAGGGTCTGGGAAAAGTATTCATTGACCTACAGCATCCCTTGAGATGCCATTCCTAACTGCTTTCCTAGACTTCATGATCTCCTTCTGCAAGATGAAATTAGCTCTGAGACTCAGATCTTCCTGAGATCATTTCTCTCCTGCTATAGGATTCATGTAGTCCTTCTCCTCTCCCCAGCCCAGATAGTGAGTTCCTTGAACACAGGGATTATCTTATATTTTTCCCTGTATCCCTAGCATTTAGCACAGTGCATAACACATGGTAGGTACTTAGTAAATGTTTATTGACTCTGACTCCACTTGTAGTTAACAACCTTTCCTTCTCTGAAATTCATGCCATTATTAGTGATGCCATCCTCTCCTTGGCCCATATCTCTGCTGTCTACTGACTTTTGGGACGGCCTCCCATTCTCCTTAGTGGTGTCATTTCCTGATTTGTAGTCTTCTTCTGCTCCTTGATCCTTCCTATTCTCTTATAGACTTCCATATCACTGTTGATCAGCTTTCTTACTCGGATGGTCAATCAATTTATTATCTTGCTCAGTACCTACAGCCCCCATTTTTATTTCTTTCATGCAGAGGGGTGATCATGCCTTAGGACTCTTTAATTTTAGGATCACAGGCCTAGAGCTGAAAGGGGCCTTGGAAGCTAGCTAGTCTAACCCCCCCCCTTTTACAGATGAGGAAACTGAGGCCCAGATAAATGGAGGGTCTTGCTCAAGGTCTTACATGTAGTAAGTGGCAGAGTTAGATTTTGAACTCAGCTCCTCCAACTCCAGTGATGGGGCTGTTTTCATTGTACTATGTCCCAAGATCTTTCACTCTGCAATTCTTTTCTCATAACAAATGACTTCCTTCTACCTCTCCCATATCATCACTTCCCTTGTTCGTCAACTTGGTTGTGACTTTCATTCCTTTGATTCCTCCCTGTAGTCTTATTCTATCACCATTTCTGACTTCCTTCTCTACCCTTTATAGTGACCTTATGGTCAGCCATTTCAACCATAGTCTATTTCCCCCTTGAATCTCCTATCCCTTAATCATCTTATAGTCTTACCTATTGGCTGCTAAACCTGTTTTCCAGTAGTGGCCTCCCTTTATCACATTGCACAGAAAGTCAGTCATAGCGTAATATAGAGGTAAATACTTTGAAATACCTATTAAATTTTATTGTCCCAAATGATCTAGTTTAGTTAGAGAAGTGAGTACCATAAACTCAAACCAACTTACTAGCCATGAAGATCCTCTTGATGAACACAGGAATTATTCAATTCTTCTTGTGCCATCCCTCTCTCCCTGCCCACAGAGCCCAAGCACAATGATCTAATCTGCTGGGGGCTGGTAAAACCTGATAATTAAGCTTGTTAAAAATCATTCTGGATTAAAAGTAAATAGACTCTATGCAAAAGGGCCTAAGGGAGCTCACTTGATAATAGGGTGCCCATATTTTACAAAGGAAATTTGACTTACATGGTCGGACAAATGATATTCCTTTCACAAAGCCTCATTAAAATATATTTCCTTTTCTTGGAATTGAAACTATCCTGGAAAGTCAGGGAGATATAATTGTCATATGTATGAATAAAGTCTTTGAGCCTTAGTGCTTGGCTTTATGACATTACGAAATCCACCACAACATTTCCTATGTAAACAGATAAAATGAAAGATGATTCTTCATTTTTTTTTTGAGCTCTATGAAGGCATTCAGATATTTGTTTACAGAATACTCCCAGAAAGGCTGTGGTCAGAAAGGTTTAAAATCAAGGTGCTTGGGGGCAGCTAGGTGGTGCAGTGGATAAAGCACCGGCCCTGGATTCAGGAGGAACTGAGTTCAAATCTGGCCTCAAACACTTACTAGCTGTGTGACCTTGGGCAAATCATTTAACCCTCATTGCCCTAAAAAAATCAAATCAAAGTGCTAGAGCATCCATAAACAATGAAAACCAGTTATATTTGAAAAAAATTAATATTGACAAATTAAAATGGAAACCATCAGAAACAGTTCCATTTTATTCACAAGTTTGATTTGCATGCACGCCAATCATATAAAATGAGGTTAAGCCTATGAAAAAAGCCTTATGATAAGATTGTAGCATCTTGGAAGGAAGGAAACAAGCATTTGTCAAACACCTACTGTGTGGCCAGCACTGTCCTAAATGTTTTAGAAATATTATGTCATTTGATCTTCACAAAAACCCTGGGAGGTGGGTGCTATTATTTACCCCCCATTTTACAAATGAGAAGACTGAGGCCAACAGAGGTTGAGTGACTCTTCCAGGATCTTGCAACTTATAAGTTTGAGGCTGAATTTGAAACTCCCTAACTCCAGGCCCTGCTCTCTTTTCACTGTGCCATCTAGCTTCCTCCAATTGGGGCACTGGCATGTGTAAGCTCCTGTTTCACTCCACTCTTTCTATGTGTAGCATCAAGCCAATGCCATGCACATAGCAGGAAATGCTTAAGAACTCGTGCTGATTGATCGACGTACCACATTTCAATGCTCAGGATGCTGTTTGATTTGCTGGGTAGGCCAAAAGTCAAGAAGGGGTCTGATGTTTTAATAACTTTTTGAAAGTTATTTTTTCTTTATTTTTTTCCATTTATGAGATTTGCTTTTTTGCACATAATACAAATTCATTTCCTATATATACTGCATATGATGCTATGGTATTATAAATTAAAAAACAAAAAATAAAGGAGGCATTAAATATTCATGACTTTTGGTCCATCTTGTTCCTATGCTTGGAATTCTCTCCCACCTTATCACTGCCTTCTCACTTCCCTGGCTTCCTTTAAGTGCATCCTTGCACAGGAACTCTCTCAGGTACATCCTTCCATTGTCATCATCACTTTGCTGAAATTTGTTCCCTTACCAAGGTCAGCATGCCATAACAGCTGGTACTGCTATATTTTTGCCAGCTTCATTAAATATATCACATAAGGCTCATAGACCATCTGCTTGGTTTATAGTTATAGTGACCCAAATAAGAGACTGAAGATTCATGTGGGTACTTACAGTGATCAAGGGACAAACATGCATTTTAGGGAGTAGGAAAATGCTGGGCTTGCAGGAGCTCCTGAAAGCACCATATACTGTGCTTGCTATGTGAAGATGACACTCCAGATCAGTTGTTGTTAGCACAGATGGCTTTCTTGTTGGAGTAAGGGATTTTATTCTCACTATCCTGGAGACTCATTCACCTGATCTCCCTTGTGATCAATGGCATGTGTATTTGCAGAATAGCTTCCTAGAGTTTGGAGGTGTAGAAGGTTATAACTGTAGAGCTGAGGAGTACTAAGTGAATTCTTAAGGAATTGAAGGTGTGATGTAAAAATGATGTAAATGCTATAGAAGTTTGAGCTGTTACTGTGCTCAAGTTGATAGAGAATCACTCATGGAGTCAAGAAGAGCTTGTCTCTGATAGACTGGCTTTGTGACCCTGAGTAGGTCACTTAACCTTTTAGTACCCCAAACAACTATTTGAGACTATACGTTTCAGAGCAGTTGTGGATGGGCACTGACAGAGGGAGCTAACAGGAAATTCCCTACTCAGTGAAATCACCCATCTGCTTCCCATCCGTTTTCTTCCTAAACTCTACCCAAAGACAAATTAAGAAATGTGAGTTATTATTTTACGTTGAAACCTTAGGGTCTTACAGTGTCCTTCTCTAGCCAACTGAGCTCATTTTAGACTGTTATGAACCCCTTTATTTCTATATGTGATATATTTGTGTTGGCTTTTGGTTCCCATAGAAACTTGTCAAACAAGGTTCTTTGAGTGGTTGGGAGGTAATACTTTGTTTTTTTTTAAAGTCAGAGTGTCTACCTGAAGTCTCCTTCATCTATAAAATTCCTTGATCCTTTGGCTAATCGGCAAGAGCTATTGTTTTCAAGAGATGGAGAGGGATTGGATTTGTGACTTCATCAATATAAGTGCTTAATGAATGCTGGCTGACTGATTTATGGAAACATACCAGAAGGCCAATTTCATTGGGCTGTAGGGTATATGAAGGGGAGTAATGTATAAGAAGGTTGGAAAGGTAGGAAGACCAAGTTGTGAAAGACTTTTAAAATCCAGTTTCTTCACTGGAAGTTACCTAAGCCAATGAAATCACAGATATGCTCTGTAACACCCACATCCCTCACCACCCACAAAAAACTCCAGCACTCTCAAACTATAGGTCACTCATTAGTTAATCACTTTTTCAAACATAAGCCTGTGATTTCATTTAACTTTGGGCAACTAGGCGGCAAAGCAGAAAGAGTATTGGACTTGGAGTCAGAAGACAGGAATTCAAATCCTGCCTCACTTATTAGCTCTGTGACATTGGGCATATTACTTAATCTTTGTCAGCCTCTGTTTCCTTATTTTTAAAATGGGGATAATAATAGCACCTATCTCCCTGGGTTGTTTTGAAGATCAAATGACATATTTTTAATGTGCTTTGCAAACCATAGTGTACTGTGTGTGTGTGTGTGTGTGTGTGTGTGTGTGTGTGTGTATAATGTGCTATTATTATATGGAATTTCAGATAAGAAAACTCCCTTTGCTAATACAAATCAGCAATTGCTCTCTAAGAGTGATCTGGAGAATAGTTAAATGAATTCTCCAAAATCATATAGCCAGTATGTGTCAAAGACAGTCTTGGCTTGAACTTAGGTCTTTTTGACTCTCAGTTAATTGCTGTCTTTTTTTTTCTTTTCTGAATTACTGCACCAGTATGACATATTGAATTGCTTGATTTCATAGGGAGGGTTGAGGAGGGAGGGAGGAAGAAAAATTTAGGACAATTGCTATCTTTTGTAAATAAATAATTGCTCTCATCACTTTTGTTAATTTTGTGGATGAAAAATCTTTCCATTCCATGAGATTTTTCTGTTCATTCAGACTGATCAGGGGATACATACATATATATATATGTAATACATACCTATATATACACATATCTGTCTATCCATCTCATCCATCCATCCATCTATCTATAGCACACGAGGTTTTGCCCCAATAAAAATCAGAAGCCGTTGGTGGAAATGTGACCTTTGATCATTCATACCAGTAAAATATTTCTTGGTTTTATGTTGGGATTAGCACTCTTGGCTGTAGACAGAGATCTAATAATTTAGTGTTGCCAGTGGCATCGTTGAACCCTGATGACAAGCCTTTTAATGACTTATCTCTTAAGCTTGATATTCTGGAAGAGCCATTGTAGCTGCTGTATGAATATTCATTTGAATGACATATAGTGGTTGCCTAGGAGTGATAAATCATGTTAAGTGTAAGTCTTTTTTCCCCCCTTTTTATATCAAGGAATGAATATAGCATAAACTGTGGACATTTTTATTTAAAGAATCCTCAGATAGCTTTGTCACATTAATTTGCCACTCTCCTATCCTCCCCCTGCCTCTCCTGTAGTGAGCTCCAGTTGTAGAGAGAAAGTAAGGTTTCATTAGCATCATCCTTCTAAGAGAAGTGAACAGAGGGTGTGAAGAACAGGTACTACCCATTTCATGGCAAATTGCTGACAGCTGTTAAAATTAGTCCTGCACTCTGAGCAGAGACATTAATCACACCCGCTGGCTACATCTGTTCTCTGGGAAAGGGAACATCTCTTCCCTTGGAGGAGAGGTACCTGGCTGCAAAAGGCTCTACTGAGCATAGTGTCAGCCTATTACTAGAGACTGCTGGTGTGTGATAAGAAACCCTGGACTTGTAATACCTTATTTGCATTGTGTTCTAATGTCTAGAAAATACCGAAGGACTGGAAAATCTACCATACATTGTTGAGAAGTTAGCATGGACTCGTACTATCAACATTCATGTACACGCAGACTCATAATATTGTCTGGTGGTTGGAGATCATAGATCTAGAAATGTAAAGGATCTCAGGGCTAGCTAACCCAACCCTTTAATTTTTGCAGATAGAGGACCCAAGGTCCAAGGAAGATGAATCACTTGCTCTAGTATAGAATTGTAGTCAAGTTCATTGGCTGATGGTTTGCCAACTCCATTCTCTTCTCTTTTTTTGAAAGTCAAAGTAATATTTGACATTTTCCAGTTCTGCTATACCTCTCCCATTCCTCAATGTCTTTCAAAGATCACTAACTGCCTTAGCAATCATATCTGCCAGGTCTTTCATACCATGAGATGTAGTTTGTCTGGGCCTGGTGACTTGAATTCATCCAGGGTAGCTAAACATGTTGTTATTCTCTCCCTACTTGTCTTGGGTTTTGACTTCTTCGTTGGTAAAGAAAACATAAATAAAGTAAAAGTTGAGCATCTCTTCATTCTTTCCATCATCTGTTATTATTGCCCCATCCAGGTAGTAAGCCATATTTGATCTTCCTCTTTTTCCCTGGTTAAGCTTTGAAAAGGTCTCTCTGTTTTTTGTTGTTTGTTTTTGTTTGGTTTGGTTTTTTTGGCTTTCCTCACCAGTTTTGGCTCATTCCAAGATTTAGCTACATTGTTCTTATAGGACTATGACATGTTTGTATTTACCTCTCTTACCTGCTCTTGTTTACATTGTCAGTATATGTCTTCTAAAAAGCCAAGTTGCTCAATGAGTTTCCTATACATTTTCTCAATGACTTTGGACAACTCCTTCTTATTGGAATTACTTCTTTAGAATTTCATTCTTTAGAGCTTCCCATCTCTCCTGAAAATTCCTGTAGAATTGTATTAGTCTATATGATCTTACTTATTCTTTCCCTAAACCTTACTATTCCCAAATCTAGGGTGTATGTCAGATTATATCTGAGTTTTCCCCTCTTGATCACAAATTCTAGGGTGAGTGGTTACTTTCCTCCAAGCTTCTCTTTAATTCTATTTTAGTAACCAGTTTCTCTTTATTGGTGAGAATCCAGTCGAGAATAGCAGGTACTTTCATTCCTTTCCTGTGCCCCTCAAAGGATAGAATTATTATCAAGACATTCAAGGAAATTTTAGCTACTCTGCTCTTTGGAGAGGGAGATGGAGATGGAGATGGAGAGGGAGGGCAAGAGGGAGGGGGAAAGAAGGAGAGAGGAAAAAAGAAGGAGATGGGGAGGAAGAGGGAGAGAAAAGGGGGGAGAGAAATATCCCCCCATCACTATTGTTGTTTTTTGTCCTTTGTTTTCAAAGACAACCAAAGTGACATCAGGATGTTAGGATCAGTGTACAGTGTGTTTGGCTGTGGCTGATCATATCAATATGAGCTTGGAGGGCTCTGCCGCAGGTTGGGCACAAATAGTGCATATGATCATTTGGGAGGGAGATGTCTCTAAATTTGCATGTCTCACTTTTTTGTTTGTTTTTGAGAAAATGTTGCCATCAAACTAGGCTTATGATTTCCTAAACTTCTCATTTAGTCTCTCCATTCAGGCAGTTTGTGGTATACAATGACAACAATATCACTTCTCTATCCACTTTTCTTGATGAGATGCATTCTGCTACCTTCACCTCTGATTTCACATGAATGTATTAATATATTCTGCCCTCCTGTACCTGGTTTTACCTCTGTTCCTTTTGAGTAAGGTTCAGAGGAGGGCTATTGCCAGCTTGAAGCAGCTCCTGAGAACTGATTGTTAAATTTTCAATATGAACATTTTCATCTTGGAAATCAGAAAATACCATAAATCAGAGTTTGAGTTCTTATTTCATTGATTGTATAGACTTGAGAAGAAATGGAGAAAATGTTAATAATGCAAAGTAAAATTAACATTTTATTTTTCCCCTGGAGAGTCTCTTTTTAAACACCCTATTCCTGCTCAGAATTCCATTCCAGGATCATATTCAGAGAATCATGCGTGTAGAGAAGGAAGGGACCTTAGAAGTCATGGTATCCAATATTGTTTGTGGATGAAGCTACTCTAGGCCAGAGAGTCAGTGGCTTGCTCAAGGACACATATGAAGTAAGTATACGAGCCAGGATTCAAATCCATGTCACTTGCCTCTCAGCTCAGCATTCTATTTACTATACCAAGTTGTCTCTAATTGTGGGTCCATCTCCACACCGTGGCCATTTCCGTTGGTCATCTCCCATGCTTGGAATTCTCTCCCACCTTATCACTGCGTCCTCACTTCCCTGACTTCCTTTAAGTTCCAGATAAAATTCCACCTTTTTCAAGAATCCTTTCATGAGGTCCCCTTTAGTTATTATGACCTTCCCTCTGTAAGTAGCTCCAACTTATCCTCTCTATATCTTGCTTGTACATAACTGTTTGCATATTGTCTCCTCAATTAGATGATGAGCTCTTTCTTCAATGGCAGAGATTGTCTTTTGTCTTTCTTTGTATCCCCAGTACTTAACAATGCTTGGCACATAGTAGGTATTTAAGAAATGCTAGTTGGGGGCAGCTAGGTGGTACATTGGATAAAGCACCAGCCCTGGATTCAGGAGGACCTGGTTTCAAATCTGGCCTCAGACACTTGACACTTATAAGCTGTGTGATGCTGGGCAAGTCACTTAACCCTCATTGCCCCGCCCAAAAAAAAAAAAAAGAAAAAAAAATGCTAGTTGATTTACTTGACTGAATAGTCATTCATAAGAATACAAGAGCAAAAGTTAGAGCTGAAAGATACCTTAGCGTTGATCTAGTCCAGTAACCTACCCCTCAGCTAAGGAAACCAAGGTCCACAGATGTTGTGTCTTGCCCAAGGTCACGTAAGCAATATTCTTCCTGTATTATAGCCTGTCTCTCTTGTATTTAGCTTGGTCGATATACATGGCTAACTTTTTACCAGCCTTTTTTGGCTTGGGAATCCCTTCCAGAGCTTGTTTCCTACTGACATTGCTTGGGAAAATGCCTGGTCATGTCCATGCCACAGTGAGGGGAGGGACCAATGTATTCCTTATGTCTAGCCCCCAATGACTGTGTTTAAATGCTTTATTGCTCCTGATATTTTTTTATTAATTTCATTTTTGTCCTGGTTAGATGAAATGAGAGTTGGTAAGTACTATTAGAGGAAAGTAGAATTAGAGAGGAAAAAAAGGTGGGGAGTTGATTGCAGAGGGGAAGAATTGATTATAGTTTTGACAAGGAATTTGTTTTCTCACTGGGGGTGGTGTGTGGCTTCATGGCGAGTTCATCAGTGAATAAAATGAATGACTCTAGTGAATAGATGATATTAATGCAGTTGCACTGCCTGCACCAGGCCTCACTTTTACTGAGAATGTGATTGCTACTGTGAGGAAGGGCTAGGTTTGGGAGAGTTGTAGAGATGCCTATGTAGCAGAGCAGATAGAATTCTGGACTTGGAGTCAGGAAGTCAAATCTCTCCCAAGAAATCAGGCACCCTAATGCACTGTTGGTGGAACTGTTAATTGGTCCATCCATTCCAAAAAGCAATTTAGATCTATGCCCCCCCTTAATTTACTAAAATCTGCATATCCTTTAACCTGGTGATATCACTACTAGGTCTATACCCAAAAGAAATCAAAGGAAGAGAAATGGAACCCACATATACAAAAATATTTATAGCAGCTCTTTTTTTTAACGCCGAAGAACTGGAGACTAAGGTAGTACCTATCAACTGGAGAATGGATAGACAAATTATAGTATATATAAGGGATGGTTTTATAAATCCTCCTTGGAAGATTCATATGAACTGATGCACAATAAAGTGACCAGAACCAAGACAACAATTTATACAATAACAACATTGTTAAAGTGAAAGAACTTCAAAACACTTAAGAACTCTGATTAATGCAATGTCTAATTACAACTTCAAAGAACTGACAATAAAATATGCTACTCACCTCTTGGCAGAGAGCTGATTGACTTAAGGTACATAATGAGGCATACATTTTCAGACCTAGCCAATGTGGAAATTTGTTTTGCTTCACTCTGCATATTTGTTACAAGTTTTTTTTTTCTTTTTCCACTTGGAGAGGTGGGTAAGAAGGATTGGGGGACTAACAATTGGGTTGGCAAAAGGAAAAGAAAGAAGAGAATAAGTCAATGAAGTATTTTTTAATTGCACAGAAGACAAAAGAAATAATAATAAAAAAATCCAAGCAGGACAGCTTTGGAAGTGACATGTGTTTTTCATGAAGTAATATAATGATGATCTCCAAAATTTCCTCTAGCTCTAGAAATGAGTAAATTTGCGCAAATCTGTTGTGTATTGTATGTTGTAATTCTAGAATCTTCTCATAATCCTAGAAAGGAAATTGTAGATGACTAGATCTTTTCTAGAGAAGGCCCCTGTAAATGGAAGGAGATTCCTGCTTGACTACTTTGTATAACTATTTAATCCTGCTTAATGAACTTCTAGGAATCAGTATAAGAATTATTAAACTGACATTGCATGCTTTTTAATATATGTCAATTACTGACATACTATTTCTAGTTATTTTAATTGTCATTGTCATTAATTGTGTCATTAGTTTTTGTTATGTTTTCATGAAGAGAAGCCATTGTGGTACAGCAGAGGGAATCTTCAATTGTGAGTCAAGGTTCTGAGCTGGAATCCTGATTTTTCCACTTCTTATATGACCTTGGGTTCCAGTTTCCACATTTATCAAATAAAATGACCAAGTGAGACAAGATGGCTGTTAATATCCCTTCCAACTATAGATCTATGATTTTATGACTGAATAGTTTAAAATATACACCAATATGTATTCATTACATCTATGTATTATAAATAAAACCCCCAATCAACAAGTATTCATGAATCACCCACTGAAAAAAAAGCATTTATTAAAAACTTATTATGTGCCAGGCACTAAGGTAAGTGCTGGGGGGTATTAAAATAAAGCAGGTTAAACTCTCTCTGTCCTGGAGAAGTTTATATTCTTTTAGGGGAATAAAACATGGAAAAGGGAGTTAGTATTGGGAAGGGAGGAGTATGATGGTATGCCTGTAGTGACATGGTTTGAAAGTGGTCAGGAAGTGGCATTAGTGGTCCAGTTCTGAGAAAGATAGGGTAGAAGCTCAGGTCCCAAAGCCTGTTCCATCTCAGACACTGTGCAAGGCACTAGGATGTCTTCAAAGTAACTCCTAGGGGACAGCTAGATGGCTCAGTGGAAAAAGCACTGGCTCTGGATTCAGGAGGACCTGAATTCAAATCCAGCCTCAGACACTTGACACTTAGTAGCTGTGTGACCCTGAGCAAGTCACTTAACCCCAATTGCCTCACCAAAAAAAAAACCCCACAACAAAACAAACAAAATCCCATCAAATCAAAGTAACTCCTGTATGTTAACTGCTTCATCTTATGTTTAAAGCAAGAATAATCTTCAATGTTAGTTTCTTTTTGGTGGAGAAAAGAGAAATTTTCACTGTCTTATATCACTGGTTTCAACATATATTTGCTACTTTGTTCCTATAATCTTTTCTACCTTGCTTTTTAAAAAATCTTGCCTTATTTCATACATGAATATTCTTACTCCATGTGACACAGTTCATTACCACATTTTAGTAATCATATTCAGAGATTTCAGTGATGGGTTCACAAAACAAATCAAACAGCAAATAGTGTAATTTATGCTTTTGCTCACATGAATATTTCTAATAAAGAAGATAGATTGAGAGATAAATAGGCAGATGGATGCTGAGAGAGAGAGAGAGAGAGAGAGAGAGAGAGAGAGAGAGAGAGAGAGAGAGAGAGAGAGAGAATTTTAACATGGTTTACTGAACACAACCAGAATGATGAATGGGGGAAGGGGAGGCAAAGAGAATCTCTTCTTTTAAGAGGATCTTCTCATTTCCTCTTAGCAAACTCTGTTCTTATCTGATATTATTGATTTGACATCCTAAACTGGTTTCTAGATTTATGACATTAAAAACTTTCATCGCCTGTTGGAAAAAGTCTCCTTTATAACAATATATTTTTAAAATTGTGACTTCACATTTCATATTTTCAGAAGCAAACAATGCAGTCTTTCTGCCAGGAATATAGAATGAGCTAGCAACATTTGCTTTTCCTTCTCCCTCCAGAGAGAGCTAATCTCAAATTCATCCTTTAATTTATTAATAGCTGGATCCAAATTAATTTTAACCTAATATTTAATCATATTAAGTATGTGTAATGATAGATAATTTGATTCTTCTTTTGCATCCTATTTGAAATTATCATTAAAGAACATTACTTTCAAACCTCTAGAATACAGGTAGCATAATTTCTGACTTCTGTTTGTTTTGTCATGTGATATTTGCTAAAGAAACTTGTTAAATAGGAAGCTACACCAGTTCTCAAGCTCTTTTATATGTTGCACAGAATTAGATATGTTCATTTTCACATGTGTATCTACAATTTTTATGATTAATTTCTAGATGTAATCTTCTCAACCATCCTTAAGAGAAAATCTTCCATTTGTATCCCATTTTATAGTTTGCAAAGTGCTTTTGAATGTTCTATCACTTGAGCTTCATAGCAATCTTTTGAGGTAGGTTGGGACAGCTAAGAAAACTGGGGCTTTGAATCTGAGAGGTGTAGTTACTAGCCCAAGGTCACAGAGAGATTATAACATGAGCATAGAACCCAAACCTCTCTCTCTCTCTCCTATTTTTCAAACTGAAACTAGAATAGGGCAGTTGGGGCTTTGTTCTTTCTCCTGTTAGCAGTCTGGAGACTGTGGTCATAGTCTTATACCAGCTGAAGTCCCATGTTGGTTAGAGTTCATGTTGTTTTGTACTTATGAATTTCCTGCCCCCTTATTTGTCCTGTTACCCTGAGTTACTGTCATAAGCCATCCCTCTGCTCTTGCTAAACTTCTGATGAACAGAATCAGAAGAAATAATTCAACTCTATTGGCTGGATTCATGATAAAAAAATCTCATCTGGGCCCTCACTGAGCTAATCCTTTTATTCTTTACTAATTGATTCCCTATCACTCCCTGAAGAAGCTATTTTAAATCTTTTCTTCTCCCCTTAAAATCCCTACTTTGGTAGGGTAGGACTTGGGAGATACTTTCTAGGTGTCTTTTACTTCCTCTACTCTATCACTTCCTATTTGACTGAGAAAATGGAGACTATTCTCCATGAGTTCCATCTTCTCCCTTTCTCTTAATCTCAGAACCCATTGACATAATCCCTTTTTCTCTACCTTTTCTCCAGTCTCTGGTAATGAAGTAGCCCTTACTCTCATTAAAGCCAATCCCTCTTGATGGGACTTTGATTCTCTGCATAAATGTCTTCATCATATTACCTTCTCAATCACATCCTCTCCCTCTACTCTTTAGTATCTCCTATCTGCTGATTCCTTCTCCTCTGCTTTCAAACATACTTGTCTCCCCCAACCTTAAAAAACCTTTGCTAAACTCCACCATGCCCTCACACTGTCATCCTATCTCTTTCCTCCCTTTTGGAGCCAAACTTTTAGGAAAAACAAAACAAAAAACAACTGTCTCCATTCTTTGCCTCTACTTCCTCTATTTGCACTCACTCCTCAAGCCTTTGTAATTTGAATTTATCTATCTACTGTAACTATTTGAAATTTATCAATGATCTTGAAATTATTATATCAGATGTTTGGTTTTCCCCCCCTAAATCTTCGTTCTTCTTGACCCTCTTTGCTGCATTTGGTTCTGTTGATCCCTGTGTTCTTCTGGTTGCTCTTTTTTTTTTAATAAGAAAAAATTTATTATTTTAAAAGGTGAAATTTGACATTTAGATTTGAAAATTTTACATTGACATTTACATTTCAAATACTCACACTATAAAATGTGGTATCCTCATGTGCAGTTTGTATATTCTTCTAATTATAGCTGATGATACAGAGCCAGGCGATGTTGAATTGGAAAAGAAATTTATCCATCCACCATTATTAGAGGCCTAATACATACAAAGTACCGAATATTCTTTCCTTTCTGGATTTTTGCGACATCACTGTTAAAAAAATACAATCTTGTCAGAAGAAATGTATAGTTTATTGTAATACATGCATTTTTATAGTATAGAGGGGAAAATGCCTAACCTGACAGTCTCCTCATGCTCTATGACATTTCTCTATCACATGACATTATAAAGTAATCATCTATAGTTCAGTTCTTGAATAAAGACTATTGCACAGTCAAGACTGAACAAGGATCCAGAGTTAAGCTAACAGTTCAGTTAACAGTTTGTTTCATTAAACAGAACTATAGTCACTTAACTTTTGACTCACTCTTGGAGAATAATTTCCCTGAAACAATTTGGCTCTTCAAGGTTTCTCCTGTCCAGCTGGTCAATACTGCCCTAACTTCCATTAACTGAAGTAATCAAATAGACTTTTTACTTCTAATCATTACCCTGATACAGTCAAAGTAAGATCATTCAAGGGCCCCTTGCCCTGTTCTGACACCATCCTAATTTCTTCCAGAGAGAAAACCTTCCCGAGATGATTAGACAGTGTAGCGAGGCAATGTTTTGGAATTGATATTTTAAAAAATACTGATAGTTTCTTTTTCACATTTAGCCAAGGGATTCACATTAGGATAACTAAAAAACACATTCTTAACATTTCTAGGGGCAGCTAGGTGGCGCATTGGATAAGGCCCTGGATTCAGGAGGACCTGAGTTCAAATCTGGCCTCAGACACTTAACACTTACTAGCTGTGTGACCCTGGGCAAGTCACTTAACCCCAATTGCTTCACAAAAAACCCAAACATTTCTATATTAGGAAGACTTTGTGTACTTCCATATTATGCTTTCCCAACTCTCCACCCACATATCTGAGCATTCTTTCTCATTCTCTTCTGTTGACATAACAAGGCTTTTTCATGGTCCCCTACTTTCCCTGTCTCTGCATCTGTTTCTCTCTCTCTCTCTCTCTCTCTCTCAATCTCAATCTCTCTCACTCTCTCTGTCCCCCCCCTCTCCCCCTTCCCCATCAGCTTCTCTGGGTTTAATTATAATTTCATGTAGATGTTTCCATGCCAATATATTCAGCTGCGATCTCTCCTCCAAGATCTGGCTGCACATCACCACCTTCCTCTTGGACATTTCAAACTGCATTTTCTAGAAACATCTCAAACCTACATGTCCAAAATATCCCATTATCTCTATTCCCAGTCCCATAGCTCTTCCAACTCCCCCTTATCTTTAGAAAACATCACTATTTTTCCAGTCTCCCAAGTTTGTGATCATGATTTTATGCTCAGTTCCTCACTTTCATTCTCTGTGCCACATATAGAACCAGTTGTCAAGTCTTGCTGTTTCTGCCTCCAAATACTTCCCTTATCCCATCTGTTCTCTGATCATGCAGCCACCAACTTAGTTCAGACCATCACCACTCACCTACACTGTTTTAATGGCTTCTTAAGTGGTCCCTACTCCGATCCATTCTTCACATGGCTGCCAAGGTAATTTTTCCATAAATGCAATCTTGATCATGTCACTCCTCTACTTTAGAAACTCCAGTGATTCCCTATTGCCTCTATGATCAATATAAACTCCTCTGTTTGGCTTTTGTAGATCTTCATATCTTGTACCTAAGTCCTATCTCTCTAGTTATTCCCCTTCATGCTCTCTATAGTTCAACTGCATTGGCCTTTTCTCTGTTCTTCACACCCAATTCTTGGTTTTCCTTTTCTGTGTCTTTGGTGACCCTCCATGTGGGGAATGGCTTCCTCTTCACCTCTACTGCATAGAATCTCTCATCTTTCAAGACAGACATACCACTTTCTAAACAAAACCTTTTCTATTTCACTCAACTGTTAGTGCTTGCATTTTAACTCTCTTGTATTCTGTATATGATGCATATATAGAATTATGTATGGGTTTATATTGTATATGTATGCTATATATGTGTGCTATATATAGCATATATTTATGTATGTATATATCTATGCATGTGCATATATACACATAGATACGTACATGTTTACGTATATTTATATACACAAGTATATGTGTATGTGTTGTCTCCTCTGATAGAATATAAACTGCTTGGGAGTTTAGGGATTGCTTATTTTAGTATTCCTAGTGCCTAACACAGTGTCTGACACATAGTAGGTACTTAATAAATGCTTGTTGATTTTTTGATTGAAAGTAGACTCCTGAAGAGGATAAGGGAATGAGTAGAATCTTGGGCTGTTGGAAGACAGTGGTGTTGGAGGACAGGTAGCTGCATCTCCAGCACAACTTCCCTTAGGAAATAAACTGTGGATGGGGATAACAGTGCCCTAGGGACCTTTGGGGACCTCCCCTTTTCTACCCTGAAGATAGTTAGTTCAATACAAACTCGGTTTTCCTCCCACTTGTTTGTGCCTGGGGGGCAGAGTAGGGAAAGAAGTGTAAAAGAGAATAAGTGCTTAGTTTTCTTGGGGAATTTTCCTGATTCAAGAGAAGCAGTTTTCTCTCCCCAGTGAAATCTTATGCTAGAGTTTCCTGGTGTCCCCTTTTGGACCTGCTCTCCTTGGCTAGAATGATGTCCAGAGAAGTATAATTCTTCCCCGGAATAGTCTAGCTTCTGTTCACTGAGAATCAGGATCAGGAAGTGCTCTTTGTGGTCAGTTCCTAGACCCCTGTCTAGCTCTAAATCTACGATGCTGTTAATGATATAAATAAACACTTGCCCTACCTCCCCAGAGCAATATGCCCCCTGCCTACTGAGAGCAGGGGACCCTGAAGTCCTCTACCTCTCTCCCACATTTTGCTGTTATTTTGCTGGAAATTTTGTTTTTGCAGAACCAAATATTACTTGACTTAGGCAGGGTATGGCATTATGTATTCAGATGTATCTCACTAACCTTCATTTCTATTTGTAATTCTTTTGATCTTGATATCTTTTGATATATCAGCGAAAGAAACTTGGAAACATGTTAAAAATTAAATTCCTTCATGTATGTAGCCATAGATAGGTCCTTTAGCTTGCCAAGAGATTAGTAATGAAGCAAGAAATTGATTTTTAATTCCTAGTCTAAAATCCTGTCGTTTTTCATACCATACTGTGGGAGCCATGAGGGAAATGGCATGTGGAGGTATCATTCTTGAACAAGACCATTGTCAATGGGCTTAGCAAATAAAAGTAGTGAATCTGAATGATTTATGGTCAGGAAAATATATGAACCACAACCCTTTGCCCTTTTCCACTTGTAATTTGAAGTGAAATATCTCTGGTGGGTTTTGTTTCATACTGGCTGGGGTCTCCCCTTCCCCCTTCAGTGGATATCACTTGCATTTAAATGCTTCCAGAACAGAATTACTGAAGTTGCAGTGATGTGCACTTTCTCCTCTAGTACTTCCAAGAGGGCTGCTTCCTGAACTAATTCTGTATATTCAAAGGTAGAGGTAAGGAGTCTTTTCATTAGAAGGCTTAAAGTCCATTTGAAGAGGCTTTATCAGCTTGCAGACAATTATGGGCAGTGGAAAGTAAGTATACAATGTAAAGAAAGGCATTTCATTTACCCCATATTGGAGATAAAGATCAGCAATTGGTCTGCAAGTCGTGATTTCTCAGAATTACCTGGGGACTCTGAGGTTAAGTGATTTACCCAAAGTAAGTCACTTCATTCTGTTCCCAGCCCTGTTTTTGACTTCTCCTGGATTTTGAAACCATGTTCCCTCTATTGCTGGCTCATCTTGGAACATTCCTCAGGGCCTGAAGTCTCCTTATTCTGGTCTGGCCTACCACCCCTGAGCCCTACACACCATGGAAAAATCCCTTTGCAAGGTCCACTCCCCCTGGTGAGTTCTTGGAGACTCCATTGTGTGGAGGGGTCAAGACTAGCCTACCTTCATTCTCATCCTGGCCCTCCACCATCTTGTCACCTCCCTTTTGTAAGCTTCTTCCCCCAGTAGGTTATAAGCTCCTTGAGGGTAGGGACTATCTGTCTGCTTACATTGGTCTATACAGTACTTCCCTGTTCAGTTGTTTTCAGTCATGTCCTACTCTTTGTGACAGATGAGGAAACTGAGGCAGACAGCGTTAAGTGACTTGCCCAGGGTCACACAGCAGTGTCAGAGACCATATTTAAACTCATGAAGATGAGTCTTGCTGACTCCAGGGCTCTCACTCTATCCAAACTATTTAACACCTAGTAGGTGTTTTATAAATACTTGTTTCCTTGTTTCCTTCTTCCATGGTCACCTTTTGGCCATTATGTGTCTCAGGGCATATGTGAACCCAGGTCTTCACTATGAATCAATCCTCTATCTAGCTCTGCCATGTTGCTTTTGTTTATTTCCTATTTGCCGAAATTAAAGCAAATTATGAAGGATCAAGTACAATTTAATATCATCTAAGAGAAATGTTCCATTCTCTCACATTTACCAAAATTAAAACAAATTAAGACGAAGCAAGCACAATGTAATGGCTTTTGGGATTTTTTTGTCTTTCTGTTGTTATGTTTGGTTCCAGCTCTTTTGTTTTCAAACTCAATTGATTTTTTTAAATGAGCATCTGTCATCATCTGTGATCTCAAGCACATTTTATTTCAAGTGTGGTATGAGGGAGAAAACATTCTCTGGATTTGAAGCCAGAGGACCTGATTTTAAATCTCATCTCTGCTACTTGTACCCATGAGACCTTGGAAGACTTCCTTTCCCTTTCTTGGGACATATGACTTCCCCTCCTTTGAAAAGACAGGAGGGTCAGATGAAGATGCTTTAAGGTCCTTTCCATCTTTGATAATCAGGTCATTCTATGATACTGCATTCTCTCTCTGGGTGATCTCACCCATTTTTGTACCTTCACTTATTGCAGCTAGGTGGCTTAGTGGATAAAATGTTGGATTTGGAGTCAGGAAGACCTGAATTTGAATCTTGTCTTAGACACTTATTAGCAGTATGACCCTGGGCAAGTCACTTCACCTCTGATTGTCCCAGTTTCCTGACCTGCAAAATCAGGATAATAATAGCACCTAGCTCCCAGGGGATTAAATGAGATAATATGAAAAGCATTTTGACAGCCTTAAAGAGCTATATAAATGCTAGCTATTACCATTATTATTACCTATATGTAAACATATCCCAAATCTCTAACTCTACAAAGGATTTCTTTGGTATGGTTCAGATTACCATTTCCCACTGCCTCCTGGATAGTCCTACTTGGGTGCCCCAGAGGCACCTCAACTCAATGTATTAGAATTGAAACTTATCAACTTTTGCCCAAAAATCTATCTTCCTTTTAACTTTCTAATTTCTGTTGATTGGACTACCATTCATGCTACCACTCGTCATGCTTGAATTCTCTGAGTTGTCTTTGGCTACTCTGACTTCTTCATTTCCTTCATCCAATCAGTTGCTGACCCCTGTGGATTTTATTTTTGCCAAATTTTTCAAATTGCTCTCCTTTTTTCTGTGCCAAGGAGGATGTAGGGCTATGAATTTTTCAGCCACTGCCAGGCCCAAAGAGTTAAAATCTACACTAGTGGAGAGAATGACCACACTTATTGAACCACAAATCCCTTAAGTATTGAATCAGTAAACCAACCAACAAGCATTCACTGACAGTGTGGATAAAAGGACAAAAACCGACATAACAACCATCCTCAAGGAATTTATATTCTATCGAAGATTAAGGGTGGGGTGTAACATGTATTTAAGCCAGAGACTAGAACTGGATATACAGATCTAGGAGTCATCTGTGTAGAAATGATCATTACACTTATGGAACTGAAAGGAGTCACCACTTGAGAGATTGTAGAGAGAGTAAGAAATAGGAAGAGATCTGATGGTGTCTCTCAGGCTCACAAGATTTAAGAGGTGAAAGAACTCTCATAGGCCTTCTACTTACAATCCACACATTCCTTAAAAGAATTCCCATGACAACAGACCTAACAAGTAGCTTTCTAACCTCTTATTGGAAGTTTCTAGTGACAGTGAACTATCCCTCCTAAAGCTGCCTCATTCTGCTTTTAGATTGTTGTAATTGTTAGGAAGTTTTTCTGGATATCAGGCGTTATTAATTTGTTTCTTTACAACTTCCATCCTAACGCTCTTGGACTGCTCTCTGGGGCCAAATATGTGCTTCTCTACAAGAAGAGCTCTTCCAAAGACGTGTTATACTCCTCTGTTCAGTGATTCCCTATTGTCCGTCTGAAGTCCAAAATCATTAACCTGGCTTTCAAAGTTCTCCATAAATTGATTTCTCTTTTTCCCCCCTCTAGGTTTATCTCACATTAACCTTCTCCAAACATGCTATATTCTAGAAGTTGTTGTTGTTCTGTCAATTCAGTTGTGTCCAACTCTTTGTTGACCCCATTTGGATTTTTTTTGTTTTTGGCAAAGATCCTGGAGTGGCTTGCCATTTCATTCTCTAGTTCATTTTACAGATGAGGAAACTGAGGCAAACATGGCTAAGTGACTTGCCCAGGTTCACACAGCTAGTAAGGTTGAGGCCAGATTTGAATTCAGGAAAAGTCTTCCTGACTCCAGGCCCAAAGCTCTATACAGTGTGCCATATAGCTGCCCATATTCTATTCACATAAGACTATTTGCTCTCTCTTTTTAAATAAAGTTCAACACTTTCTAGGCTCTGTGGCTTTACTCATGCAAAACCCTAGGCCTGGAAATCTTTCCCTCGCATTTTTTTCTTTCCTTCAAGCTCAAATGCTACTCTTTCTAGGAAGACTTCCATAATTCCTACCCCTCTAAAGAGTTTGAAAATAATCTTACCTCCCATTGATCTTACATATCCTTTTCTTAATCATAAAAGTATTTTATTATTTTCCAGTTACATGTAGAAATAATTTTCAACATTTGTTTTTCTAAGATTTTAATTCCAATTTTTCTCCCTGTCTCTCCCCTCTCCCTTCCCCAAGATAGAAAGCAATATGATATAGGGTATGTACAATCACATTAAACATTTCTGCATTAGTCATGTTGTGAAAGAAGAATCAGAACAAAAGGGGAAAACTTCAACAAAGGAAAAAAAAAGTAGAAACAGTATGGTTCAATCTGCAGCCAGATTCCGCAGTTCTTTTTTTCTGGATGTAGAGATCATTTTCTATCATGAGTCCTTTGGAATTGTCTTGGATCATTGTATTGCTGAGAAGAGCTAAGTCTGACACAGTTGATCATCACACAATGTTGCTATTACTGTGTACAATGTTCTGGTTCTGCTCATTTCACCCAGCGTCAGTCCACTTAAGTCTTTCCAGGTTTTTCTGAAATCTGCCTGCTCATCATTTCTTATAGCACAATAATATTCCATTACATTCATATACCACAACGTATTCACCCATTCCCCAAATGATGGGCATTCCCTCAATTTCTAAGTCTTTGCCATCATAAATAGAGCTGCTATAGATATTTTTGTATATGTTGATCCTTTTCCTTTTTTATCTCTTTGGGATACAGACCTAGTAGTGGTATTACTGGGTCAAAGGGCATGCACAGCCCCATAGCCCTTTGGGCATAGTTCCAAATCTTGCATATCTTTTTCAACCCTTCTTATATAATTATTATAGTCTGCTTTGAACTATAATTATTAGCTATAATTATCGCATGTTTTAATGCAATTATCTATTTTTGTACATATCATATTCCCCTTTACTAAATGTCAAGTTTCATGAAGGTAGCAACCTTGTCTTTGTGTCTACTCCAGAATGTAGAATGGTAAATAGTAGGTTTTTCAAAAATAGCTGCTGAAAGAATTAAAGAAACAAAAAATTGTCACCAATTCATATTACCACTCAGAGCCCTTCTTTTGATCATTTACCCAAGGATTATGAGCAAATATTTACTTTAGGTATTATAATGTTCATTGCTTCTTCTTGTGGAAAAAATAAAGGGCCTAGAATTTCCTAATCCCCCAAGTTCTAATTTTTATCTTCTATCTGCTTTTTATTTGTTTCTCCCTCCCTCTGTTCACTCCAGTAGTTCTGACTTTGATTGGAGCTCTGGAAATAGCTCAATCCCTCAGAGTGTTAATAGTCAAGGAACCCAAATCTCATTAGAATAAAATTTTAAATTAACATATTTCTAATTTTGATCATTTTCTCCCCAGGGAATCTTTACATGTGTTATACTTGGTTCTGTTCGTTGATTGATTCACTATTTACTTAAATCTGTGAAAATGTTCACATGTGATGTTACTTTTCAGCCCCATCTCAGTGGTCCTCACATGGAAGATGGATTGACATTAGGGGCTTTGTATTTCTTGAGATAAAAATGGGTTTTAGCTTAACAAAAAAAGAAAGCCATGTTTCTGGTAATGTGTCCTTCCTCTTCCCTTCCCTAACCACTTAGCCTCCCTTTCTTCCTTTCTCCCTTCTGTCATGGGGGAGAGGTGGTAGTCCTTAGGTATTCCTTTATAAAGAATTACACTATTGCACACAGTCCAGTTAGAATTAAAGTGGACTTTTATTTGGCACTAGGAAAGTGAGTGAGTGGGAAGTCAAAAACTTCACCCCTTGGGGAGAAGGGCTTAGAAACATTCTCCTCCTGGAACAGAGGGGAGGCAAAAGCTTTAATAGAGGATAGGTGGGGTGTCCACTTGAAAACTGGAAAGTTCCCTTTTTGGAGTGGGATGGGAAAAGCTTGGATGCTTATCATATTCCTGAGAGTTGAACAGGATTTTTTTAAAAAATGGTGGTCCTGACCTTTGGGGTTATCTGTCACCTAGCTCTAGTCAGGTAGTAGCCACGCCTATTTGACTTTTCTGCTATGGAATTTTATCTCCCCTTACTTCTTAGGTATGTCTTGTCCTTATATCTAATTGATTAATCTAAGCTTTAATAGTCCCTTGATTCCTCAATATGTCTGTCCTGTTATCTGGTCATCTTTGGTTTTGTTTCTCACAAGAGAAACTTTTTCTGATTTATCTTAAGTCCCATGTCATTTCCTTTTCTTTCTTTTCTTTTTTCCTTCCTTCCTTCCTTCTTTCCTTCATTGCTTAAAAGAAAAGGAAGAGAGTAGGAAAGAAGTAACCAGAAAACAGACCTGCTTTTGTCAGAGATATACACTCCCCTGCTGTTTGTCTCCACTAACTGACTCTACTGACTGACAGGATTCCCCGTTTACCATAATTGAGAGCTTTGATTTCAGTCATTTGGCCTTCAAAGCAGCAGGGAATGAAGGTTCAATTTGTCTTAAAACCACAAAGTGCTTCCATGGTATACATGCCAATAAACCAGAGGGTGTAGACCACGTTCTCTTTACTTTGTCCCCTGAGATGCCTGGCAGCTTTATAGAAAAAGACAGCAACCCTAAGTGAATTTCTCCACCCATTTTTGCTGGAGTGATTTCTACAATCTCCCAGAGAAGCACAAAGGATTTGGGATAATTTCCTTACCCTCTAATACTATTCTAAAACACCCTCAAAACCATGATACATGCTTTCATCTTACTTTCAGCATCCTTTTCCATTCCTTTTTTCCTCAATTCTATTGATCAAATATTTATTAAGTCAAGTCACATCAGCAAGCATTTATTAAACATTTATTGTGTGCCAGACCCTGTGCTAAGGTCAGAAAATATAAAGAAGAGAGAAAGAAAATACTGTCCCTCTCCTCAGGGAACTTCCATTCTAATAGGAGAGGCCAACACATAAGAGGGACTTGAAAAGGAGGGAGAAGATGAAGGTAATCTGTGCTGGGCCAATGCAGCCAAAGTCTGGGAGAGTCAGGAATTCATCCTGGAGAGGAATGAAGATGCAGCTAGCCTGGGCATCCTCCTTAAAGTGGAGGCTCTGGAAGGGACCAGCCAATCGATGGAAGAGGCCACAGCACAGCGGTAGTTCTACTGTAAGAAGTCCAAGGGGTAGGTTGAATTTGCAGAGGTAAGGAGTTTCTGTAGCATGGTAAAGAAAGACTAGAGTCAGGCATGCAGCCTAGAGAGGACTAGAGATGTGTTATAAAGTGCTTATTGTGTGCAAGATTCCATTATTCTCCCCAGCTCTCCAGAAAGGAAACCAAAACTCAGAAAAGGTTAAAAGATTGGCCCAAGGATGGTGATTTTTCAGAGGCAGGATTCAAACTTGGGTCTTCTTGAATGCCAAGTCCTGTGCCATTCAGAGGCTAGGTAGTTTATTGCATAGAAAGGTGACCTCAGAGCTAAGAAGACCTGAGTTTAAGTGCCATTTTTGAAACATGTTGACTGTGTGACCTTGGACAAATCACTGAACCTCAGTACTCAAAGCAACTCTCTAAGACTAAGTTGCAGACAAGGTACTAACCTGCATTAGAAGTTTCCTCAATCTTAGTCCAGAATACCCTTTAACAGTAAAATCATGAGTCTAGTCCTTATTTCCATTCCTATTTATCTCTATGTGTCATATACTGTGCTTTTTACAAATATTATCTTATTTGATCCTTAAAACATCCCTGTGAGATTGGTGCTATGATTTTTCCCATTTTACAGATGAGGAAACTGAGGCAAACAGAGGTTAAGTGAATTTTCCATAGTCACACAGCTAGTAAGGGTCTGAGGTCGAAATTGTTCTCAGGTCTTCCCTTCTATCTGGTCTGGAAGTTATATTGGGCTAGAGTAAACATGTTTGCAAAGAAATAAATGTAATATATAATATACAAATAAAAAAATGAGTGAATGGATAAATAAATGAGTGAGTAAGTGAGTGAATGAATGAATGAATGAATGAATGAATGAATGAATGAATGAATGAATGAAACTGGGAAGGATTAATAAGAATGCAGAAGTCTCTTAAGGGTGAATGGTTCATTTAGGTTTGAACTGACTCCAGAAATATTTTCATCCCAGGGATTTAAAAGTTTCTAGGGGTAGTTAGAGTTCTCTTATTAGAGAAGTACAGCAGTCTCCTCCAGATGCCTCTTTTAGCATCCCATTTTCTGCCTGTTTCCCTCCAGACATTTTCTGGGGCATTGCTAGGGGTGGGGAGATAGAGGTGGGGTAGATTCCATTTCCATCTTTAGTCCTGATTTTTCACTCTCTTCCTGTCCCATTAGTGAGGAAACTGGAGAGAGCAGCTATGGAAGTTTTGTGTTATGTCCTCATTTCAATAGGTTTTTAATAGCCTACTACATCCCCACTACTATTATACAGCTGGGGACCATGGGGGATATGAGAGGAGTAGAGGACATGGCTGCTCTTAGCAATTTCGGAAGACCCAAATGATGCACATGAAACAGTTGGAAGAATAGTACAAGTCATTAGACTCAGTGATGAATTGCTGCAGGGTATAATACAAACCATAATAACTGTTTTGGAATAAAGGAGAGATTAGTGTGGAATGGAGTGGCTTGGGCAGGTTTTATGAAGCAAATGAGACCTGAGTTCAAATCCCACCCCTGACCAGGGGTTTGCTGGAATGTCAAATTTTCAGCATGAGCATTTATACTTTGACAGTCATCAAAGGCTACAAATCAGGGTTTGATTTGTTTTTTGTTGATTGTCTAGGCTTAAAGAAGGTAATATAGAAAACATTAATAATAGAGATTATACATAAAAATGTGTCATGCACATTTTTTTTCTGGAGAGTCAATATGTTAAACCTTTCCCAGTAACACACCTTCCTCTGACACTACCTGTGTGAACTTGGGCAACTCACTTGACCCCAGTCCTTATCTATAAAATAAGGGGGTTGGATTAGATGGTCTCTGAAGGTACCTTTTAGCTCTGAGTCCATGTTCTGAAAATGGAGAGGAAGATCTAGGGCAGGTATTCTCAAGTTGGGATCCATGCACTCATGTTAAAAAATATTGTGAAAAATGCATTTTGGTATTTCTCTTTTGTATTTTAGTTTATGCATGTTAAAACATTATTCTGAGAGGGGGTCCAAAGGCTCACAAAATAGCCAAAGGGGCCTTTGACAAACACAAAGAAAAACCTTGCTCTAGGGCTCTTCAGGTCAGAGAAACTACATGAAAAAGGGGAAAGAGGTGGAAATTAATAAGGCCTAATGTTATGAATCTCACTGTGATAGATGAAGAATAGCATCTATAAAGCACTTTAAGGTTTGAAAAGGGCCTTCCTTACAACAAACCTATGGAGTTTGAATAGGTAGCTGGTGTGGGATCTATTAATAATTTTTTTGTATTTTAGTGTATGTATCTTTATTTTTAAAAAGAATAAGTTACAGTTTATGTGAAATTATATTTTCTTACTATAATCATTTCCTTATTTCCCAATTCTGCTTCATTTGAAAATTTCTACTCAGTCTATTATCACCAAACCATATTCACTACAGGTTAGGCTTACTTAACATTTTGAAATTTCTTGGAAGTGAAATACTTTTTCATTAGTTTCTTGTCTTCATTAATTTTAAAATTCATTTTTTCAGTAACAAATAGCCTATAATGTAAGGTTTATGCTTTTGGCACAAACAAATGTGAATCGTGTGTGAGTTGAATAGAAAAATGGTTTTGATTCCCAGAAAAAAAGAGGCAGATATAAATGACCCCAGAAGGTAGAGAGATACACTGTCATTTATTATTTAAAATGAGAGAATTGATTCAGGAGCAAATAGCTTCTCTTTAAAATTCTTAGTGAGAGATAGATCTAGGTAGCTTAGAGGATCTACAATTAGATATTTGTTTTTTAAAAATTATTTGAATAAAAGGGTAAATGTATATATACACATGTATGTATGTGTGTGTGTGTGTATATATATACATATATGTATGTATGTGTATATATATATATTATATATATATCAATGGATCAAAAATAGTGTCTTTTGTGTAGGCTCCATGTACTAATGTTTAAATACCATGAAAAATCTAATTCACAACAGTTCAACTATCTGTTATTCAAGTCCTCCACATGTAACATCCCACACTTCCCCCCTGCAAAATTTCTGAAAGATCACTAAGGACAATGTTGTTGGCTAAGTGAATAACTTTAATCATTGTGAGGTCTTATATTATTCTGTATATTTTGTTTTTCTGAATCGAGATTCCAACCTGTTGGACATCTTTCCCTAATACTTTCTTGGTAACCAATTAGTTCATTTACCTTGGTCTGCTGATATTGAGGACATTTACCCTTCAAACACAATGTCTTCTTCCTTGTAATAAAGTGGTGGGAACTGTTTTTTAGTTTTTTTGTTTTTAAAGGGGAGCAGTAGGGAGCACATTATAGTTTGTTGCTTGCTGGCAATGCCTCCACAAACAGTACCCCCCCCCCCGCCCGCCCCAAAAGCACATGAAATGCTTTGTTGAATTTACTTTCATCTCTTCTCCTCCAGTTTGCCTCTCCTTCTAAGGGATGGCCACAAAGAATTTTTTTTTTCCATTTCACAAGTGCTATTCAAAGAAATGAATTTAACTATGTTTCAGGAAGGATGAATAGGAACCCAGAGTTCCCCTTAAGGGCGTGTGGCCCATTTAGGCATGCACTGACTCAAGAAATATTTTGCAGCCATAGTATTTAACAGTTTCCGTGCTGATATTCACATGGTTAGGTGTGGTTCGTTTTCCAAGGGAAGTACACAAAACTCCTTCATCTGTGGTATTGAATGTTGGTGTTTTCTACATGATTCCCACCAGACATCCTTTGGGGGTATTGAGGAAGAAATCGTAGCTTCCATCTCCACTTTAGGTCCTGATTTTTCTCTCTCCTCCTCCTGTCCCATTGTCAATGTTTCTTTGCCTGCACTTTGTTCTTGTTTTTACTCCCTTTAATCCTTGCTTATCTCATACTTACTCTACCTTCCATTATCCAGTGCCAGTATTTGGTCTTGAGATTCTTCACATATCTTAAGGGAGGTTATTGTGTGTCAAACACAGGTCTGAGAAATAGAGTTATAGAGACTTGACTTTCATACAAATCATTATTTATTGAACACATAGAATTTTGCATCAGCAAGTATAACTACATCCAACTTCTTTCTCTGTTGACTTCTGGTGCCTGGTTCAGGTGTAGGAGGAGTTGAATGAAGCCTTCTAAAAAAGCAACTTATTCATTCTTTTCTGCAAGCTTCAAATTCTCTGGGCTACCCCTATTGACAGATCTCACACACCTTAGGTCCTTTTAGTCTTGAATTTGCATACACATTTCATATTGACTATTGCTGATCAGTTAATCAAGCAACAAGAATGCATTTGGATTGGGGCAGCTAGGTGGCACAGTGGATAGAGCACTGGCTCTGGAGTCAGGAGTACCTGAGTTCAAATCCAGCCTCAGACACTTAACACTTACTAGCTGCGTGACCCTGGGCAAGTCACTTAACCCCCATTGCCTCACTAAAAAAAAAAAAAAAAGAATGCATTTGGTGCTATATTCCAGTCACTCTGCTAGACAGTGGGTGTACCCCACCCCCCCACACAAATATAGAAGTTGCTATTGCTCTTGCATCTTCTCTTTCTCCTCTTTAATCAATTAACAATTTTTATTAAAGCCCTACTATGTGCCAGTCACTGTGCTGGCACTGGAGATACAAAGACACAAATTAAATAGCCTCTGCTGTGGAGGAGCTTACATTACAATCTATCTTCTTCCTTCTCCTCTTCTTTCTCTTACTTTGCCCTTCTGCTATTGTGCTTTAAGGCTTACAAAGTGCTTTTCTCAAAAAACAAACATCAAAGGTTGGTCACTGCCTTGATTATATTTCTCATCTCTTTTAAGTTAAAAAGATAGGGACTGGACCAGTGATTTCACTGGTATGGGGACCTGCTAGGTGAGGAATCTTCTTACACCAATGGGAGGCAGTCACTTCTCTGTAACCTATTATCTTAGATGCTTGGGAGGTATAGTGACTTGCTCATGGTCACACAGCTATTATGTGTTAGACATGAAAATTGAACCCAGGTCTTCTAGGCTTACAGGTCAGTCCTCTGCTCATCTCCCTCTCTCTCTTCCTCTTTCCCTCCCCTTTCGCCTTCCCTTCCCTCTTTTTCTTCAGGTATTGAAATACCTAATTCATAGATTAGATGTGATTTTATTTTGTCTCTTCTATCTGAGAAGGGGAGTAGGGGTGATTTTAGATCGCTTGAAAGAATGAGCTCTTTAGAGATGAAGTCATTGTCTATCACTTCTAGAGCATGATGGGAATTATATGAAGCAATCTTGACCAAAAAAACCTTTGTGTAATCCCTTGCCCCTCAGAGCATTTTCTTAGTGAGGTATGAAGTATAAGTATAGAGTTCATTGGGTGTGAATTTACCTAATTCAGATGCTATGAAGAATGGTGTTCCATGAGATTTTTAGAAACAGGAATCAAACCCTTTACATAAATAATGGAAAATCTAGTTGATTATTTCACCCACATAGACCAGCACAGGGATGACATCAGTGATGACTTAAGGAATTGATTGTCACTGCTGTGACATTGGCTTTGTCTGTTATCATGGGTGCTGACATTGCCATTGAGACATTGGTCCATTCCAGTACACTTATTTGTCTGAGTTTATGAGCTCTTTTATCTTTCCAAGCTTAAGTATTTCTCATTTGAGAGAGAGCCAATGTCTCTCCCTTCCCCTCTGCCCCTAACCCCACATACCTCTTTTATTTAAAAGATCACCATTTATACAGAATACATCCTGATTAAGCAGGACTTTCTGGAGTCAAGGGCAGTCTTGTTTTATTATTTTATTGTTTTTATAGTATGCATAACTTCACCCTGAAAGGATATTCTTCTGACCCCAAGTTTTTCCATATTACTTGTCTTTACTGGTCTGAGGCTAATGGGAATACTACCACTTAGAGAGTAATAAAATTTGATCCTTTATGTGACTTTGGGGGTGGGGATTACTTGGTTTAGAAATATCTAGTGAGTGCATAGATGGCGTTATTGCTAGTATTCTAGTTTTACTGCCATATCTAATACCTTTCCTCATCTTTTATTAAAGCTAGCCTTTTTGACTTTGATATATGTCATGTTAGCACCTTGTAAATCCTTCTAGTAATACCTTTCCATTACAAAGGTGTAAACACTGTTGTTTCTACCCCATTTGCTTTCCTTCCTGTCATTTTTATAGGGCTTTTTAACCTGCTAATGTTCCAGGATATTAATTTAAAACAGCCAGCTGCAGAGCTGAGAGTTCTCCCTTGCTTGTGATGAGTTGACCTCTTTTTACCTATTTCTTTAACAAATTCAGATTGGAAAACCGGATTTTCATAATCCTTTGGGTAGGCACATTACTTCCCCCAGGTTTGCAATTTAGCAGTCTTACTATTGTTAGTACTTTATATGGAGGGCACACAACTTTGTAACTCAGTACCCTGTCAAAGCATGAGTTTCACTGCTTTTTTCTTCTTTTGCTCTAGGGGTAATGGAATTCCTTTTTAGTATGCATCTCCTCAACCCCCAAACCTGTCAATATCCAAGTGTATTCAGATTGGAGATCTTACTTCTTTATCTCCTCAGATTTTGTCATCTGGGCAGTTGCAAGCTCTTAAATCAAAGTATTTTTAAATTCAATACTTTCTCCTTGGAGCTGGGGTTGAGAATATCCTTCAGCTTCAGTGGGTATAAACATGGGGATAGAAATGCCCCCAAACCATACTTCCAACTTATTTTTCTCCTTCAGTTTTGCAAGTGGATTTATCCAAGAATCACTTTGGTCTTGGCCTGTCTTTCTGTCTCAAGCATTTCTTCCTATTGTTTGAGTTGATTGAATTTTCACTATTTATTTTAACTCTGAATACTTTCTGATATGCTTGGCCTTACTTATGGATTCAATCATTCAATTGGTCAATAAACATTTATTAAGCACCTACTGTCTGTCAGGTACTAAGTACTATTGATATCTTCCCCCCCCCCCAAAAAAAAAAAAAGAAAAAGAAAAGGGAAAAAAGTCTCTTTACTTAAAGAACTCACAATCTGATGGCACAAACAGCAAGCAAAGAAATACTATGTAAAAATATGCTATATACAAGATAATTAGGAAATAATTAAAAGAGAGAAGGCTCTAGGATTAAAAGTGGTTACAAAAGGCTTCCGGTAGAAGGTGGGATTTTAGTTGGGACTTAAAGTAAGCCAGAGGGCCAGCTAGATGGTGCAGTGGATAAAGCACCAGCCCTGGATTTAGGAGTACCTGAGTTCAAATCTGGCCTTAGACACTTAACACTTGCTAGCTGTGTGACCCTGGGCAAGTCACTTAATCCCAATTGCCTCACCAAAAAATAAAAATAAAGTAAGCCAGAAAAGTGAGGAGATGGAGATGAGGTAGGAGAAGATTCCAGGCATGGGGGACAACCAGAGAAAATACCTGGAGTAGAGATATACAATGTTTTGTTTGTAGAGCACTTAAGGAGGCCCCTGTCATTGGATTGAAGAACACATGACCAGGAGTTAGGTGTAAGAGGACTGGAAAGGTAGGAGGGAGCTGGATTGTGAAGGGTTTTGAATGTCAAATAGCATTTTGTATTTGATCCTGGTGGTGATAAGGAGGCATTGGAGTTTACTGAGTAGGGGAGTGACATGACTGGAACCTGCCTTTTAGGAAAATCATTTCAGTGGCTGAATGGAAGACGGACTGGAGTGGGGAGACACCTGAGGCAGGCAGACCCACATGACATGATGAGGGCTTTCACCAGGAGGATGGCCATTGTCAGAGGAGAAAGGATCACATTTGAGAGACGTTACAAAGGTGATGAAAGGAAAGTCTGAGGCTGTAAAGATGAGTAAGGAGGTCAAATAAGTCAATACTTAAAGAAATTAATTCAAGCTATTCATTGGAAGGTCAGATACTGAAGTGGAAGCTTAAATACTTTGGCCACATAATGAAAAGACAGGACTCATTGGAAAACCCCCTGATGCTGGGAAAGATGGAAGGCAAAAGGAAAAAGGGGACAGCAGAAGAAAAGATAGTGTCATCGAAACAATGAGCAAGAACCTGGACAGACTTTGAGAGACAGTGGATGATAGAAGGCCTGGTATGTTATGGTCCGTGAAGTCATGAAGAGGCAGACACAACTGAACGATAACAACAACAAAATGTGCATGTGAATATTAGTTGCCCCAAATAATATTCTTTCATGAATACAATCCTCAGTGATTTCCACAGAACAAATAGGAAGCTACATTTTCGTTTATTTTATTTTAAATTTCAGGGGGTGGGGAGAGGGAAGAAAAAAAGAAATTGACATGATAATTTTGTTGTATATTTGAAAGGAATAGCAAGTTGTGCAGAGTAGATTTGCAGGTTCATAAATAATCAACTTTTTAATTGTACTATGTTATGGAAATACTTGTCATTCCATAAATTAGAAATAAAACTGAAAAAATAAGCATACACTGTATCTCTAGAGTCTCACTGAGGAGTTTTAGGTGACATACAATCTCCAAATATTTCCCATTATCCTAAGATGGTGTGACTTTTCCATAACAGAAGGATAGGGAAAGACAGCAGCATGGCTGAGCATAATTTTTGTTTGTTTGTTTGTTTTGCGGGGCAATGAGGGTTAAGTGACTTGCCCAGGGTCACACAGCTAGTAAGTGTCATGTATCTGAGGCCGGATTTGAACTCAGATCCTCCTGAATCCAGGGCCAGTGCTTTATCCACTGCATTACCTAGCTGCCCCCAGCTGAGCATAATTTTAAGAATACCTTTCTTCCCTGTTACAGTAGAGAGTAGGGAGTGGGTGGTAAGATAAGAGGGTATAAGAAAATATTTCTTCAAAGAATGATATTGTAGCTTTCTCAGAACATCACAGGTATAACATACATACATGTCTTTTATCTGAAAGACATTTCTTTGTCTGCTTGTTGACATGGCTGAATTAGCATTTATAGTTTAGCACCCTGTTATTGGAAGACTTAAAATGCCCATTGTCCATGCATTTGTTAGAGATCTTATAGAGGGATTGTTTGTCACATGAGGTTTTGACTGGATGACCACTGAGATCCCGTCCAACACTCTCTGATATGGTAACGCTAAGAACTCTAAGAGGAAAGAACTGACAGCTGACATCAAAGGAGAAGACTGAAGAGTTAGAAGAAAGAAAAGATAGGCATACCAGTCTGTAATCATTTTGTGTAGGGACAAACACATGGCTCTTCCGGGTTATTCTCCAAATTGTTATTTCTAAAGCAATACTGTGACCATGTGATCAGGAAGCTTCACCAACTCCCTGTTACTTCTCAGATAAAATAAAAACTCCTGGTTGTCCTTTAAAGTTCTTCACAATTTGCCTCCAACCTATCTCCTCATTTTGATTCTGCATTACTTTGCCCTTGTGTACACACATTTCAGTCAGATTCTCTGACTTGCCTTTCCATATAATGGGATGTGCTGGCTTATGTTTTACAATCAGCTGGGGACAGGGGGAGACAACACACAATGTAGGCATGAAGCAGTTTTACGTTTAATCTACATTATTAAAATTTTCTCCATCACTTTTCTTAACGCTAGACAGTCAACAAAATGATAGATCAAGCCCAATTTGTAGCATTTGCCAATTTCTAAGTTTTAAATGATCACAGTAAAAATTTTAATTGGCTTTTACAAACTGGTACCAGTTAGGTCCAGCATGCCATGACCTGTACATGATTTTCTATATCTTATCTATGTACCTCATCCAGTCTCTCTCTCTCCCCTCCACAGGGAAACACACACACACACACACACACACACACACACACACACACACATTTGTGACAATTATGCTTACTTAAAGCAAATTCCCACATTGTCTGTGTCCAAAAATGCATATCTCATTCTGCATTTTGAATCTCCCATTTCTCTATTGGGAATTGGGTAGCACATTTCATCACTGACCCTCTGGAATTGAAGTTGGCCATTGCATAGATCAGAGTCCTTAAGATTCTCAGAGTTGTTTGCCTTTTCACTGTAATTATTGTTGTATAAATTGTTCTTAGGGTTCTACTCATTTCACTCTGTGTCAGTTCATACAAGTTTTCCCAGGTTTCTCCAAACCATCTTTTATGTAATTTCTTTTGGCACAATAGTATTCCATCACGTTTGTATTAAAATAATTTGTTTTGCTATTCTACTCTATTTTTATTCTGCATGCTATTTCTGTTTCCTTATGCATCTATGTCTATGCTTACTCCCTAGTAGAATGTAAGCTCCTTGAAGACAGGGACTTTTTCCTGTGTGTCTCTAGAGCTTGGCATATAAAAGGCACTTAATAAATGCTCCTTGAGGGGCAGCTAAGTGGTGCAGTGAATAAAGCACGGCCCTGGATTCAGAAGGACCCAAGTTCAAATCTGGCCTCAGACACTTGACACTTACTAACTGTGTGACCCTGGGCAAGTCACTTAACCCTCATTGCCCTGCCCAAAAAAAAAAAGTTTCCTCATTAGGCTTTTGAAAGTATCACTGTCTCACAGTTAAAACAACAACAACAACAATTGGCAGTTTAGTCTACCCCAAGACTGAAAGTTAGGAGAGCTATGCCCACATCCCAGTATTGTCCTTAATTGTGAGATCAGGAGCAAGTGACTTCCCCTCTGGAGGGAAGGGGACAAAGCCTCAGCTTTGTTATTTGTAAGATGAGGCCAGTGAACTAGATGAACTCAAGTCCCTTCAAGTTCTAACACAAGTCCATGAAAGTTGTTCTTTTCTCATTTGAGCAAAATGCATTTTGTTTCCATACCACTAATTTGCTTCTAGTTCTCCAGCCTGGGATGGCATAGTGTGAGATGGATGATAGTAATTTTCATAGCTTGAGTCATCACTTTATCTCTAGGAAGCAAATAGAGTCCATCAGATGAGGTATGTTCTTTGCATGGTATGCAACTGCATTTAAAGCACATCACGTCTCTTTTGTGGCTGCTTGCCTCTTCTATTTACTCTGTTGCCTTTTTTTTAGGTTGGGGGCAGGGAGGGCAGGCAGCGGGGAAATCACTAGTGACTCTTTGCCCAGGGCTGCGTCCCAAGCAAGAAACCATCTGCTAATTGCTACTATACCTTGTCCAGCCTTTCTGGGGCCTGAAGCCGTAGCTTCTATGAGAATTCCAAACTCCTGTCACATCAGAAAAGAAGGGATTTAGGTCAATAACATTTAATATCTAAGAGGAAAGAGAGAATTCTGCCTACCTTAAACAATATTATTAAACTCTTTTAACTAGTAGGCGATGACCTTTTGAGCTAGATTGTTTTTCAACAATGATTTGGTCTCTAGCAGTGGACTGGGTACAACCTACAGTATTTAGAATGAACCCTAGATTCTGTCTACTGGCATCTCAATTTAAATGAATATAGCCTAGAATTCATACTTTGGCCTTCAAACAAATGAGTAACTTCTGCCCTCCCAATCCTCCCAACCCCCCATATTGATTTGTGTATGTGTGTACATTAATAAAGTGTTTGATTCTTGAAGGCAGGGACTATTTAATTTTTAAATCTCCAGCATTTAGCACAGTCCTTGACACACAGCAGGCACTTAATAAATGCTTGCTAATTGACCATGGATTGATATATGCAAGCATCCCCACAAGCACACACAACCCCTAACCTGTTGGAGCTAGTTCTTTTTTTTCTGGTTAGTCCCCAGCCCTGCCATTTCCATTTCCATTTCCATGGACTCTTTGGGGATAGACTAGTCCAAGAGTCAGACATTCTGTCCAGACTGATGAGGCCTCACCATATCTGTCTGTCTCCAGAACCGACCATATGTCTGCTCCTATCTTCTACCCTTATATAGCCAATTACCTTCTTTTTCTCCTCCTTTGACCTCTTGATCTGAGAACTATAATTCAGTTACTACTGCCATTGCTTCTGAAAAGGGTATATCAAATGATTTCACCATTGTTCCCTTCATCATCCCTGGGATTCCCTTCCTTCCCTGACCCAGGCTTCCACTAATAAGATATTTGTAAAGAGCTTAGCACAAAGCAGGCACATAGTGAGTGCTTTACAGTCATTCAACCAACAAACACTTATTAAGCACCTACTTTGTTCTAGGCAAAGTGCTTTGAGCTGGTAATACAATAAGAGTCAAAAGACAAATGTTCTCAACATCCAGAAAAAAGAACTTTGGTTTATGAATGCAGATTGAACCATACTGTTTCTACTTTGGGGCTGGTTTTTTTTCCCCTCTTTTTTGATGTTTTTCCCTTGTGCTCTAACTCTTCTGTCACAATATGACTAATGCAGAAATATGTTTGGTGTGATTGCACATGTATAACCTATATTAGATTGCTTTCTGTCTTGGGGAGGAGGGAGGGAAAGAAAAAATTTGGAACTGAAAATCCTATGAAAACAAATGTTGAAAACTATCCTTATATGTAACTGGAAAATAATGAAATACTGAACAAGAAAAAAAAAATAAAACAGAGTCAAAAGACAGTTCTTGCCCTCAAGGAGCTTACAATCTAATGGGGGAGACAACATGCAAAAAAATACATATATATATATATACATATATATATATGAAGCAAAGATAGGAAATAATTAACATAGGGAAGGGGGCACTAAAATTAACGGGGTTGAGGAAGGATTCCAGTAATTCTTGTTCTCTTCCCCCTCCTATTTGTGTTGTTTCCTCCTATTATAAAGTAAGTTCCTTCAGGACGAGTGTCTCTTCTGCAGCTGGATGGCAGAAGCTAGGAAGAATTGAGTCCAAATCCTGCTTCAGATACTTAAGAGCTCTGTGACCTGGGTAACACTTATTTGCCTCAGTTTCCTCAGCTGTGAAATGGGGATAATAATAGCACTTTGCTCATAGACTTGCTGCAAGGATCAAATGAGATAATACGTTAAACCTCAAAATACTATTACACAAATGCTTTAGTATTATTATTAATTATTATTATTATCTGTATCCCCAGTGCTTAGCACATAGTTATGTGCTTAATAAATGATTTTTTATACTCATTCATTAGGACAACAAGGACTGTCTTGTGAAGATGTCAGGATGTCAATATAATAAGACCAGTGGGTCAAGTTAAAGAGTTGGGGTAAGACCAGAAATGGGTGCCATAGTGTTGGTAAATTGACTTTTGCTGTCTTTTGGCCCCATCTTCTGTGAGATTCTCATTGAGCAGGTAAAATCCATGTTTTGTGTCTTTCTTTGCTCCTTCCACAGCTGTTAGTTTCTGACACTGCGGTGGCTCCTAGGGTTGGGGCTTTAGAATGGATATATGCAATGCCATTAGGACTGTGAGTCTGGGCTCAATATTGGAATTATTTAAATCCAGTCTTTTACATATTCGCCTCAGAAGAGCCTCAGCCATCTGTTGACATGTTGCCGTCTTTGCTAAATGGTCTGCCATGATTCTCTTAGGTTGTTGGTGCCACCAATATGATTTATATGTGCTCCCTATCCCTGGTTAGCTAATGTGACAGCCAAGTGAATATTCAGAACCAACCCATTAGTACTGCTCCTAGGGGGAGCATCACCTGCCATTTTGCCTTTGAAACTGTTGTTGAACTCTTAAAGATTTTCCAATTACTACATCTAATTACAAGGAAGAATAAATTACTGAAGCAAGTCAAATTATCTTGTGTGTCATAACAATAATTAACATTAAAATATGAAATTGCTACCATTTTGATAAACAGATGATACAGCAAAAGCCCTTGCCTCACCTCTGGAGTGCAGAAAGGAAAAGAAAATTCCATGTGAGAAGGATGGCGACTCTCTAAGAGTGTTGTTCTCTTGGCCATTTAGTTTTCTGGGACAACATTCGTCTTACTGGGAAGGATTTTTGACCAGATACTTTTACAGGAAGACTTAGAAATAATAGTGTAGTTATTTATTCTATTATTTCTGCTGCCACCCTTTTCCATCTCCTGTCAACCTGCTTTAACACTGGCCTCCCACGCATCTTCATCACCACTAATTTTTCATGTCCTTCATTTGCAGCTTTCCTTATCCCCAAAGTGATGATGTCCTTTTCCCCTATCTTGTATTTATTCCATATATTTTTGCTCTTTAGGTGTAGCTATGTGTGTGAAGTTATCCCTTTCGATCGAATATGTAGTTGTTGTCTCCCCTGATCAAATGTAATCTCAAGAACAAGGGTTGTTTTTATTTTTAGGGACTTTGGAGATGTTCAAATTTGACTCCCTCATTTTGCAGATTGGGAAGATCAGGAAGAAAACTTGCCTAAAATCACATGGCTACCAAAAACAGAGTCAGGATTAGAACTCAGTCCAGTGGTCTTTCCATCACATCACACTACCTCCCATTATATGCTTCTCTCAGCTTCTACCACTTCCACATAGAATAATGAGAAAGCACAACACAATTCTTTTATTTGTATCCCCAATGTTTGGCACATAGTAGGTGCTTAGTTTGTTAAATAATTGATAGCTATGCGACCAAGTTATATTATTACCAGATCATAGGATGTTAAATCTAAAGCAGAAAGGGACCTTATAGGCTTAATAATCACAATAATATGCAACATTTACATAGCACTTTATATATGTTGTCTCATGTGATCCTAACAGTCTTTGAATTGGTGGTATTATTATCCCTATCTTACTGATTAGGAAACTGAGGCTGAGACCAGCAGTGATTTGCCCAGGGTCATATAGTTAGTTAGTGTCTGAAGTTGTATCTGAATTCGGGTCTTCCTGCCTTCAGGTCTGGCAGTCTACCCAATGTACCAACTAGGTCTAGCCCAACTATCTCACTTAACCTCAGCCAATTCTGTAGGATTTTTTTGATTAAATGATAGACAGATTGCAGATGTGCTTTAATGGAGGGAATTCCCATATTGATTGATGATAACTAGCATCCATGAAGTTCATTTTAGCATGATTTGGTGGGTAGCGTGTGACAGATGAGAGGTAAAGGAAAATCGTATCAAATAATTAAAGGGGGAAAAAAAAAATCACCTGCCGCCAGTAGTTGGGATTTAGGACATCCTTGTGTTTATCCGCTGCACTTTATCTCTATAGCCAGAGTTCCTATTTGATGCATAGTTGACATGGGAAAGGATCAGTGCTGGGTACAATCCTTGTCTGTGCTAGCAGTGAATTGTATAACTTTCACTCCTATTCCTATTTTCAATTCATCAAACTCTCTGATAATGAGCAGTGGGATCTAATTTAAGAAAACAGTGAAATTATAAATTTACTGTAGCTGGGAGCTGGGTATTCATCTGCCTCACACTGAGTTCTATTTAAGAGAACTCGGGGCAGCTAGGTGGCACAGTGGATGGAGCACCGGCCCTGGAGTCAGGAGTACCTGAGTTCAAATCTGGCCTCAGACTCTTAACACTTACTAGCTGTGTGACCCTGGGCGAGTCACTTAACCCCAATTGCCTCACCAAAAAAAAAAAAAAAAGAGAGAACTGGGCATCATGGTGGCTTTGAGGAAGATTATGGGCAACTTGCCTCTGACAGCTATGGCTGGTTGCCACCAATCTTGTAAATGGACTTGGTCTAACCATGAATTGGCCTATTACAAATCAGAATGGGTTTGGGGGAAATCGATTCATAGGCCTAAGAGAAATTTTAAATGCTCTGCTTATTTTATTTGTAATTCCTCTCCCACCCCACCCCACTTTATCTGAAACCAAAAGTTAGTGAGAATATTTTTTAATGCATAACTGCTCTAAGGCCCCTCAATTGCTTAAGAGATGATAACCTGATTGCCTCAGGGTAAGAGTCCAAAGCTGTCATTAACAAAAAGCCCATTTAGGTTTTTACCATCATTTCTAGGAAAAGATTTTTCCCTCTTGCTGATGGGTTAGTACTTCCCTCATGTGTTTATATGCCTTACTGCCATCAGGAACTTCTAGATGACAGAGAGTCATAGACTTATAGTACTGGAAAGGACCTTAGAGGGCCTTAAGTTCAGCTCATTTTTCAGATGGAGGAATGTTACTCACCTAAAGTCACACAGGTAGCTAGTAGCAGAGTCAGGATTAGAACCCAGATCTTCCAGTTCCCAATCCACTGGTCTTTCTACCACATCCCATTGCCTCCCATTCTTTGCTTCTCTAGCCTTTCCTTCTCACTTCTACCAACAACAATGGGAAAGTACTGCATAGCTGTCCTGTTGATCACTCCACTCTGACATTATTATTATTGTTAATTCTAGAGGACAGATGTGAACCATGTTATCCCTGACGGAGAGGTGATGGACTTAGGGGACAGAGTGAGACGTGGTGTGTGTATGTATGTGTGTATATAGTAGTAGTAGTAGGCCTCCACCAGTTGCTGACGACCATGGATCAGCCCCCTGAAGAGCCACAGACCACAGTGTGGCTGTGTGTTGTATCTACCCCATGAGGAGTAGCGGGAGTATCCTCTCCAGGGCACTGGCCTGGGCAGATCAATATGGAAAACAAGCTGTTGCCCATGCAGCAGGTTTTCCCTCTCTGTGACATTGGTGGATCCAAAGGCAAGGCAGAGCCAATACAGTTTGGCACCGGTGCCGCCACAGGAGTTGCCAGAGGGATGTGATGTCCAACATCCAACTGCCTAAGGGACTCCGACTCCTGATTTTTCCTTGGGGTTAACTCCCGAAGCTTTTCCCATATATGGTATAGCCACAAGGCAGCAGAGGTTTAAAATCAGGGTTTCCTTCCCCTAGGTGGGTTGCCTACCAAGGCTGAGGAGCCCCACCTGCCCAAAGCGACTGGTTTTAAGGCACCAGTGACTCGCCTTTGCCCCATCTCCTGTTAGTGGAAACAGTTCCACCATGAGAAGGCCAGGAATTGGGCTTCGGTTGTCAGAGACTATCTGAGATGCACGCCATTGGAGCATTTTATAGAGAGTGGGAGCTTATCCCCACTCCCACCCTGGCATGACAACCTTTGGAACCATGTGTGTGTGTGTGTGTATGTATATGTATGTATAAATGGATAGATTAATTACTATAGTATACAGCCATTGAGGGAATTTGTTTTGCTTAACCTTGCATATTTTTACAAGTAATTTGTTTTTCTTTTTTCCTTTTTTTTGAATGGTGGTAGGAGAAAGAGAAAATAGAGTTAAATTATTATTTTTTTTTAAACAGAGAGGTGGGGGTTGCTATAGATATGGAATGTTGTGTGCACTTGCAGATAAGGTCACCTTATGTAGTCTTAGTTTCACTCTATTGTTTTACTTTGTTATAAGAGCTCTCATAGAGTGGAGGTTATCTCTAAATATTTGTAATACAAAAACAAAATGCATCAATAAAATGTTGTTTTTTTTAAAGTAAAGGCAGTTAGCTGGCATACAGTGGATAGAGCGCTGGCCTCAGAATCCTGAGGCTGAATCCTACCTTGGAGACCTACTAGTTTATTTGATCTTGGGTAAGTCATTTAACCTCTTGTTTGCTCTCTTCCTCAGTTTCCTTATCTGTAAAATGGGCATGATAATAGCACCGACCTTGACTTTGGTTGTGAAAGTTTTCAGTTTCATAGTATCCAGAGCTAGAAGGGACTGAACAAGTCATCTAAACCAGTGCTCTCATTTTATAGATAAAGTAATAGAAGAGGTTCAGTGACTGCCCCAGGATTCCAGCTGTAAATTCAGGGCTCTTTCCACTTTGCCACACTGCCCCTCCCAAGCCTGTTGAGCTCCTTGGAATCCAATAAATAGAACATTTAGGCTTCATTTTATTGAGTAAAAGATAAGATATAATTGAAATTCAAAGGCTGGGACTTTGTGAAATGTATGAGTATATGTGGTGGGGAAAGTCCCAGGGGTCATGCATTTGATTTCATTCAGCAGTCTTCTAGCCACAGGAAGCAGTAACACAGGAGAAGAGGCCAAAGTAGACTAGTTCACACTAATAAATTTGCAATAGCCTCAGCTGGCTTGGAATGAGAAGAGAACCCTCATCAATTAAAACTCCCTACCTGCTGTTTCAGCTGAGAATTCCAGGAGAATTCCTTGTGATTTCTGACCTCTGAGAAGTGGATAAGGGAGTTGACAGGAACACCCCCATGGAATCCTCATCTGTCTTTTTTATTCCTGCCTTGGTGAAAGAACTGGGCGAAAGAGCTATATTTTCCATCTATGAATGCCACTCTCTAGGAGTACTGACTTCATGTCCACCCTCACCTAGCCCAGTGCCTGTCATAGAGTACTATTGATTGATTGTCAGGTTATAATATCATGTTTTCATAGAGTATACAGTTTGGTTAGAGCAGCCAGGTAATGCAGTGCATAGAGTGCCCAGTCTGGAGCCAGAAAGACTCATCTACCTGAGTTCAAATCTGGCCTCAGACACTTACTAGATGTGGGGCCTTGGACAAGTCACTTAACCCTATTTGCCTCAGTTTTCCCATATGAAAAATGAGCTGGAGAAAGAAAGGGCAAACCACTCCAGTATCTTTTCCAAGAAAACCCCAAATGGCATCATGGGAAGTTGGACATGACTGAGATGACCAAATAGTTAGAATAGCTAACAATTTGGCCGTAGGGAAAACTACTTATGAGGACCATGCAATATGTTTTTCGTGATGGTGTGTGTATGCTATACTTGAAAGGTATGGCCTACTTCACAAAACATACACTCAGGATAGTGTCATGGAGGAGAAAACATGGCACTAAGGAAAGAAGACTAGGTTGGGAGTCAGAGGACCTGGTTCATGTCCTGGCTCTGTCACCACCACCTTGGGCAATCCCCTTGAGCTGTCTGGTCCTCAGTTTCCTCAACTGTAAAGTGAATGATTTGGATGATCCCAGTTTCTTGAGAGAGGGTTGACCTTATGTGGGGTTAGAGTAGACCCATAAGAGCCAAGAATTCAGATATGGGTAAGATAGCAGCCTTCAAATGTCTGTAGAGCTTTTAAATGGAGGAGGGATTAGATGTTTTCTGGGAAACCCCAGAGATCAGAATTAGAATCAGTGCATGAAAATTATAGGGAAGATGACATAAAGCAGAAATGCTTAAAAAGTAAAACTATTTCAGAATAGAATGAGATGCTTTATCAAGGAGTGATTTCCCTGTCATTGGAGGTATGCAAACAAAGCTAAATAATGACTTGTTAGGAGGGTGATTCACATATTAGGTGGGGTGCTGCACTAGGTTATACCCTAAGATACACTGAACAACTCTATATAATGTGATTCCAGGTAAAAACATCTCAAACCAAGCAATGTTTCTCCCATTCATCTGGGGAGTATGAAATTTCTAATTTTAAAGGAGAGGAAAGAGTGGGTGAAGAGCTCTGATTAGGAGATGATGATGTTCCATATGAGGGCTCAGGAAGCCAGGGACCATCATCAGGTCACCAGATGCCTAGCAATGGTTGGTGGTTGGCAAAAAAAGAGAAAATATTTGAGAGAGAGAGAGAGAGAGAGAGAGAAGAGAAGAGAAGAGAAGAGAAGAGAAGAGAAGAGAAGAGAAGAGAAGAGAAGAGAAGAGAAGAGAAGAGAAGAGAAGAGAAGAGAAGAGAAGAGAAGAGAAGAGAAGAGAAGAGAAGAGATGAGATTGCTGGAAGAGGAATGAAAAGCTAAAAATGTGCCTACTTCACAGTTTTTCTGAGGGCTAGCCAGTTTTACAGGGCATGACTGACATTACCCTGCCTTCTTTGAATACATATCCAAAGTTACCAAGAACAGACTGGTTACTACAATTTATGTAGCTAGTTCTTTATGGAGAATATAGTTAACTTCAAAAATTTGTTGAATGAATTACGTATTTTGAGAGGGGTTTTTATTTTGTGTTCTCTAGAGTGTCACACATTGGAATATTTAGCTAATATATGCATTTTCATCTATAGTGTATTTAAAAGCCCTCCTGGATGAATACTTGATAATGAAGTGATTGGCGTGTTCTTCCACTTGGCAATCACACACACACCAGCAAATTGCCCTCTGTCTCACAGGCAATACTTTGGATAAATGTTTGAAACTTCCACTGGCAATATTTTGGGGGGGGTAGGATTGTAGAAGAAAAAATAATCCTTTATTTTGCCACAAGTTGAGTGTTCACATTGCCTCATGGTTGTTTTCTTTGTGCATTAACAACCTGTGCAGTAATGCCAGAATTCTGATAAAGTATGAAAATTATATGTGAAACTTAAATTTGAAGATTTGAAGATTTTGAAGAGTTGAATGTTTGCATATATATGTTCAGGTGATTTTTAATCTACATTGTTTGTTGTTGTTTGTCCTTCATTCTCAAAGAGGACCATGACATTGGGGTGATGTCCTGACTTGCAGTCAGTTGGATTTAAGTGAGGGAGGGCTGTGCAAGGTCACCAACCTTACACTCTCCTCCAGAATCATCCGAGTCCAGTGGCAAGATATACATCAGGATGACTGAAGATGGCCCTGGATATTTAAGGCAATTGGGGGTAAGTGACTTGCCCAGGGTCACACAGCTAGTAAGTGTCTGAGGTTAAATTTGAATTAAGATCCTCCCAACTTTCAGGGCCAGTGCTCTATCTACTGCCCTAATCCACATTGTTTAACTGAGTTGACAGTGTGAGAAAGAAAGTCTGTGAAAGAAAGGAAGGAAGAAATGGAAGAAGAAAGAGAGGATAGGAAAAAAGGAATAGGGGAAAGGAAGAAAAATAAAGGGAGAAGAAAAAGAAAAAAAGAGAAATGATAGTTGATAATGAATGAATGAATGAATGAAAAGTTCTCTTTCTTTAGTTATAAAGCCCAGTGTCAACCTGGTATAGTAGGCAGAGGACCAGCCTCTAGGTCAGAAAGACTAGAGATCATATTCTGCCTTTGACACATGTTGGCTTTGTGATTGTGGGCAGGTCAGGTAATCCCTCAGTTCCCCAAGCAAGTCTCTGACTTTATATTTTGTATAGATGAAAGAATAGGTACAGACACCATCTTTCCTCCCCACTCCCACCTCACCTCACCCCAAAAAAAGAGAGAAAGAAAAGTTGTTGGAGATTTCAGTTGAGTCCTAGCACTGTGACTTCTTGTTAGAAGTCTGTGGACTTTTTCACCCCTGTGAGTTGCCATTTCTTCATCTTTAAAATGGAAATTCTATTACCCTTTAGGACTGTTGGGAGAAAAATACTTGGCAAACTCTCATGTAAATGTGAATTATCATTATCATTATTATTACCTTTCTCAAAGAAAATTCTCCCTTTCCTACCCTCCCTACATAAAGTCTAACAGAAAAGTAATAAACTTATTCAAGCCAAATGACCTATGAACTTTAACTTCAGGGGAAAAAAAAAGATAATCCACAGGGAATAGGTGTCGTGCTATGCCATTGTACTGTCTACATCACCATCCTTTGTAGTCAGTTACTGCTGCTAATAGAGCTTGCTGCATAGGTCTTGGGATGTCTGAGAAGACTACGGTCCCTTGGAAAAGCTCTCCTTTGATCTTTGGGTGTCCAATACATCATCCCTTGATAAAACTCTCCTTTGATCTATAGTTGTGTCTGCAATCAGAAGGGCACTTGACTGGCTGTAGCTCAGCCTACTTGTCCTTGGCTTCATGCCTTTACTGTGGAAGGAGCAGCCGGTTCTAGACTGTGGCATACCAGGCTGCTGCTGTCATCCGGCTAGCCACAGCTGGCATACATCATTTGGAACTGTTCTTTCCCCTTGTCCTGACAGCATTTCTTCCTGCTGGTTTGACTTGTGGTTGTCCCATTTTAGTGTACCATAGGTTTCTTGGCAAAGATACTGGAGTGGTTTGCTGTTCCTCTTCCTCTTCCCACTCATTTTACAGGTAAAGAAACCGAGGCAAGCAAGGTTAAGTGACTTTCCCAGGGTCACACAGTTAGTAATTATCTGAGGCTAGATTTGACTATTTAATTCATAGAAATGGGGATAGGGAAATGAGAGATACTTAGGATAGTTAACAGCTCTTAAGAGTGTTTTTTGAATGTCTGAAATGTGCTGGGTGCAGTTCTAAGAAGTCCTGCCTGCTGCCTTTCCTTTCCCCTCTTCTTCTCACATGTTTTCCATGTCTATGTACTCATAGAAATCTGGCTATATCCAGAAGATAACAGTTTCCTAAATACAGAGCTGGAATCGATCGTAGAAGTCATCTAGTGCAACTCTCATTTTACAGACATATTGGTAGAACCAGAATCTGAATCCAGGACCTGGGATTGGATATCTCCAAGTCTTTTTACTACATCAGGTTCTCTCTCATAGATCACATAAAAATGAGTGTTAAGAAGGCAGTTAATGGGGGGATGGCTAGGTGGCGCAGTAGATAAAGCACCGGCCCTGGATTCAGGAGTACCTGAGTTCAAATCCGACCTCAGATACTTGACTTACTAGCTGTGTGACCCTGGGCAAGTCACTTAACCCCCATTGCCCAGCAAAAAAAAAAAAAAAAAAGAAAGAAAGAAGGCAGTTAATGGGACAGTCAAAAAAATATTTTTAAACAACATGAGCTCAAATTTTAGGACTAGAATATAAATATCCATCTTGCTTTAAGCAATCTGAATATCATTCATTCATTCAACAAACATTTACTAGGCACCTACTATGTGCCTTACACTATGTAATATCAGAAAATTTGAATGCAAACAAAAGATAAATTAAGGGATAGTTACTCACTTTATAAAAGGATTCATCATTTTACAAAAGAATGCAACTTTGATGCTTTTTAATGCAATTCTAGTTACTTAAATTTTAGTTTCTCATCAGCTTTCCGGAGCATTTTTTTTTTTGGTGAGGCAATTGGGGTTAAGTGACTTGCCAGGGTCACACAGCTAGTAAGTGTCAAGCATCTGAGGCTGGATTTGAACTCCAGGGCCAGTGCTCTATCCACTGCGCCACCTAGCTGCCTCCTTTCCAGAGCATATTAAAGACCCCTGCCTGCCTTCTTTAACATCTGATTTTTAGAAAAATAGTATTATTTTCACATATTCCCATTACCAAGTAAAACAAAGTTCTCATAAATTTTAAGCTTATCATATTTCAGAGCAAATAAAATATATCTGAGTTTTCATTTTCTTCCCTTCTCTTGTTTTCCTCCATCCTTTTTACCCCATAATGAGATATACCCATCTGGCTGATTGTTATCCTAACTTACAAGCACTCACATTTATACCCTCCTCAGTGATCTGTCTCATGATTCTTTATTCTTTCTTTCTTCTTTAAAATCCATCTCTCTTTGCCCCAACTTCAGCATATCCACTCTTTCATCCTTTTCTTAGATCACTGACTTAAAATGTCTTTCAGAATTCGAAATTGAAGAGATGCCCATCAATTGGGGAATGGCTGAACAAATTGTGGGATGAAATTATGATGGAACACTATTCTGCTGTAAGAAATGATGAGCAGGATGCTCAGAAAAATCTGGACTTACATAAGCTCATGCAAAGTGAGATGTACTGTATACAAAGTAACAGCAGTATTGAAATATGATCAACTGTGAATGACTTGACTATTCTCAGCAATGCAATAATCCAAGACAACTCTGAAGGACTTATGAAAAATGTGTTCCATCTCCAGAGAAAGAACTGATGGTGTCTGAATACAGATTGAAACATTTAAAAAAAAAAAAGTCTTTCATTGACATAGTCTAAGAGTAGGTGCTGCTGAATCCTGCTCCACTAAACCTTTCTCAAAGCAGCTGCTCTTTATTGCTCTGGAATTTTGTATTAGTTATGATTGATTCTTTTTTGCCAATTTCATTTTTAAAAAATTAAATTCTTTTGAGTTAACAAAAAACCCACCTATTTTTTACCTCCCTGCTATCTCCCCTTGCTTTACAGGAAAAGAAAAGAAAAACAAAACCTTTGTAACAAATATGCTTAATCAAACAAAACAAATTCTCTCATTGGCTGCATCAAAAAAAAAGGCATTATATAAATTTTTATTAATGTAATCTTTGGGGTTTTTTTGTGAGTCAATTGGGGTTAAGTGACTTGCCTAGGGTCACACAGCTAGTAAGTGTCAAATGTCTGAGGCGGGATTTGAACTCAGGTCCTCCTGAATCCAGGACCAGTGCTCTATCCACTGCACTGCTAGGGATATTTCCAGGTAATTCCCTGGAAATTTATATAACAAGGGGGATTCTCCCCTTTTCCTCTTTCCTCAAAGAATTGAACACCTTGGTCAGTGTTCTACTCTTCCCCACCCCCTGAAATACATGTTGATATCCTCTCAAATACCTACCTGGCTTTCGTATTGAGCATTTCATTCAACTCCCACAACTTACACCTTCATTCCACCTCAACCACACACAAGGATATCAGTCCATATCAGTCACAGGTGCTTTGACCACCATGATCCAGAACTTAGAAATGCCCTTATTTGAGCACAATTTCCTGCAATTCCATCTGCTCCTGTTTCTCTCCCCTCAGTCTCCTATTTTCTTTCTTGTATTTAATTTATGGTCTTAGAGTATTTCCTTCCTAGGCCATTGCCTCTCTATGGCTTTGGTTCCTCTTTCTGTTTTGGTTTTGATCCCATAGTTATTCAACTCAACAACACAGTTGCTTTCTATTCTTTTTTTGTTTTTGCAGAGCAGTGGAGGTTAAGTGACTTGCCTGGGGTCACACAGCTAGTAAGTGTCAAGTGTCCGAGGCCAGATATGATGAACTCAGGTACTCCTGAATCCAGGGCCGGTGCTTTATCCACTGCACCACCTAGCTGCCCCCACTTTCTATTCTTGATTCCTCTGCCCCCTTGTCCTATTTCTGCTCCTGCTTTGCCAAACCCAAGTCCTTGGCTACTACCATCTATCTGCCTTCTCTGCAGCTGCTACAGATTCATTATCTAATCCCTATTAGGCCCTTGCCATTGTATGGTGATTGTTCTGTTCTTCCCTAATTGACTTTCTTTCACCTTCCTCCCGTGGCTTTTTTCAACCTTCAATTCACTCTTTTTATGCCTCTTGACCATGCAGATCCCTTTCCTTTCCACAGAAGTCGTTTCCTCCTTTACCAAGAAAATAATCTATAATCATCCTCTTCTTCATACCATCCTACCATTCCAAAAGCCTTCAACATCATCTTCCATCCTCTCCTCCTTTGATTAAATCTCTGAGGATGAGAGGTGGCCAACTACTTGTTCCCTTCATGGCATTCCTGAAGGGTTGTTGGCCCTTGCCTTTTCTGAAATACCCATGTCTGTTCTTTCCTTTTTCAGTCATCTTACACACGTCACCTCCTTCTCCATACTCTGTAATCCAATGACACTTTTGAATAACATTCCCTGACTCTGCTTTTTCACTGACTCTCCCTTCTCACCTCTACCTCCTGGCTTGCTAGACCCCTTGAGAACTTGTGCTGTGAAGGAAGGCTCATGTTATGTCTCTGGAGGCTCCCACACATAGCAGACATTAAGCAAATGTGCTAGTATCTTGTTCGTTTGCCAGGCTCTCTATTGGCAGTTGCTTAAATTATTCCTAAGAAATAAAATCTAGTTGTCATCAAAACTTGAGAGCCAGCATTTCTTTCATCATTAGAGAAAAATGAGCTGCTAGGTACATTTTTGTCCTACGGCTCCTTGCCAGATCTAACTCTTCTTTAGATGTGATTTGGGAAGAGGACAGATGGTGAGTTCCACTTCTTTGCTTCCAGGAACACAATCATCTTTTTTTATTGGCTAAAATTCACCTACACAATTTTTGATTGTTTCCCCTAATATGCAGAGAATGTTCAGGAAAATAAATAGGTGCTTTACTATATAATAGACTTTCACTTGTTCTTTAGTGGGTAGATTCCCTGGCTTTTCTCATTTTGATTAGCTAATTTCTAGGCTGCCTCCTCCACCTTACCCTTTCATTCCAGAATCTAGGATAACTGAACTTGATTGGCTTCAATTTGCTTGACTTGTGTCCTTTGTGGTGCTCATGTGTGGCCATTTAGGTTAATTAGTATGCAAGCATTGCAGTTGTGGGGGAGTGTGAAGCACTGTTCAAGCTCCCAGTAACCTTGGGTTCCCCAAGGAATCCAAGTAGAGGGAGAATCTCATTCCTTATTAATGTAATGCAAGGTGACAGAGAGAATTACAACTATGAAATTACAAATTATAAATTGAAAATTAGGCCTTATCAATGGGAGAAGAGAATGTTGGTAAGTAATCTTACTAGCCTCCTTCCTGGAATGCCTCCTGTCTGTCAATTATGGGTCCAAATTTGGATGTCCAAGGTAGATTTTCACTGCCTTCAATATAGCAGTTAATGCATTTTTTCTGAAGGTGGAATAGAGGCTCTTCTTAAAGGGGACATCAAAATGAAAAGCAGTTAGGTATTTCCTGGGACCAGGTCTGACAGGAATGTACCATTAGCTTTTACACTTGAGCTGGTGGATTATTTGATGTGATTTATCTGGGTGGACTGAGATGTGTTTTGTATTTAGAAAATGGAAGTGTCTTAATACTTATTAGTCCCTTGCTGTGGTTTGTTCTTCCAATTTACAATAATAAACACGTACCCCATAAAAATTATAATGGGGGCAGCTAGGTGGCGCAGTGGATAAAGCACCTGCCCTGGAGTCAGGAGTACCTGAGTTCAAATCTGGCCTCAGACACTTGACACTTACTAGCTGTGTGACCCATGGCAAGTCACTTAACCCCCATTGCCCCCCCCAAATTATAACGGGTACATTTAACAACGGAAAATTTCTGTGCTTCTAGAGTATATATTATCCCCTTAAATAAAGCCTGGTAGGTTAGAGGTTTATGTGTCCATTTAGAATAGGTGGTTATGTGTGCCACCAAATCTCTGACTTTCTAAACAACTCTAGAATCTGCCTTATAAGGTACAAACCCGGTTTTCATGGGAAACTGTGACATAGTCTCTGACCTTGGAACCAGAAGGTTTACAATTCGTGTTCAGCCTTTGATAAATGGCGGTAGTGGGATCCTATTCAATGAATCTCTCAGTGAGCTAGTCAACACTTCAAGACCATAAATTACATACAAGTTATTAATCCATATTATTGGAGAGAATTCTCCAAACTGATTAAATCACAGATGTAAACTGTACTTCTCTCTTCCTGCCCACAACAACAACAACAACAGAGAATGAAAGTTTGGCATGTATTGTTTTCCACTGTTGTTTGTTTTACTGTGTTTTGCTCCTTTCTAAAGATTTGTTTTTGAATTGTTGAGTGCAGTCCAAATTGCATGGCAATAATAGCATGGGTGTTATAGCTCTGTGCCCTTCAGCTTCTCTCATGTCCCTGAACTGTGCAGAGATTACTGTGCTTTCCACTCTGTATCTAGGGAAGAGTCTCAGCAGCTGGAATACAGCTGTGTGTAGGAATTGAGTCAGGGGAGGGACAGATAGCTACTTGACCTAGTTGAAATGTTTATTATAAAGTTGAACTTGCCTTGGGAATCAGGATTCAAAACCTGGCTCTGGCACTGTCTAGCTGTGTGACTTTTGGCAAGTCTTTCAATGAATTGATTTTCTTTCACACATTACCACCATCCTTCCAGTTATCTGGGTTTACAGTGTTGGAGTCCTCCTCCATTCCCTGCTCTCCTCATACCTTCTATAAACACTTAGTTGCTGAATCTTGTCAATTCTACCTCCACATCTCTCCCATCTGTTCCCTTTTCTCCTCTTACCTTGCTGAAATCCAATTGGGAGGAGGGGGTGGATTTCATGGGAAAATAGAATGAGCTCCATTTTGAATGTGTTGAGTTTGAGATGTTTAAAAGCCACCTGGGTGGAGCTCTCCAACAGGCAGCAAATAGGTTCTAGAACTCAGGACTGTAAGAAAGCAACTTAACAGAGGATAGATACCACCATCATAATCATTACTAAGTACCCATAAGATGCTTTTGCTTTGTCTCCCCATTAGACTATAAGATCCTTGAGGGCAGGGACTGTCTTTTGCTTCTTTTTGTACCCCTAGTGCTTAGCACAATAACTGGCACATAGTAGGTACTTAATACATCTTGACTGACTGCTAGACAGCCCCCCCCCCCCGCCCTCTAAGACGTTAATCCAAGAGTGCAAAGATACTGACAAGCCTATGAAGAGTATATGAACAGCTGAGCAGACATAGAACAAATATTTAAGTCAAATACTCTATTTGCCTTTTGTACAAGGAAAAGGATTAAGTATCTTATGTTGTGATGAGTGATAAGGGAGTTCCTAGCATTATCCACATGTTTAGACAGGGTTGGTCACACCCCAATTAAGAGAGGTTTCAGTCATTGTAGACATGTGGTTCAGATCTGGAGAAATCTTTGTGAAATGAACCTACACTTAGCAAGTCTGCTCTTTCCCTTTGTCACCTGAAGGAAACACTGATGTAGAGTTCTATGCATGAACCCTGTGGGCTCAACTTTGGTCAGTGGCACTTAATCATGTGCCCTTTAATCATGGGTAGTTGGGTGGCATGACGAATAGAGTACTGGCTATTGTACTGTAAGAAATGATAAGCGGATGAATTTCAGAAAAACCTGGAAACACATGAATTGATGCTGAGTGAAATAAACAAAATCAACAACACTGTGTGATGATCAACTGTGATGGACTTAACTCTTCTCAGTAATAAAATGATCTAAGACAATGCCAAAAGACTTATGATGGAAAATATTCTCCACATTCAGAAAAAGAACTATGGAGTCTGAGTGCAGACTGAAGCATACTATTTTCACTTTTGTTGTTGCTTTTTTGTTATTGTTCTTGTTTATTCTTGCATTTTTTCGCTTTTGTTCTGATTCTTCTCTTACAATGTAACTAATGTGGAAATGTGTTTTACATGATTGTAATGTATAATCTATATAAAATTGCTTGCTGGCTTTGGGAGGGGGAGGAAAGGGAGGGTGGGAGAAAAATTTGGAACTCAAAGAAAATCTTAACATATAATTGGGGAAAAAAGTAAAAATTTAATTTTAAAAAAGAAAAAAAGGGGAAAATGAATCGAGTACTGGGTCTGGAGTCAAGAAAACCCAAGTTCAAATTCTATCTTTTTAGAAGCAATTAATTGATTTGATTACTGATCCCAGAGAAAGAAGTAGGCAAAGTAGAAGGGCCATGCACAATGTGGCAAGACAGGAAAATGATATGTTTGGGTGTCTTGGGTCAGAAAAAGGGAGTTCTCACCAAACAGCAGAGAGCCTCAGGGCAGGCGTAGAGGTCTTGTTGGGAGGATGGAGGGGCAAGAGTGGTAACCATGGGTGGCATGGGAAGAAGATTTTGTTTTGTTGGAAAAGCATGTTTGCTTTCCTGCAGTTACCCTATGACTTTACTCACCTTCCATGTGATTTTGTCCTTTCCTGCTCACCATTCAACCATTTGAGTTGTATCCTCCTTTTAGAATGTAAGCTCCTTGAGGGTAGGGGTCATCACTTTTGTATTTGTATCCCCAGAGCTTCATAATCAATTCCTGCTATAAAGTTGCAAAATGCCATTATAATTTTATATGACAGTATGCTCAGAATGGCATAATTCCCATTAAACTAGCTGCCCTGTGGGTGCCATTATTGTGTAAAATAAGTTTTCATAGAATTGCTTATAACATTGGGCACAATCTAGCTCTGATCTTCTTTTCCATGTTTCTTGTACACTGGTTTTCTCCATGTATAGTAGGATAAAACAGCCAGACCAGTCTTTCTTGCTGTTCCTTACAGAAGACACTTCATCTCCTATCTCTATGCCTTTGTTCAGGCTGTATCTTTTGCCACCCCTTCTTTCATATCTGGAATTCACTCCCTCTTCCCTTCTACCCCTTAGAATTCTCCAAGGCATATCTTAAATACCATCTTCTTCATGAGGTCTTTCCTGATCCTTCCATCTGTGGGTGCCTCCGAGTCCCAATGAATGATCTTGTGTTTCAGATAGATAGATAGATGGATGATAAATGTATTATATATATATATATATATATATATATATATATATATATATATATATATATATACCTTTATATAGATGCAGATATCCCTGTATCTATATATAGATATATACCTCTATCTGTCTGTCTGTCTATCTTGTTATAGCCTTGACAGACTATAAACTCTTTGGTGGTAGAGATGATTTTTTAAAAATTCTCATTTCCCAGCACAAGTGACTAGAACATTGTAGATGCTTAATGAATAGTTGTTGATTGGGTGGATTAGGTAGTCTGTCTGTCTGTCTGTCTCTCTTTGCTGGTCCTATTCATAAAATTTAGTGACAGATTAGTTATCTCCAACTTAGGCCCAAAGAGCTAGGATGAAAACATTAACTTAAAAAAAATCAAATACATAAAAACATGAATCATAGTGATGATTACCTTGGAAATCTATTCATTTTAATGAGCAAATGCTTCCTTTCAGCTCACATTCTCATTCCTGTTTCTTTCTCAGATGCATACACCCCTCTTGCAAAGTGACAGTATTTCTATTTGGTTATCTGAGTGCCTTGCTTGTACATCCTCTTTGGAGGAGCACCTGAATTAATAAGCATGAAGTGAAGAAACTTAATCTATTGTTGTTGTTTTTCTGTGGCTATTTGTACTGCATCTGTCTAATTAAATACAAGCTGAAAAAAAGTCAATGTTGGCCCTGTTGCCTCTTTTTTTTTTTTTTTTTTGTCGAATCTTGTTTGCTTTCCAGTGACAGTAGACTGAAGATCCAATTGTCTTTATTTCCAAGTTCAGAGTGATACAGATGGATGAAGATTAGAGTTGCCACATAGTGAATATGCATAAGCCTATAAAGCAGAAGAATAAATTGGTTAAAAGGCAGTTGGATTCCATTCTGTCCCATGAATGTTTAGCAGCGTTATGAAGACATGAGCATATTGTCATACTTCAATGAGCTCCAGCCTCACTACTTGGTATCCTTAATTATTTTCAAGGTCATTTCTTTTTCAGATACCAGGCCAAGCTAGGAAATGTCAAGTAGTCTGTAAGTATAGAATAGGTTCCTAGTTCTCATTGTCATTTTATCTTTCCATAAAATACTGTTTTTGTCTCTCCTGACTGTGACCAGTTAGGAAGCTTAAGAGTCAGAATACTTTGTAATTTTAGAAATATTACATCCATTGTCTGTCCTCTAACCAGAAGTCCTCCAAAGATCTTTTCAAAGTAGAAAGAATTACAAAAATAATGACACAGTCTGAGAACATGGACTTTTAGAGCTTCCTGTTAATAATAGCGATGAGAGTGATTAACCATGCAATAGGTAGCTAAAAATAAGATAAATATAATTGAGGCATACAGAAGAAGTAATTACATACCCAGCTCCTAGGCCACTTAGTAGAGATACAGAATAAGCCATTTGAATTCCACCATTGTAACTGAAGAGCTCTCTTCCTTGCATATCTCAAATCACAATGACCACAGTGGTCTTCCAGCTGGGTTTGTAATGAGATTACCTATGTCAAACCACAAGACCATTAGATATTAGAGGCGTAGGAATGTAATATAGCTCAAGTCTTATTTCTTTAAGTTCTGTTGAGAAGCAGCAAGACATTCTGAGTCAAGTCAGGAAGGCCTAGATTTCAAGTTTTCCCTTTTACACATATTGAATATATGTATGTGTTTGCGTGTATGTATTCATTCATTCATTTATTTACTTATGTCTTACCATATACCATTTAGCCTTTAGACAATGCTCAAAGAATATAAGTTACAGAGGAGTTAAGATGAGATTTCAGGTTGAAAGGGAGAGTAAATAAATCATATTACAGCTAATGACAGTGCACAATTTTGACATTCCTTGCTGACATATTATGGTGGGTTGTAGTAATTCTCAACTAGGCATTTCATACGCCAACAAAGAAATTTTATGTTACCTTTAGGACTTTCTGCCAAGTCCTGATACTTGAAAAGTGCCAGTTTCTTATAGTGGACCAAACACCCTGGCATCATTAAGGTTGTGTAGATAATACACAGAATAAATGTTGTAGATCTTTAAAGTTAATAAATATAAAATCAGCTATTAACTTAAAAACAATATGAGATTGACTGTGCCATCAAAGTTCTGAGAATAAGCCAGTGGAGCAAATGTACAAAAGAAATGCTAAGTCTCAGCTCTCAAACTTGATTTCATTAACTTAACCCAATATATTTGATTACTTTGACTTTCCATAACTATGCCCAGTCAGTCTCTGATTAGAACTCCAGATAATGCTCCTGACAGAATGTGACCCGTGGCTGCTGGGTGATTGGAAAGGTCACTTGGAGTGAGGTGACCTGAATTCATGCCTTAATGCCAGTCCTTAATAACTGGGTGACATTCAATGAGTCACTAACCTTTCTGAAGCTCAGGTTCATAGATGGTGAATTTACAACTCAGAAAGGACCTCAGAGCTCATCTAGCTCCACCATCTCATTTTACAGATGAAGAAGCTAAGATACCAGAGAGATTCATTCATTGGCCCAAGGTCATAGAGGTTCTCTGACTCCAAATTCAGTGTCCTTTCCATGGTACCCCCCTCATCTATAAAGTCTACCTAATGATACTTGTACTCACTGCTACCTCATAGGGTGGAGGTGAGGGAACTTCATTAATTTTCTTAAATTGAGCTGTTGAGTTAGTCAAAGGCAGATTAATTTAAGTAGTCAAAGGTTTTGCCCTCTGTGTAAAATTACTCTGTAGCCCACTTGATGTGCACCATCCAGAATGTTCTCTTCTAGATTGCCTTTTTCTCACATTACTGCTCAACTTGTCATTTCTTCTCTGTAGCTTTACCCAGCTGCTTCCTGCCACTCACAAAATGGAGCAGCATTGAAATAGGCAAATCTCTAGGAAGATGAGCTCATTCATCCCCCCTTCCCATTCACTTGTAAGATCCTTGAGGGCAGTAACTGCCTTTTGCTTCTTTCTGTATCCTAAGCCCTTAGCACAGTGCCTTGCACATAGTAGGCACTTAATAAATGTTGATTGATTGAACTTGAAACACATGTTTCTAAATGTTTTCTGTTTGCAAGTTACTGTTCTAAATACTTTCAGGGATGCAAAGATTATTGAGATATGACCCCTATCTTCAAGGGGTTTATAGTTTAGTATGAGATAAATATGGGGCAGGTAAGTGGTACAGTGCATAGAGTGCTAGTCCTGTATTTAGGAAGACCTGAATTCAACTTAAGTCTCAGACTCTTATTAGATGTATGGGCAAGTCATTTAACCCTGTTTGCCTTAGTTTCTCATCTGTAAAATGAGCTAGAGAAGGAAATGTCAAACCACTCTAGTATCTTTGCCAAGAAAACCCCAAATGGAGTCATAAGGAGTTGGACATAACTGAAACAACTGAATAACAACAGTAAATGAGATAAATATAGCAATCACAAATCTGGGATTTTCAAGAAACTACTGATTTCAAGAAAAGAAAGTATATTTGCATTTTATTTTTAAATTGATAACTTTTCTTAACATCACAATCATTTCCAGATATTCTTTTTGCCCTCTTTGAGCCCTTTGGTAACAAATAAAAACAATTAGGCATAAACAGTCAGCCAAGCAACCAAGTCTGATAATATATTCTTGTATTCCACACCATTAAGTTACTGCACTTTTCTACCAAGAGATAGAATTTTTGTTGCATCCTGTCTTCTCTGGAAGCAAAACTGTTCATTTGAGTTGATTAGAGTTTCAGCTGCTTTTGAGGGATGTTTTCATTTACATCATTGTGTATGCTCTATTCTTGGTTTGGCTTTCTTTGCCCTGTACCGTTTCTTTGCTACTACAAAAACAAAGCCCAGATCTTAAGTACAGAATAAGTTCTGAGTGACCCAGACAGGTTCCAGGGAAGGTTAAAAACAATTGACAGTCCATAGCTCTCTTAGTCGTCGGTTTCTCTGAATTCTTTATCCTGGTCTTTTCTTTTAGCATAATAATATTCGATTGCATTCACATAACATAATTTGCTCAACCATTCTCAGTTGATGGGCACCCACTTTATTTCTAATTGTTTGCTATCACAAAGAATACTGCTATGAATATTTTATAATATATGATACTAGAAAGCACCCTTTTAAAAAGATATATTTCATTTTTGTATTACCTATATATCCAAATGTATCCCTCCCAGAAAAAACCCAACATTACCTATAAAGAACAAAAAAAGAAGAAAAAACCCAGATCAATAAAACTAACTGACATCATTGAAAAATTCTAATATCATATTTAGTATCCTCCATACATAGTCCCTTAATGCTGCAAAGAGGCAGGAAGAGGTGATGTCTACTATTTCTCCTTTGTGTCCCAGCTTGGTTATTAAAATTTCTCACCATTCAGTTCAGTTGTTCTTTACATTTACATTAGTATGTTGTTTTCCCATTTTGGCTTACTTCTATTTGTTCTAATTAATACAGTCTTCCCATGCTTCTCTTATTCATCATAGAGGGCAGCTAGGTGGCACAGAGGATAGAGCATTGGGCTTGCAATCAGGAAGACTCATCCTCATGAGTTCAAATCCAGCCTCAGATACTTACTAGCTATGTGACCCTGGGCAAGTCACTTAACTCTGTTTGCCTCAGTTTGCTCATCTATAAAATGAGCTGGAGAAGGAAATAGCAAACCTCTCCAGCATCTTTCCCCAGAAAATCCAAAATTGGGTCACAAAGAATTGGACATAGTCATCATTTCTTATAGCATAATAATATTCCATTAGATTTGTGTGCTATAGTTTCTTTCGCCATACCTCAATTAATATATACATCAGCTTTGTATTCAGTCCTTTGTTAGAAGAAAGGTGCCCCTTGCTCTGTTTTGGTATATACAAATCCATTCTTTTTTGTTATCAACCTCCTCACAATGGATTCTCTCAGTCAAATGGTATGAACACTTCAGTCACTTGCTCAGCAAGATTTCTGATGGCTTTACAGAATGGTTGGACCAAGCCCATCAAGAGTGCAGTAGTGTGCCCACCTTTCCACAACCCTACCAACGTTGACCACTCTTCTCTTTCATCATCCTTGTCAATTTGCTGGGTATGTAATGAGGTCTCAGAATTGTACTGAGTGACTTTTTGCATTCTTTCCTGTGGTTGTTAATGATCGGTAACTGTTCTTTTGAGGACTGTTTGCTCATACTCTTTGACCACCTGTCTATTGAGGAGAAAGTGCCCTTTTAATGATACTTTGCCAAAGGAATTTCTTTTTGCCAGACTATATATCTTGATTTTTGGTTGGGAAATGTCAATACGCATGAGATAAGATATGTACCCCCAAAACTTTAATACTGGCATAACATCAGAGCTGCAATGGAATTTATCAACCCTCTTCTTTTACAGATGAGGAAAATGAAGGCTTCGGGAGGTTAAGTGACTTGCCTGAGATCACACAGCTAGAAAGTGTCAGAGCCTGGATTTGTAGCCAAGGCTCCTAATTTCCTGTCCAGTACTGCATGAGTGACATCATGCTGTCTTTCATAGTACAGAATATCATTCATAACTGTAATTTGAAACTGCTTTCTTTTCTTTCTTTCTCTTCCTTCCTTCCTTCCTTCCTTCCTTCCTTCCTTCCTTCCTTCCTTCCTTCCTTCCTTCCTTCCTTCCTTTCTTAACAGCTAAGATTCACCTAGAATGTAAGCTCCTTTGAGGCAGGAAATGTCTCAGAAGGTCATAGATTTTAGAGCTAGAAGGGACATTAGAGGCTCTCAAGTCTAATCCCCCCATTTTACAGATGAAGAAACAGGTATAGAGAGCTTTAAGTGACCTGCCCAGGGTCAAACAGCTCTCAGCAAGCATCCGAGGTGAGTTCTGAATCCTGCTCATCCTCATTCCAACTCCAGTGCTCTGGACTTTGTCCATTGTGAATCTTCCTTTTGTGTTTTTGTCTTCCTCCATTAGCTTCTAAGCTCCTTGAGGGCAGGACTGTCTTTCTTATTTGCATCCTCAGTGCTTAGTGCACAACAGGAATTTAATAAATGTTTATTGACTACTACTGACCATTGACTTAACCTCTGTCTCAATTTCCTCAATTGTAAAGTGAGGATCATAATAGGACTTACCTCTCAGGGTTATCATAAGGATCAAATGTGATCATCTTTGTAGAGTATTTAGCCGAGTAATTACTTAATAAATACTTGTTTCCTTATGTTCTCAGGACCAGCCACAGCGCCTTGCACATGGTAGACACCAAAGACCTACTTGTCAAGGCTCTTGCAGTTTTAGAATCCCTTTGTCTCTTTTTATCGGTGTGGTGTTAGAGAGCTCTCTCATCCGATTCCCATGACTGATAGTGACTAGAAAAAGAAGCAGTGGTACCGTGGATCCTTTTCTACATACACCCTCTTGATTTCACTTTCAGAGCCCAGGCCACAAGACATATGCTATAACGCCATATACAGAGGAGTCCTAAAACTTCACCCTATCACCTATGTGTGGACAACCAGGTTGACAGAATCCTTATGAGAAAGGAGACTGGCTGGATCTTGCCATTTGACAGACGGTAGACCATGAGACCAGACCTTTAGGGCCAGAGCCTTCAGAGTGGGCAGCCTTGACCTCCTTTGAAAAGCACTCTTACAGGCTAGCATTTGCTGTGTACTTCTCATCCCTGACCAGACAATCCTCTCCATGCAGCTTCCCATTTGACTTGCATCAGGTGCTCTAGGTGTCTCCTTTCTTCAGGGCAGCCCCTAGTTTGCCTTCTGCTCCCTCCCTTCATCGATCCCCAAACCTCTGTCCATCAGTCTCCAGTCTCATGGCTTACCTCCCTTAGTCACTCAATGCAATCAATTAGTGGGGAATGTAGTCCTTTCCCACAACTTCTATACCTCTTACATCCTGGCCCATGGTTCCTGAGAAATGTAATCACTCCCCTCTTTATCCACAGCTATTAGAGAAAGGTGAACAATTCCATTTAAGTTGCAAACCATCTCTGATGTTTAGGTAGATGCAGATGTGCTTCTAAGTGAATACCACCAGGTGGCATTTGGCTGCTGAGGAACCTTCCTGGGAATATTTATGCAAAGAAGGGCTGGGGATCAATGGGTAAAGGGAGTAAGGGACGTCATACAATTGGGTGACAGGTCCTTCTTGTCAAGTGGTCCCTTTAGGGTTATCTGATATGAATGTCGTAACATCTCTGTATCATATAGCCTTAATGCTGACATGGGCATTGTCTCCTATCAAATCTCCATTACCTTAAAGGTGACCTCCTGCATTGCCCAGTGGTCCTTGGTGATTTTTCTGTGGCTAAGGCTCTCATAGACAGTACAGTATAGGGGCCAGAGACTGTGGGGTCACATAGTCTAGCAGATCTATATTCCAACCTGCCTCTGGCAAATGCTGGCCATGTAACCTCTCAAGTGCTTGGTGCAATTCTCAGACTATAAATTGCAGAGAAGGTGGTATAGAAAATCGTTTACTGGGAGCTCCCCACACTGAGGAAATAACAGCTCTAATTTAAAACACCCCCCACAAAACAGGCTTTATCCATGGCAGTCATTTCATGTTCACGGCCCTTTTGATGTGCAGAACATCTCTCTGTTCATCTTGCCCAGCCTGCCATAATAATTGGACGTCACACCTCTCTGCATAGTCAGTATACATTTATTAATTAACTACTGTATACAACGGAACACCATGTTAAGTACTTAAGCAGGTAAAGTTTAGAGTGGACCTCAGTGCATTCCCTACTGGAAATTACTGTCCAACTGGGAAATATGGCACATACTAACTTTAACTTGGGTCTTGGTCTTCATCACACACCTACCGATTCCATGCCCAGGGAATCACGGGACAGTATTAGCAGCTAACTGCCAGTCTGAGGCTGGCTAATGACCTTGGTCAATCAAAGAAGCAGCCTTTTGTTATAGTGCCACCTACTGTCCACTGTGTGTAAGTTACCAGTGAGATTTTTTTTTTTTTTTTTTGCAAACCAGTTTGAGAATTATTCCAAATGTCAGATAACACCAAGTAGCAAACAGAGTCTCACAGTTATATCGACTACTACTATTTTATGAAATGTCAGCTCAGGACATTTTCTTAATCATGAAATTTGGTTTTGCTAGCTCTGCTAAAATTATAAAGGGAAATATAACACCATATTTACCTTTTTTTTTTTTTCTCGGAGGAAATGCTACAAAACTGTATTATAAATTTTTAAATTGTCTTCTAGCATAAACCAACACAACAAGTGTTGGAAAGCAGTTATGTTGTCTAAGGATGAAAAATGAGGCTTTAAAAAAGTTAGTAAATTCAGGTTTCTGCCATATAATATAATAGAGGAAATTGGCCACTTTGCATACCCTGTGTATTTCATGGATGAGATTCTCATCTGCTGAAGAGAAAGAGTGAGAATTTAAAATAATAACCCATATAGATAAAGTAGCTGATGTTGGTATCACTCCAGGAATTTCCTATAGGTTCCTGATATTAATAATGAAAAGACGCCTAGGAAATCATATCTCTTGTGCTGAAACTTTAAGCAACACTAGGAGAACAAGTCAATATAATGACTATCTGAAAAACGTTTTGAAGACAATAGGGCAATGCTAACAATCAGTCTGGCTCCGTATTGATTTTGCATTCTGTTGTATTAGGTCAGAGTAGGAGAAGAGGATAGGGGTGAATTACCCTGGCTTTAGAATATATTTTTTCTCTTTTTCTCCAGATCACATGGTATATCACTATAGTACAGTAGAAAAGGCACTGGACTTCTAGTTAGAAAAACCTAGGCTCTATCATTTACTTGATTGACCTTGAGCAAATCACTTGAAACTCTTTGAATCTAAATTTATTCATCTGCAAAGTGAGAATAATAAGATGCACTGCCAGGGCAGCTAGATGGCGCAGTGGTTAAAGCACCGGCCCTGGATTCAGGAGTACCTGAGTTCAAATCCGGCCTCAGACACTTGACACTTACTAGTTGTGTGACCCTGGGCAAGTCACTTAACCCCCTATTGCCTGCCTGCAAAAAAAAAAAAAAGATGCACTGCCTCATAGGGTAGTTGTACAGAAAGTACTTTAAGATTTACAAAGTGTTCAATAAATGTTGTTACTACTATTCTACAAAAATGGGAATAATGTTACTTGTGTTATAGGGGTTTCATTGAGGCATGGAGGATTGAAGCCTGGGGGTACTAAAAGGAAAAAAATGAAAGGAAAGCTGAACTGCAGCAGAAGAGGGAGAGATCAGGAAGAGTCATTACAGCCTTTTGGGAGTATGAGAGCAGAAGACATGGGCTGATGCTACTGGTTATACCCACCTCTTCAAGATCTGAGGGAATTTCTCTTCCCCATAACTACAAGTAATATACACTGTAATATACCCTATTGCTTCTTTTACTTAAAGATTTCTTGCGTCCTAATTTTTGCCTCAGACATTAAGTTGCTAGGGCTAAGATGAAGATAAACGAAAATTTTAATTAGGTCAGAGAACCAAACTTCTGTCTCTAAATGTTAGGAATTTTCTCAAGTGGGGGCTCTGAGCTATTGTGATTGTATTAATAACTTTTCATTGGGTATAAACTTTATAAAATAGAGACCACATAGACTTGAAGGATATGGTATTGCTCACAAAAGTGAACTAATTGGCATAATAATAACATTTGTATAGCTCTTTAAGGTTTGCAAATTTACATATTTTTATCTTATTTGGTCCTTGCCACAGCTCTATAGGAGAGGTATTATTATTATTCCCCTTTTACAGATGAGGAAGCTGATGCTGAGAGAGGCTTGCCCAGGGTCACACAGCTAAGTAAGCATCTGAGGTATGATTTTAAACTGGGTCTTCTTTACTCCAAGTCCAGCACTCAGGGCCACCTAACTGCCTTATTATATGATATGGCTGATTAAATCTCCAGAGAGAAAAAGGATAAAGATTTGAAGGCAATGACCAGAGAAAAGATCACACCTTAAATTACTCCCTAGTGAGGAGATAGGGGAGGCCAGGGAAGGATTCAGTTCTGCTTCTATCCACCAGAGATAGGGAGAATTAAGTGCCAACCAACTCTATCTTCCCCAGTGACATCCCACCAGTATTACATTTATTTTATCTCCCCACAGGGTTGTTGTGAGGATCAAATAATTATAGGATTTTTGAGCTAGGAGAAACCAGTGCAACCTCTTGATTTTATAAAGGAAGAAACAAGGTCGTAGTGCTGTATGTATCTTTTCAAGGTGACGTAGATAGTAAGCAGCAGAGCTAAAATTTGAGCCTAAGCTTCTGGACACCACATCCAGTGGACATTTTACTATATCTTCCTGCTATATGTGAAATTTTTGTTACACAAATGTAAGTTAGCATTTTTATGTAAAAATATTATCTAGAACAAGGACCTCAAGCCCAATACCCTTGTGATTGTTCAGGCTGCAGCTCAAAAAGTCCCTTTGTCCTGAGGTCTCAGGTTCTCCTCAATTGGTTCTCTTGGATACCAAAATTGTTAGTTTTAGCTCTGCATAAAACAAGCATAAAATTGGAGTTTGAAACCTTTGAGATAATGCAGCAATACGGTATGGAGATTTTATACAATAGTTCATCCTTGGCATAGTACGGAAATCATTGAACTTGAGTCAGTAATGTAATGGTCAAATTCCATTACAACCAAAATCTTTGTGTATGTGTGCATAATGTGTATGTGTATAAAGATTTCCAACCTCTCTATGGTTCTCCATTTATTATAAGATTTATTTGATATAAAAAATTCCAGCAAAATGAAATTTGGAACATCCCTTGGAATTTATTCTATCATCTTTTATTCAAAATATATATATGTATATATATATAAACATATTCATACCCAGGTATGTACATATAGGCACACCTATGTACAAACATGTAAATATATTTGAGAGGTCATGTTGGGGTGGCGAATAAGAGCTGGCCTTACAGTTAGGAACCAATCTAACATAAAAGACTAGGTTGTAAAGCATTTTAAATGCTCAATGGTAGAATTGATATTGGATTCTTGAAGTAATAAGGAACCACTGAAGGTTAATGGGTGGATAGACAAGATGGACAGACCCATGTTTGGGGACAATTACTTTGGTAAAGGAATAGAAGATGGATTTAAGAGAATTGAGGGAGGGGGACCAATTAGATGCTATTGTAGTTGCCCAGGCAAGAAGTGATGAGGGCCTGAACTAGAGAGGAGACTGACTATAGAGAAGGAAACTTATACAAGAGATGGTGATAATAGGCGCAGTGGATAAAATCCTGGCCCTGGATTCAGGAGGACCTGAGTTGAAATCTGACCTCAGACACTTGACACTAGCTGTGTGACCCTGGGCAAGTCACTTAACCTTCATTGCCCAAGAGAGAGGGGGGGAGAGGGAGGGGAAGGTTGATGACAATATGGCAGTAGATTAGATATATGGGGTTAGAGCTTCAAGATAACACTGCAGTTACTGCCCTGGGTTATTATGAGGATGGTGGTGACCTTCACAGTGGCAGAGAAAATCATATGGATCAGTTTGCAGGGAGAGAGAATTCTGTTTGGGACATGTGGATTTTGAGAAACCACAGAGACATCCAATTTGAAACATCTAGCAGACAGTTGATGTTGTGGGCTTGGTGCTCAGGATAGAGGTTTGGGCTGGATGTATAGAACTGGGAGTCAGGAAGACCTGACTTGAACTTCTACCTCTGCTACATATGGTTGGGTGACCCTGGGCAAATCTTTCAACCTCTCCATGTCCCAGGCTACTTTCTTAGACGATATTTTGTAAGGTGCTAATCTTCATTGATAGAGGGAATTCTTTGGGAGCTCCTGAAACAAATATAATCATAATGTTGGCCCTGCAAAGCTTCTATCTAGCTGTGTCTATATCTGCATTTATATTTATGTCAATATCTGTATTTATATATCTATACCTACGGCTATAGCTATATATTTTTTGTTTGTTTGTTTTGGTGAGGCAATTGGGGTTAAGTGACTTGCCCAGGGTCACACAGCTAGTAAGCATCAAGTGTCTGAGGTCGGATTTGAACTCAGGTCCTCCTGAATCCAGGACCAGTGCTTTATCCACTGTGCCACCCAGCTGCCCCTATAGCTATATATTTTTTCTGTCTTTTTTTTTTTTTAGTGAGGCAATTGGGGTTAAATGACTTGCCCAGGGTCACACAGCTATTAAGTGTTAAGTGTCTAAGGCCAGATTTGAACTCAGGTACTCCTGACTCCAGGGCCGGTGTATAGCTATATATATATATATATATATATATATATATATATATATATATATATATATATATATATATATATATTTTTTTTTTTTAAGTGAGGGAATTGGGGTTAAGTGACTTGCCCAGGGTCACACAGCTAGTAAGTGTCAAGTGCCCGAGTCTGGATTTGAACTCAGGTACTCCCAGGCCGGTGCTCTATCCACTGTGCCACCTAGCTGCCCCTATATTTTTTAATAAAAGTATTTTATTATTTTCCAGTTACATGTAGAGATAGCTTTCAGCATAAAAACATGATTAGATGCCACAGAGTAGGTGGCAATGCCTTAACCATATATGTGTTGTAAAGGCCATTAGGACCTCTTCCATCCTTATCAAGGGGAGTGCTAACCTTCTCTCCTTTCATACAACACTATAGCTATATTTTAAAGCAGCAAGGTACAATGATGCATGCAAGTAAAACTCACATAATGCTCCCAGGAATGTATTATCTCCCAGTACTTCACCACTTAAAGCATCCATGGTTTAATCATTGTGGATATATGTGTGTGTGTGCACGTGTGTGCTGTGCTAACCCAAATTTAGGGCTTCCAGAGTTGCTACAGTCAAAAGAATGGTATCACCTGCTAACCAACTTGGTGATGACTCTCTCTAAACTTAGCTAGACTGATCTGCTGAGGATGGGCATGATGTCTGTCTTTCTGACCCGTCCTCAGAACCTTTCCAATTTATTAGAACCTACCTAAGCTTATGCTCCTTCAGAATAGCCTTTGAGAATTCAGGTGCCCTGCTATGCCACAAGGAAGCATTTTAAGGGGGCTTTATTAATGTGTTATCACCAAACCACAACCCAGGCTGAACAGACACCCTGCAGCATAAGGGAGCCAATCCCAGTTGGAATCTTCATTCCTCAGTGCCCAGTGTGTGTAGTTTACTGTTCCTTTCATCAGCCCCAGCTGAAGGGCTCCTATCTTTCTCTTGAAATGGCATATCTTCTGGGCCTAAAAATAGCTAAGGAAAACACACACACACACACACACACACACACACACACACACACACACACACTCACTCACTCACTCACTCACTCACTCACTCACTTCCCCCAGGGAGACTTTATGGAGGCAGATAAGGAAAGAAAGCCATCACCGGCAAGTTGTAAGACATCCCAGAGATGTGTACTTACACAAACAGTTCCCTGATAAGGTCAGTGCCCCCAACAGTAGCGTGGTGTCCTGTGTTAGCAGTAGCATCAAACTGGGGGAAAGAAGGAGGGATGAGAAAGGAATGATTAGTGTCTCACCAGGTGGCTTAAAAAGCCTGAATTCCTTACTGCCAGAAGTTGAGGGATACCTACTGTCAGATGCTGCAGAATGTAGCAGTTTCATCCATTTCTGCACATCCTCTTGTTGCTGACCTGTGACTTTGCACCTAGCTGACATCATAGGAGTTGTCATTCTTTGCATTTCCTGGTTCTTTCCATGCCATTGTGGTTTACTCTGGGTTCATTGATCTGGGGTTGCCTGACTTATCAATAGGAATATAGACTCTCCAGTTCTCACATTGATTGTCCCTTTACCCCTACTCTGCCTCCTCTGGGGAAAATTGCTAGTTGTAGAATTACTAATTATGGAAAAGGCTATGAGCCTGTAATCTGAGTTCTCTCCAGCAAGGGAGAAATTAAAAAATGAATTAACATGAATCAGGTATGAACCAAGTAGTTTATTCCCACATAGAAAATGGAATAGTAAGCAATAAAGAATCATAGAATGATTAGAACTGAATCTAGTATCTTCTCACTACTAGTACAATAACTTGGGCAAGCTAATATGTAAGCCTTGTTGGGACATAAGCAGTTTTTGTAAGACTATAATTTAGCCATTTCACATTTCACCTTTGCATGGTCTGATCAAACACCAGATGGGATCTTCTGTCCATGACCTCCCTTTCCAAGGGCAATTTCTTTCTTTGTTACAAACCGGATCCTTCTCCTGCTGTTGCTGACACAACCACTCTGGTGGATGCTGCTGTTGTTACTGGCACTCTTAGGTTTTCTAGGTCCTTCTACTGTTCACAAGGTGTGTACCAGATGATAGGAAGCAGAAAGGGAGGGGTAAGGCATCCAGGGGCCTCCAGTATGACTGGCTAGTTAAGTTCACCCTCTATCTAGAGAACAGGGGCTTGAATGGCCCCAGCTCTACCATTACATCAGGGTAAGGAAGGACTCTTTCTTCTCCCACTTTGCAATTGGAGTCACATCAAATAGCTGTTTCCAGTAGACCCATGAGCTAGACTCTGCCTCTTCTTCTACTGGGCATGGCGTCTTACATCTTTTTCATCTTAACAATCAGTGATGTTGATGAGGGTAGGGAATGGGGTCTTTTAACACTAGAATCAAGCTTAAGCCCTTTTCAGCTTGTTGCTGATTTGTAAACAGATCCCTCATGTGCTTATTGGACAAGTCATAGACACTCTTAAAAGACATTAGTTGAGGGGGCAGCTAGGTGGTACAATGGTTGGAGCACCGGCCCTGGATTCAGGAGGACCTGAGTTCAGGTCCGGTCTCAGACACTTGACACCTACTTAGCTGTGTGATTCTGGGCAAGTCACTTGGCCCCCATTGCCCCGCAAAAAAAGAAAACAAAAACAAACCAAAAAACCAACAAACAAAACAGTAGAAAAAAAAAAAGAAAGAAAAAGACATTAGTTGATCTAAAGTGGTTTGAAAAAACCACCTTATGTATTGACAAAGTTCTTGCTTTTGCTCCTCTGGCACTATAAACAGACTATAAAGCCCTTCAATCATGTACACCAAAGGCTAATATCTGCACTGGACTACTCCTGTCAATCATGGATGAGCAGGTCAGGGTGCCCACCAATCTAGGATTAATAGGGCCATTTGGAAAGATTTGGAAAGAGACTTGCTTTTAGAACATACATACACACACACACACACACACACACACACACACACGGTAAGAGAAAGGAAAAATCTTTAGAGTCTTCAAGGCTCCATAGTATACTAGTCTTTGGCTCCCAGATCTTTGTCATTAGCTCGAATTCTATAAGTTCAAAGGCATCATCCCTTCAGCTGCTTCTTGCCTTGAGTTTCCAAACAGCTACAGTAGCAACAACAACGAAACAGCAGGTCATTTTAAAATAATCTTATTTCCTTTTTTTTTTTTTGACAGGATTACTAAACTGGTAGATCAGAAGAATGCTGTAAATATAGTTTAATCAGATTTGATAAAAATGGCTCATCCTATTCTTGTGGAAAAGATGGAGAGATGTGGACTAAATAATTATAAATTAGATGGATTTGGAACTGGTTGAACGATTGGATCAGAGTGTTGTCATTAATGATTTAATGTCACCTTCACAGGAGGTTTCCACTGGAGAGCCCCAGGGACATTTGCTATTTAACATTTTTATTATTGACTTAGATAAAGGCATAGATAGGATGTTCATCACATTTCAGTTGATCCACAACTGGGAAGAAAAGCTAACACCCTTGGTCACTGACAGAAACCAAAAAAATATATAAATATCCTGATAGGTTGGAGCATTGGGTTGAATAAATAAAACAAAATTCAGTAGGGCTATGCAAGGTTTTAAACCTGGGTTCAAAAAATAAGCCTCATAAATGAAAGATGGGGGAGGAGGTAAGTTTGTCTAAAAAAGGTCTGGGGAGGGGTTTAGTTGATGGTAAATCAAGTGTAAATCAGCAGTGCGATGTGGCAGCCTAAAAAGCTAGTGCAGAAATGAGGTGATTTGACATTCTCTGTACTCTGTCCTGGTCACCACATAGAGAGTATTATGTAGCTCTGAGTATCCCAGTTTAAGGAGAACAGTGAAAAGTTGGAAAATATATATATACACACACACATATGTATACATATATATATGGAAAAGGAACAGCAAGTTTTATATAATAGATTTGCAGTCCCACGTGCAATCACCTTTTTTATTATACTATATTATGGAAATGCTTGTTTTATTCCATAAATTAAAAATAAAATAAATTAATGTGAAAAAAGAGGGCAGCCAAGGTGACAAAAGACATTAAGTCTAGTGATGTGTGAGGAGAAGTTGAAGGATCTGGGCATGTGTAGCTTTCAGAGAAGAAGGCTCTAGTGGGGTGGGGTGGGGGTGGGGCATGATAGCTGTCTTCGGGTATTTGAAGATGGGGAGGGATTATATTTGTTGTGTTAGGCTTCATAGGGCAGACCTAAAAAGCAAAACGGGTGGAAGCTTTATTGTGGTTCAGCTGTTTTTCAGTCACACCCAACCCTTTATGACCCCATTTGGGGTTTTCCTGGCAAAGATACTGGAGCGGTTTGCCATTTCCTTCTTCAGTTCATTTTACAGATGAGGAAACTGAGGCAAACAGAGTGAAGTGACTTGCCCAGGGTCACACAGCTAAGTGTCTGAGGCCGGATTTGAACTCCTGAAGATGAATCTTCCTGATTCTAAGCCCAGTGCTCCACTCACTCCTCCACCTAGCTGCCCTGGGGTGTGTGTGTGGGGGTGGGGGGGTTGCTAATTTAGGCTTAGGGAAAACTTCCTAACAAGTTCAGAGTTGTCCAAAAGTGAAGAGGGCTATTTAAATAACTTGTGGGCTCCCCCTCCTCTTCATATAGACAATTGTTGCATATTTCATTGCAGAGATTCTCCCAGTGATAGATTGGACTTGATGATTACTGTTGTCCATTCCAATTCTGAATATTCTGTGACATCTATATGATGCAAAGCATCTTACATACATGATCTCATTTGATCATCACAAACAATACCACCAGTATTATTGACTCCATTTTACACATAGGGAAACTGAGGCTCAGAGGAATTCAGTAACTTGCTCTTGGTCACAAGTGTTGGCCATCTCTCTTTCCATTATGAAGTTAGGAAAGAAAAGGAATTTGCCTTTTAAACCCTCATGCGCATGCTGTCATGAGTTTTCCTCACTTTTCTTCCTCTCTCCCCATTCCCCACCCCTCTACACATTTTATTAAGGTTCAACATCATTGTTTTGTTCCTCTGGCAATAGATTATACCATCCCCAGCTGCATACAAAAGATTTCTTTTCCAGAAATAATGTACAAACTCATTGGAGATCTAGATCTTAAATTACAAGTTAGGAGTTTTTTGAGGTGAAAAAAGTACTTAGCCTCTCTACCATATTACTTTGATGTTGCTGGAATTTTTAACTCTCCTTTTCATTCTCCCCAGCCTCTGGGGAACCCTCTATTTAGATATGAGTCTCATCCTCAGCATTGGGCAGTTCCACTTCCCCTCCCTTGCCACCCTGGGCCAATTCTCCATGTACTCTTGACTCTATCCTTTGATGCTTTAACCATACAGATGAAACCCCTTCTCCCGTGATTCTACCAACTTTGCATTTCAAAGCCTACTCCTCAGGTCTAAGAGCATGCCCAAGCAGCCCAGCTGTGATGTCGTCACTATAGCTCCCTCAGATAACAATTTAAAAAATCTTTTTCCCCTGAATTTTGGTCACCCAGGAACACAGCCATTTATAACATCATTGCTACGGAATGGACTGCTTCTTATGTCATTATTTTAGGTAGAATTGCATTTTCCCAGAAACTACTGATGTTAGGTCAGCTTATGAGAGTAACACCTTGCATATGGGAATTTTATGGAATTGCTTCTCTGCTCCTAATACCCAGCATTGGTCAGACTTGTCCTGGAGTTATGTTCTTAGTTCTCATCTCCTTCTAAGGGAAGAAGGTGATGAATTTGGCAATGAGATCAGGGAGACATTTGAAGCCTGAAACATCAGAGTTAAGAGGATCGATTGTAAGACTTGAAGTTGTCTCTTCTGGAGAAGAGAAGGGCAAGGGCGGATTAACTGATGATATTTCTATAAGGAATGTGAAACATTATCTAAGGAGGTAATTAGTTATTTGTCAGATGATGACTATACTCAGCTGTTGCCATGGAGAGCAAGGAGGGCAGCAGAGGGGTGAGATCTTCAGCTGAAGGAACTTAAGAAATTGGAAAGTGTGGGTGGCCACACAGAATGTTTTTAAAAGCCATGCAGATAGCCAGAGACCAAGTCAGTGCAACAGATGGAGATGACTGTTCAGCTTAACACCCTGTCACTTCCCTGGTTCCAGGTCATGCCACCCTGAACCCTGTAATTCATCTCTTACTTGTCCCATCTCACACTGTTTTATGATTCTTGGGTTCATAGGCTCATTGTGATTTATAAATGGGAGGGAACTGAAAGATTGGTTAGTCAAACTCCCTTATTTTACAGATGAAGAAGTTGAGGCCCAAAATGGTTTAATGACTTACCCAGGATAAGAGGAAATAACTAGCAGAGATGTACATTAAACTCAGGTCCTCTGAGTCTAAATAACTTTCCACTGAGAAGGGAGGGAATGGACTTGGAGTACTGTTATATTCTATGAGGGATTCAAGCTACTTTAAGCAAGACTTTGCTGACAGAGGGGGCAGCTAGGTGGTGCAGTGGATAAAGCACCAGCCCTGGATTCAGGAAGACCTGAATTCAAATCCAGCCTCAGACACTTGACACATACTAGCTGTGTGACCCTGGGCAAGTCACTTAACCCTCATGACTCTGGGGGGAAAAAAAGACTTTGCTGACAGGGAGTCTAAACCTGAAAACACATAACTCTGTGACAGTAAAGGATTACCTCCTAGGACTTCATGAAGTAAGATTGCTATGAATAAAACTGGGATTTTAAAAATAGCTGTAATGCTACTACCTAAATTCAGTAAACTTATTACATCACTTTTTCTATCAGCAAGTGACACTATTTTGAATGGGTTAGGACAATATTTCAGTGAAGGCATATGCTTTGATTTATGTCAATGTGGCTTATAAACATTACTGTCCAGTAAAATGTGTCCTCTTTGTCAAGGGCTATCTTATTTTTCAATGTGTCTCTTCGGCAACCAAAGACAGTGCTGGATATATACCAGCTGTTTAGTAAATGCTTGTTCGTTGATTGTTATCATGGGTAACTTAAATTTTTTTCCCTCTGACCTGTATAAACATAATAATGTTCATTATTTTCCCAAACTCCTATGGCACCTAATTAGCATTTAATGTCAGCTTTTCTTATCTACAACAACTATTTGTTCAGTGCTTACTTTGGATAGAGTACTATAGTGGTGAATGCAAAGTTTAGATGAAAGGGTCCCTTCTCTCTGCAAATGATGGTCTATATAATATGTAAACAGATAAGTCTCAAACAAATGGATCAGTGATCTCATAGATTTAGGGGTTGCCTTCCATGGTAGAGATCCCATTCTTGCCTACTAATGTTGGGATTGGTGGGATTCTTGTCCATATTGTTTCTTAGGTTTGTCACAGGGGCTACACGGCCTTCCTTGCTTTCTCCTGACTCTGTGTGTGTGTGTGTGTGTGTGTGTTCTTCCTTCAAGAGTCAAGTTGAAATGTCAGCCACTTACCTTTTCCTTTCCTTTTTATTTGTATAGATGTTTACTTGTACACTCTGATTATATGAGATAATTCCCCTTAACCTTCCTTTCCCTTTCCTTCCACTGTATTCCTCTTCCTGCCTCTTTCCATTCCTTTCTTAAGATCATCAAGACATAATAGAACCCTGGGGGCAGTTAGGTGGCTCAGTGGATAAAGCACCGGCCCTGGATTCAGGAGGACCTGAGTTCAAATTTGGTCTCAGACACTTGACACTTACTAGCTGTGTGACACTGGGCAAGTCACTTAATCCTCATTGCCTCATGCAAAACAAACAAACAAACAAATCCTCATTCTTCCATCTTACTTTTTGACTTTGAAATTGATGTTAGGGTTGGGCTCTGAGGAACTTCTAGAAGGAAGGTCTGCCTGGTCCTGTCACTGCTTTCTTGGGAATATTGAGTGTTGTGCTATTTTAGTGTCTCAGGTACAGGCTAGAGGCTTACAAGTTTTCAGTGCTCCCAAAGTGGTCTGATCCAGGGTAAAATCTGTTTTCTGCCCTGCTGATATGAGCTTCACAAGTTGCTGACCTTTAAGTTAGGTACCTCTCCCCACTGCAGTACCTAGTATGGGTGTACTCAATGCCCTTGTATGAATCTGGGATTTCTTCTTGCCTGGTGCACAGTCTCTCCTTGGGTGCTGGAGTGCTATGTGTATAGTCTCTTCTTGGTCAGACCCATTCCCATTGTCTACAGACTTCTCTAGCTGTCTCTCTTTGTAGAGCTGGTCTGGACAAATGACCCACTGTGCCTTTTTCTGGATTTTCCCATCAAGATTCAACCTAGTGCATTTCCTAGATCTGTTTGGAGGAGTTTGTGAAGAGGAGCTCGCCACATTGCTTCCTAACATTCTGCCATCTTGGCTCCTCCCCATCTCTTTTTTTTTATCACACAGTTTTGATTATGCTTTAACTCCTCCTGCTTCAGCTTGTTGGCATCCACCATGTGCCTCCCCATGCTCTTCTATGTGATCATCACTTTTAACCTTCATTGCCAGCACCCCTTGATGATTTGAATTGAATGCCTTATCATGATAGTTCTGTTTCATGATATTTGCTTTAGTATTTCAAGTAAAGCTCTTACAGTAGTTTCAATAAGAGTTATATGGTTCACCAGGAACCCAACCGTACTGACTTGAGTGTGGTCTTGACCATTTTAGTATGCTATGCTTAAAACTATGCTTGTGTCTTCCTCTCTTGGGTTATATTTTTCTGTCTATCTTGCCTCAGATGAAACTTGAAAAGTATATTGATGAGGCATCACAGTATGGTGGAAAAGTGAAGGGTCTGAAGCCTGAAAACAGTTGGGGGCAGGGGTGACATATCCTGGCTCCAACATTTACGAGCTATAAAATGTTCAGCAAGCCTTTCAACTTATCTGAGCCTCACTTTTCTCATAGGCCAAAGGATAATAACAATCCTACCCCACCCTGGGTCATTTTGAGGAGAGTGCCCAATAAAATCCTCCAAACCACATGCAAAGGTGATCTCTTCTTGTTCACCTTTCAGAGAGAGCTGCCTTTTTGTCCCCATGGAAAATGCTCCGTGGTCTTTCCTCATATATTTTTCAGTGGCTTCACTTCATGTCAAAACGTGCTATTTTACATGTCAAGATGATTTTCTTCCCTTACTGTGTGTTTCAATAGATGCCAGTTCATGGAATGGATTTTTTGTGTGTCAGACGCATCAATTACAAACCAACAAAACTGTTTCATTTTTCACCAAGAAGGGGAAAAAGAAAAAGGTAACAAGGGAATAATGTGTCTATTTTTACCTTAAAGTAGCAGCATTCAAGAGAGATGTCTTCACTTAGAAATCAGTCATACCCTCAATTGCAGACCAGCTTGGGCTTTAATAATTCATACAGGAATGTGCTGCCCATGTGCCGATGCTCTTTGGCTTGTTACTTATTTAGAGGGCTGTTTACCTCTCCGGGTGCACCTGTAACTCCCTATTCAAGTTGTTGTCTGGATCCAGTGGAGAATAAGCCCATTAGCTAGAATAATTTTAGCATCTCAGCTTCCTCCAATCTTCAACCCAGGGGAAATTCATTGGCAACATCTTGCTTTATATGGTACATCTTTCATCTGAACCAAGGATCCAAATCCTTAATGCAGTAATCAGAGACATGTGTTCCTGGGAAACTTGAGGATTTGGAAGCCCATAATATATGAGCATATTTTTGCAGCTTCACAAAGCCTTTCCAGTAGGGTTTGATATAATTGTGATAGGCTCTTGTGTAATTAAAAACAACGATGACAGGGTAGCAGAATATACATGACAGGCATTGAGACATAGGGGCAGATGGCTAGGTTTATTGCTGTGGCAAAGTGAACATCCCATCCCTTTAAGGGGATTCTGTAGTCAATGGCCTTATTTAGTATGCGCCAAGCTGTAACTTCTCAGTATTGAAAAGGGCCCCTGAGTGCAGGAAGGGGGCATGATTGCAGACACCAACCTGAGAGAGGCAGCTTGCTACCTAGGAATTTAACCAACAAATGCTCAGAAGGAGAGAAGTCAGAATGTTGTTGCTGTTTCTGAAGCCAGAGTGGTCCATCCTGGTCCTTGTTCTTGTGACTTGGTTGAGAAGGAAGAAAGGGAGATTCAAGAAAAGATGTACCCGAATAGAGGTGCAGACTCTAAATAATCTTTAGATTCAAAAGAGACTTTATTGGTTATCTCATCTAATGCCTTAATTTCACAGATGATGATGGTGAAGCCCAGAAGGGTGATGTGAAGTGGTTTGACTTACCCTAGTTACAGATGTAAAAGTGGCAGAGGTAGGATTCAAACCCAGGCCCTTTGTCTTCCAAATCATTGCTCCTTTCCACTACCCCCAGCACCCCACTTCCTCCACTATTCTGTCAGGAAATCCGATTCTTCATGGAGGTGCTTTAAAGACTTAAAATTGGAAATTTCAAAAAGATTCAGCTCACTGAAATCCAGTTGTCATATGAGAAAAGTCTTCCTAATATCTCTCCTCATTGCCAGGTTGTTCAATGTGATATATTGTGATTTGGCCTTATTCTTAGAAACAAAGTCCTACTTCATAGCAGTGGCCTTTCTAGGGCTACTTCATTTTGTGATCAAGACAGACAGGAACCAGTGTGTTAAGGGATATTTATGTTACCTCCCAGTCACTGAGTAACGGTGGCATAATTAAGGCTTGAAAAGCATTAGCCATAACTTTCTCTAAAATGTAAATTCTTAACTATCCAGTCTATGCTTAGAGACTAATCTATTGGGAGGCAGGTAATCTATCCAGCCATTTAAAATATATTGGCAATACTGCAGAACTGCATTTTCCAATTGCTAAGCCTATTTTTAGTTGACTCAGTGTACACAAATAACTCAGAGACCTTTGCCTTAGCATTTTTGAACTTTCAAGGTAACTTGCCTCATAATAAGTGAGACAGAATGCCTTTTGCTTCATAATCAGAAACCAGCGTCTACATTTAAATATCATTAGCATCACATCATTTGGCACTGTACTAAATATGCTCTCTAAAGACAGGTCATTCTAAAAGAAAACATTCCTTGCCCTCAAGAAATATTTATACTCTGATCAATTGGTTTACTCCAAAGTTTGTATTTCATTTTAAGTGAATGCTCACTATTTGGTGGGGATACAAGGGATGCAAATGTTGTAGTGGGAAGAAAGAAGAAAGGGACAAGCATTTATTCTGTCAACTCTGTGGATGCAGCTTGTTAAAGCTCTTTACAAATGATTTCCCATTCTATTTCATGTAATCCTGTTATTCCTTTGTAATAAGGACTAGAAGTACTGAAGAGTAATCCAGTCTGGGAGTCTTTAGGGTAAAGATAGAGGGGTGTGTGTGTGTGTGTGTGTGTGTGTGTGTGTGTGTGTGCTCACCTGTGTGTATTCACTTGTGTTTGGGTGGAGAGAAAATGGACTCAACTGTGAACAGTGGAATGGGGTTTGTTTAAAAAAAAAAAAGTTTGGATTGGAGGAGAGTTGAACTAGAGCAAACCGAGATTTATAATTTGAGGCAATGTTGTGAAAAGAACATTATCTTGCTTCAGTTACCTGGGTATGTGTCTAATCCCCCTCCCCACTGCTGTCCCCTATATGAGACTTTTAAGGACCTTGAGGACAGGGTCTGTATCCTCTCTCTCTCTCTCTCTCTCTCTCTCTCTCTCTCTCTCTCTCTCTCTCTCTCTCTCTCTCTCTCTCTCTCTCTCCCCCCCTCTCTCTCCCCCCCCCTCTCTCTCCCTCTCCCTCTGCCTCTCCCTCTGCCTCCCCCTCCCCCTGTCCCTCCTTCCATCTCTCTCTCTCTCTCTCTCTCCCTCCCTCCCTCCCTCCCTCCCTCCCTCCCTCTCTCTCTCTCTCTCTCTCTCTCTCTCTCTCTCTCTCTCTCTCTCCCTCTCCCTCTCCCTCTCCCTCTCTCTCTCTCTCTTCCTCCTTCCCTCCCCTTTCTTTTTTATCCCCAGACCCTAGCACTTTCTACCTTGCACATAGTAGATACTTAATAAACATTTGATGAGATGGTAAGGTCAATGTTGCCAAGAAACTAGGAAGGAATTCAGAGGGGACAAGGGGGAGGGGGGAATTTGTGAGATTCTGAACACAAAGAACATGTAACATTTAAAACTATCCTGTTTATTCATCTATGTTCATAATTTAGCACTCTTCTTCCTTGCCCCCACACCCTTAGCCCTAATATTTAGGATTATTTTTTCCACAAAAGAATTTTCTCATAAAGAAGTGTGTTGTGTTTTTTTACAGCCATAGGAGTCATTCTGAAGGCTTGGTAGGAGCACTTGAAGAGATATAAATTACCCTGATTTCTAAAATAAAAGGGAAGCATCTGCCAGACTAGTGACACTTTGGGGAGGGGACCCCAGTGGCACATTGGCGAATCTTTTGGGTTTACTTTCTAAACATTGGCTGTAGAAACAGTTAACCATGTAACACCATTTTTTTTTCTTTTCTCCCCTTCCTCTTCCTACATTTAGTGGCAAAATAAAATAGAAATTATGTGGGTAACATGGTTTTAAAAATTGCATGCTATACTTATATTTTTTCTTGTCACCCTGACTGGAGATTTCTTGAGAAGCTCTGATATAAAAAGATACTAACAAGGGGCAGCTAGGTGGCACAGTGGATAGAGCACTGGCCCTGGAGTCAGGAGTACCTGAGTTCAAATCTGGCCTCAGACACTTAACACTTACTAGCTGTGTGACCTTGGGCAAGTCACTTAACCCCAGTTGCCTCACTTAAAAAAAAAGATACTAACAAAGGAGAAAAATGGAAGAAAAGAAGGAAACCCCACTTAGCTTACTCAACATCATATAGGGAAGACTATTTTAAGAAGGTTTGTATGTAGCTTTGAACTCAGCTCCTTGAAAGATAGAGATATAACTATATAATGTATCCATGAACTACATTTTGATCTGGTCTTAAAGATGAGGGGCCTTTTGGATTGGTTATGATGCTTTGGTTTTAAGTGGTCTTCGTGCTTACAGATTTTCAAGTAAGCCAGGCCAACATGTTGAAAGGACATAAGATCATAGACTGAGAGCTAGAAAAGAGCTTGGAAGTCATCTGATGCCTTTCCTATCTTGTATTCATTTGGTATATGCTTTTATATACATGTGTGTATGTGTATATATGTACATGTACATGTACGTGTGTGTTTATGTATGTATTTTAATCAGAGAAGTGGCTCTGTGGATAGAACACTAGACCAGGCATCAGGAAAGCCTGAATTAAAATTTAGCTTTAGATATTTACTAGCCATATGACCCTGGAAAAGTGACTTAACCCCTGTTAACCCTGTTAACTTTACTCATCTGTGAAATGGGGCTAATAATGACACTTACCTCTCAAGGTTGTTGTGAGGATCAAATGAGATAATATTTGTGAGATGCTTTGTAAATCTTCAAATATGATATAAACAGTAACTATTGCATACATACATGTTTGTATATGTTGTTTTTCAGTTGTTTTCAGTTGTGCCTTATTCTTTATGACCCCATTTGGGGTTTTCTTGGCAAAGGTACTGGAGTGGTTCACCACTTCCTTCTCTAGTTCATTTTACAGAAGAGGAAACTGAGGCAAACAGGGTTAAATGATTTGGCCAGGGTCACACAGATAGTGTGTAAGGCGGGATTTGAACTGAGGAAAATGAGTCTTTCTGACTCTAGACCTGACACTCTATCCACTGTGCCACCTAGGCAGGATTCAAAACCAGGTCTTCTGACTAAATCCAGTTTTGTAGTGTTTATCTAGAAGCAACTTTTCCGAAATGCTTGGCTTTTAATACCTTACATAGTTCTCCAAAGTCCTTATGAATGACAATGCACTGTCAGGATTTTCAGTGCTGGCCTACTGGCTTTGCAAATGCCTTCCCTTTTGTTTTCCTCCATTGTCATGTCATTTCTCAGACTTATGGGGTAAAGCCTTCTCTGCTGATAGGTTATTGGCTCCGTTTGACTTATAGTCTAGTTACTTATAATTCTGGAATGATGAGTGGACCAATAAACTCTTTTTACATACAGTAAACAGAGGAGAGAGAGCGAGAGAGTGAGAGAGTGAGAGGGTGAGAGAGAGCAAGAGCAAGCGAGCTCACGCGCGTGCGCACACACAAGCAAGCTTCACATTAACCCTTTGTTACCCCAGATCAGAACAAACTCCTGAAAGCCAAGCATTACATTTCCAGTCATCTGGAATTGTGTGAACTGGGTTGATTGGACACTTTTCTCTTTATTGCTAGGGCATATTTTGAGGGTTAGAGTGCAGATATTCTCATTGAATTTTGTATTTTTCTGTATCCAGAGTCCACAAGACAATCAATAGGAAGCTCCTTCCAGCCCCTGTTTTGAAATGAACAAGTAGTGAAATGAAATTTTTGCATGAGATCTGCTCTATATTGAGGATGTCCTCAAAGGATTAAAATTTGCTGTGGAGGAAAGGGAAAAATGATGTAATTAAATAATGCATTTCAGCACATGCTATGTGCTGGGCATATGCTAGGTGCTGGAGATACAAAGACAAAATTGAAAATTGAGTGCCAGCCTCAAGAGTTCACATTTTATGGATGTCATCATCTTTCCAGGTTTTTTGGGGGAGGCAATTGGGGTTAAGTGACTTGTCCAGGGTCACTAGTAAGTACCTGAGCCTGGATTTGAATTTAGGTCCTCCTGATTCTAGGACCTGTGCTCTATCCACTGCACCATCTAGCTGTACCATCTTTCCATTAAAAAAAAATATATATATGTATATATATTTGGAGTGGGGCAATGAGGGTTAAGTGACTTGCCCAGGCTGCCCACTCATCTTTCCATTTTTAAAGTATTGCCAAGAACTTAATTTTAGAGATCCTGAAAATATAGTCATTATTATTAAAAACTAATCATTATCAACATTCCCCAAATATGATTTTATTATTAATTGTATTAGCAGATTTCAGATAGCCCCAAAATATTATTAATGCTAATAATAAGTTAATAATGAAATAATATTCCAGAGAACTTCTAAATATTGGTCATAGTTATATTGCTATTTAATAATAATAATAATAATAATAATGTTTTTTTTAAAGCTCTCTGAAATTAAGTTCCTGGTAGTGCTTTAAAAGATGTTGGCAAGGGGCAGCTAGGTGGCACAGTGGATAGAGCACCAGCCCTGGAGTCAGGAGTACCTGAGTTCAAATCTGGCCTCAGACACTTAACACTTACTAGCTGTGTGACCCTGAGCAAGTCACTTAACTCCAATTGCCTCACTAGAAAAAAAAAATGTTGGCAAGACAATTCCAAAGGAAATGTGGAAAATGTTCTCCACATCTAGAAAAAAGAACTGTGGACTCTGAATGCAGATTGAACTATAGTTTCTACTTTTTTGTTTTTGTTTTGTCTTTTCTGAGATTTTTCTCTTTTGTTCTGATTCTTCTTTTACAACATGACTAATGCAGAAATATGTTTAATGTGATTGTATATTTATAACTTATATCAGATGGCTTTCTGTATTGGGGAGGGGAGAGGGAAAAGAGAGAGGGAGAAAAATTTGGAAGGCAAAATCTTATAAAAACAAATGTTGCAAACTATCTTTACATGTAACTAGAAAATAATAAAATACTTTTATGATTAAAAAAAAGGCTGTTGGCAACCTCCCATAGAATATAAGCTTTTGAGGGCTGGCATGATTTAAATTTTGTGTTTGTATCCCTGTGCCTAGTAAAGGGACTTGTATATAGTAGGTGCTTAATAAGTATTGAAGTGAATGGCATTGTTGAATCACTTGGCCCTCCACTTTCCCCCATGATCAATTTCAGTTCTTTGAGGATATCCTCTGTATAGAGCAGATCATACAATAATGATAAATTTCCCTGTCTTTTGGGGGGCCCTTTATTAGCATGGCTCATTGTAGGTGGCAGAGTGTAGGAGGAAGGAAAGCTAGTTCATCAATTTACATTGTGGGCTAAGTATAATGTTCACTTCAGCAGCAATGCCATGTTTAACAATGTGTTTTCATTACGATAGGCGATTTTTGTGCAACATCTTAGAGCAAGAGTGTTTTGTGTTTGTTAATGTCTCTCCCAAAGGCAAAATTTCTAAATGTTTTGGATTTACCAATATTCTCCTTGAGCATACTTGCTTTGCAACTCTTTTCTTTCCCCCACCCCTTTTTAAAAGGAGAGAAACCCTCTTATATTTCTTATTAATTTGGGAGCACATATAAGGCTTTGCAAAAAGTGTGGAGTCATTTCTGTGTATGGCACATCTTTTGGGCTTGGCCACGACCAGGCCACATGAGCATCATTAACAAAGTTGCATCACTTCTGTAGAGTAGTTTGGGCAGTTTTCCAGCCTACCACTCATGTAGTAAGATCTTAAGGGGCAAGGGCACAGAAATGAGTTTCCCCACGGTAAACACGTTGAAATCCACTTTAGGGCATGCAGTTCACCTAGACCAGTGTCCGCTGTCACTTACCTTTTCCCCTGCTCTTCTTTGCCAAGAGGCTATGATGATTTTCCCAGCTAGAGGGGACTCAGGCTTTGTATTTTGACAGGACTAGAGCCATCCCTGCCACCTTAAGATTGTAGGATCAGAGAAAAAGAGTTGGAAAGTACCTTTGAGAACATCTAATCCAGCCTCCTAGAGGTCGCACAGCTAGTGTCTGAGGCTGTGTTTGAATTCAGGGACAATGAGTCTCCCTGACTCCAGGTCCAGCTCTCTATCCTCTTCACCACCTCCCTGCCCCCCACCCACAGGGCTTTAAGGGAAGGGAGGGAAGGGAATTCGCATTTATTAAGTGCCTACTATGTGCTAGACACTATGCTAAGTACTCTAGAAATATTATCTCATTTGATCCTCACAATAACCCTGTGAGGAAGTACTATTTTACAGTTGAAAAAACTGAGGAAGACATATGGCTAAGTGAGGAAACTGAGACCCACACAGGTGAATTGACTTATTTGTGGTTACACAAGGAGCAAATAATGGAGGAGGGATTGTAAACCAGATCATCTGATTCTTTCCACTTCAACACTACTATCTTTGGCCCCACTTGAGATATGAATCTGTTTTTGGGGGGTTTTTTAAAGTGACTTTGTACATCACTCTCAATATCGCTCTGCTTTCTTAGCCTCTTCCCTAGTCCCAAAGAGAGGCTCCTTTCTGCAGACTTACCATCAGGTTGTTGGTTTTTTTCCTTGTAGTCCTTTTCTTCTCTTTGAAGTGTCTTGTTTGCTAAATTAAATTTTCTTGCTTCTCACCTTGCTGGCTCCCTTTGTGCACAGATCTTGATTGATCTGTATGCCTTTGTTTGTTGTAAGTGGAACTCGTTAATACTTTAGCTGTTTAAGGTTCTACTCAGGTCAAGGACAGAGGGAGGGGAATTCAGCATTAGTAGGGAGGAGAGGGACTTGTATTAATCAACATCTCTGAGGAAATAAATGGTAAGTGATGATGACTTTTCCCCATGGAGTGATATGGATACTAAATGCTCCCTGGGATGAAATTCCTGATATGACCTGGGTGGGAAGGAGCAAGAGGAAGACTGCGGTGGACTTGACAACATGCATCATGTCTTCAGTGGAAAAGATCTTAATATTTTAAAAAATGACTTGGAATTATCCATTTATAGATTTAGAGCCATTGACTACATAGGTGCAATGAACTTTTTGACCTGGACAGTCCTCAGCTTTGTCATCCTTCTTGCTTTCCATATTTAATCAGTTTCCAAGTTTGGTCGATTCCACTTTTGCAATATCTTTCACATCCGTCCCAGCCCTGCCACCTGCTATAGGTCTTCTTCCTCACTCACCTGGACTAATACAGTAACCTACCAGCATCTCTTCCCACTTCCATTCTCTCACTCCTCTAATCTGCCTTTCATTTTGTCAGATTGGTCTTCTTTCTGAATAGATTAGGGTCCAGGGGCAGCTAGGCGGATTGAGTGCTCATTCTCCAGTCAGGAAAACTCATCTTCCAGGGGTTCAAATCTGGCCTCAGGCACTTCTTATCTGTGTAACCCTGGGTAAGTCACTTCACCCTGTTTGCCTCAGTTTCCTCATCTATAAAATGAGCTGGAGATGGAAATGGCAAACCACTCTAGTATCTCTGCCAGGAAGACCCCAAATGGAGTCACAAAGAGTCAGACATGACGAAAGCGACTGAACAACAAAATTAATAGATCTGATCATGTTAGTCCTCAGTCCCCAAATTTTCATTAGTTCGCTTTTAACTCCCAAGTGAAGTTCATACTCCTTTGCCTAGCATTCAAGGTCTTATAACACTTTATCTTCTCAGCCTTATTTCATACTGTTCCCTCTCTATACTCTGGGATTATGTTCAGTGTCCCTACCATGCCCTCTACTATCATAATTTAGGACCTTTGCTCATAAGTTCTCCAAGGGCCCATATCTCTATCCACGCTTTCTCCTTCTAAATTCCTGTCTTTTAAAGCAAAGGCAGCTAGGTAGTGCAGTAAATAGAGTATTGGGCTCAGAGTTAGGAAGACCTGAGTTCAAATCCAACTTCAGATGCTTACTAGCCACGTGACCTGGACAAGTCACTTAACTTCTGTCTTCCTTAGTTTCTTCAACTATAAAATAGAGATGATAATCATACTTCCCTCACAGTGTTATGAGGATCAAATGAAATAATATTTATAGAGCACTTAGCACAGTGCCTAGCACATTGTAGGCACTTAATAAATGCTAATTTCCTTCCCTCCCTTCCCTGAAAGCCCAACTCAAGTGCCATCTCTTTCATGAAGCTGGGCGGTACAGTGGATAGAGTGTGGGACTTGGAATCAGAAAGACTTGAGCTTGTATCATGCTTCAGATACTGTCTTTCTGAAGTGCTTTGCACACCTTCAAGTGTTTTATAAGCGCTATTATTATTATTATCTTCCATAGTCATGAATGACTATCTCTCATATAGCACTTTCCATCTCTCTGATGTGTTTATATATAATTTTGTACCTTAGTCATTAGTGTATGTGCTATACCTGCTATAAATAAAACAGAAGCTGTATTTCATCTGAACTTTACATTTTCACAAATGCTTTGTACACTGTAGGTGCTTAATGACTATTAAAGAGAATTTAATTTTTAGACATACTTTTGGTAACCCTCTGAATTAGAACAAAAACCTAGAACAAAAATCATTTAAAATACATGGGGGAGGGGGGACCAACTCATTTTATGCCATAGTTGTAAATTGCCCATCCACAGATTATTTTTTAACAGAATTCCCACCCAGGACTTAGTCAATTATATTGATCTTTTACTTCTTCTTGCATTCCTTTGTTCTATTCCCCCTTCTGATCCTAGAACAAGTCAATGGTGGCTGTATCTATCCAAAGGGAGAAAGCAAGATAGGGAAAGAAATGAATTGGAAAGGTCCAGATAGCAAAGAAAATGGATGATTTGTGCTGGAATAATAGAGACTTCAGTCCTACATTAATTTATTCCCGTCATTTTCCTGTTAGTATTTATACTCCCATTCATCTTAGGAAGGGAGTCATGTGCAGAGTGATCTGGCCTGGGAAGAGAGGCCCAGACGGCTTAATGGGATTCCAGATGGCCATTCACTTTGTGTTTTAGATGGCATTTGTAGTAAGGGTCCTTTACACTGAACTCTGGTTGTAATCATTTTCAACAGCAGAGACAGGATTTTGTGAAAATTCTGAAGGGAAAGGTTTTTTGATCCTGAACCTTAGGGAACAGGAAACCACAGCCTTCCAAGTCTAATTATAATTGCTGAGGGCCACCTCCTGACTTTTAAGCCAAACCCAAGATTAATGTCCTACCTTTTCAGAGAGATGATTTTTTTTTCATTGTGAGTCACAATGAAAGCAATTTACAGTTAGTGAAGAATAAGTGCCAAATGCCTCATGTATTGGATATTAATTTCTTTAAAAAGGGCTTGGAAATAATTGAAGAACAATTAACATCACTTCATCAAAAAGATTTTTAACTCTATGTTTACCATTGTGCTAAATACCCATGAGAGTGGTGAAGATTGAAACTATGTAATGACAACATAATAGGGTTGAAATGTGATCTAACTTGAAGAAACTCAGAGGACAATTATAGGTACCCCACATGTTATACTTATTTGGGGCACCATTCATTTCTTTAGGCATTTAACATGACTGGTTTGGAAAGTTGTTTGGGAAAAAGAGTTTTGACATTTCCTACAGAGGCTTAAGGGGAAGATTATAGTACTCATGTTGCAAATTTATATTTGCGTCCTAGGTTACCATGGTGTTGGATCCTTCAGAAACCCCCCCCCCCAGAGGGAAGTCAGAAGGTATTATCTTTATAGCTGACGAGGCAAAGGAACAGAGAGGTTAAATGAGTGCCCAAGGACAAATAGAAATGAGTAGTAGAGCCAAATATGGAACATGTCCTGGGTGCACTTAACAGAGAATGGAGGTAGGATTCACTTTCCTTGGCTTCTTCAGGAATGCTTCAGATGTACTCCTGACAAGTTGCATAGAAATTGGATTTTTGTCAAGCTAATCTTGTTTTCCAGTTGACTTGCATTGTTATTTGAGATACTTCTCTTAATATTCCATTCAGTTCAAAATCTATTTAAGTTTTGAGGATGATTCCACACAGACCCACTCCAATAACTCATCATGGTGTGAAGGTAACCATGAGTTCCCAAAGGCTTTGCCACTGGAGCAGACATGACAGGTTCTTCCATACTGAAGACACTTCAAGTATTATTCCAGTGATGCGCCAATACAATTGTCTGAGGACTAGCCTAGCTAAGTTGAAAGAGGCTTATTACCAGTGGGTTAGCCTCTAGATGATGGATTTTTTGGTTATAGCAACACATACAACAAAAAAAATTTAACATACCTCAGTCTTGTGAGGGTCCCTCCTTACTTTTCTCCCTCTCATCCTTTTTTTGTTTACTTTTACACCTATTTATTTTCTTTCTCTTCAACTCCTCCCCCATTGAACAATACGAAAATAAAAAATAAAAATAAATTCCTAAAAATTAAGCACGGTTTAGCAAAAATAACTCCCATATTGGCCATGTTAAAAAAAAAAAAACAACCAACAACACCCTGTATATTTCATTCTGCATTTTAAGTCTGTTGCTGCTCTGTTAGGAGATGTCATATTTCATCTTTAGTCATCTGGTACCTTGGTTTATCATTGCATTGATCAGCATTCTGAAATCTTTCATAGTTGTTTTTCTTTGTAATTTTGTTCTCAGTGCATAAATTGTTCTGACTCTGCTAGCCTCACTCTCTTTGATGTCATAGAGATCTTCTCAGTTGCCTCTGAAACTGTCCATTTTGTCATTTATTATGGCACAATAATACTCTATTACATTCATGTACCGTAATTTGTTTAGCCATTCCCCAGTAGGTGGATATCCCTTTAGTTTCCAGTTTGGGGCCTCCTCCCACCCCCTTTCTGCTTCCACAGTGACAGTGGTAGAATGTTAGAAAATGGGGCAGACAGCACAGTGATAGGAATCACAACATTTTTGTAGGTGCCCGATCTGTGACACTTCTGTGCACTGACCAGGAAATTAGCATGCTGTTGGAAGAGCTGAACCACATCAATATCAATATCCTCTTGATAAGTGATACCAGAAGACATGGAAGCTTTAGCTAAGTGGAAGGATGGCTCATACTTTCTCCTTGGGGAGCCAAGCAAGGAAGTAAGTAGAGTAAGTTTCATCATGCAGAAACAACTAGAAATATCATTTCATGGGACACTTGGTCATCTCACCTCGTTGGATTCATGAGTCCAGCTTGGGTACAACATGCTATAGTGGATAGGGCACTGCACTTGGAGTTGGGAAGATATGCATTCAGATTCTGTGTCTGACACTAGCTGTGTCAAGCCAGGGAAGTGCCTTAGCTTCCATAGCTGATGAATGGGTTGCTCTCCATGGCCTCTAAGGTTCCTTCCAGCTCCTTATCAATGATCATTTGATCTGTTTCAAAGGATAAAGGGTAGAGGAATGTTATGAAGAACTTGATACAATCCTGCAAAGCAAGTCAATATATGTTTTGAAGCATGGTAGACTTCAATATAAAGGGTGGCATATGGGAAGTTGTTGAAAAATATGTTGGGAAATATGGCTTTTTGTTGTTATTTGGTTGTTCAGTAGTGTCTAACTCTTCTTGACCCCATGGACCATAGCATGCCAGGCCCTTCTATCCTCCACTGTCTCCCAGAGTCTGTCCGAGTTCATGTTTTTTGTTTTCATGACACTCTCCATCCATCTCATTCTCTCTTGTCCCTTTTCCTTTTGCCTTCAATCTTCCCCAACATCAGGGTCTTTTCCAATAAGTTTCATCTTCTCATTATATTTGTTAGGCTTGAGAAACAAAAGTGGCCATAAAAGCATGTAGACTACTCAGGTGTCTGATTAACATTTTTTTTTGAACGTATTGTCCCGGAAGAGAGTTGGAAAGTACTGGATATGGTAAACACTGACATATAAAATTGAGATTTTTAGCAGGCAGAAAGTGATGGGTTACTAATGTGGCCATTATATCAGAATCAGCTATTTCTGTGCAGTCAGAGCATCTACTGGCTAGAGCAAAGGTCAGAATCAGCATCAGATTAGAAGAAATGCTAAAGATGAGAAAAAGATACTGCAAACAATTACAATAGCTTCAGCCTGACCTATGATAAATGAGAAATCAAAAAATAAAAAAGTATTTGTAGGATAAGGAAAATTTGAGACACTGAAGGTTATTATGATGAAGAAAAATAACATGCAGTAGAGGTAGATATATGAGAGGAGAAATAAAGGAGATTGTGACCAGAGAGGAAAATTTCAGTGTTAAGAGTCTTGAAGGGAAAGAAATTTTCAACGATTCTGAAGTTTAGTAGGCAACTAGCCAAGTGGGTAGCTTAAGTAGAGTGGAGGTAGAGGTTACTAGATTACAAAACTGTGAGGACAGTTGTTAGCAGGTCATGTAAGTGATTGGTTTTTTATATATGGAAGTCTTTTAGGAATGTGGGGTTTAAAATGTTTTGAGAGATATAGTTTCTGGATAATATAATCATTTTATTAATAAGGCCAGTGTGTTTATTAATGAAAGTATGGTCATTTGGCCGTCTCTCATAGACCAAAGACTCTTCATGGCCGTGGGCTCACAGTTTGAAGAGTAGGTGTTCCCGAGGGGTGGCAATCAACTCTGATTGGTCAAGAGGTAATAAGAAAATGAATATTACAGTTAGAAGCTGCCTGTATTACAATGAGGGTCTGGGGATATATGATTTGGGTCACCCAAATCTTGGTCAAAGAGACTTAATCAATGTCCATATCACTTATTTGACAAATGGGAGAATCAACACTTCCCAGACCTATCTAAGCAAACATAATGAAGTAGAATGCATCCATTAGCCTAAACTTAGATTGTCTTAGACTGTCTGATTAGATCTGATTAGATCTTAGCCATCCTGGCTGGGTACAGCTTTAAGAAAGATATCTTCACACTGGTTGGTTTCTGGATGAGATAGTAGAAAAAGGGAAAAACCTTGGTACCCATACACTAATTAGTTATTAAATACAAGAGAGAAATACTCATTTCTCACAGGAAGATGGCCAAGAAAGAGATGAACTTTAGCCATGTGCCAAAGCCAAAGATGGTAAAAAGAGAACATTTGGTTGACCTTCAATTACAAAAGCTCTTACAGGTTTAGTTTGAAATTTCTCTGTCTCATAACTCCCTCTGTGAAGTAGTAAGTCATAGAATATTAGAGTTGTCAGAGACCTTGGGTGTCATATAGTCCAACCTTCCACTTTATAATGATTTGTCAACAAACATGTAAATGTGCCACTAGCTCACTAGTAATAAGAACTCTGTAGTAAATCTTTTTATAAAGCAAGTATTTTTCTTTTTTGCAACGGAAAGAATTGCTTTTTAATTTATCTATTTTTAAAGTTAAAATCTTTATACGCCAAGTTTCTTGAATATGGTACAATAGAAGTTATGTATGTGACCCTGGACAAGTCACTTCCTTTCTCTGGGCCTCACTTCCCTCATCTGTAAAGGAGACAATAGCCTGATCTCCAAAATAATGAGCCTCGGAATAGTTGCAGATCTGCCTTGATAAAGAAAGCTTCCTCACTGGGATTCTTTTACAACAATGAAATCACAAGTCTGATTAAAACAAAATAAAATAACCTGTGTTATGTATTTCACAGTGTTGTCGTTAAGGAAAGGGCTTTGTAAACCAGAACGGACCATAATTACAATTATATTTGAAATTACAAGGGCTATCAAAGCATGTGGGTGATGCACACTCTTTTTTTTTTTTTTTTAGTGAGGCAGTTGGGGTTAAGTGACTTGCCCAGGGTCACACAGCTAGTAAGTGTTAAGTGTCTGAGGCCGGATTTGAACTCAGGTACTCCTGACTCCAGGGCTGGTGCTCTATCCACTGTGCCACCTAGCTGCCCCGGTGATGCACACTCTTGATGGAGGTGACACACACTCTTGATGGTAGTGACTAACCTCTGACCCATATTACCTTACAACTGTAGGGCCCAGAAAATCTAAAAAAAAAATCATCTCTATTATTATAATTCAGATATTACATAGATGAAAAATAAAAAGGGTACCAAAGACAAATGCCTGACATTTTTCTTTCATTGAGAGGGAAGAAGATTGCCAGATAGTATTAAAAAAATCACTTCCTTTGTGTTAATATATATGCATATCTATATAAAAATATTATAAGCAAAAAACCCCAACCAGACACAAATAATAAGTGTCCTGATAGCAAGCTTTTATATATAGTGCTTTATGGTTTGCAAATCACTTTAAAAATCTCATCTCAGGGGCAGCTAGGTGGTGTAGTGGATAAAGCACCAGCCCTGAGTTCAGGAGGACCTGAGTTCAAATACAGCCCCAGACACTCAACAACCACTAGATGTGTGACCCTGGACAAGTCACTTAACCCTCATTGCCCCACCAAAAAAAAAAAATCTCATCTCATCCTCCAACAGCTCTTCGAGGTAGGTCCTTTAGTTATGCCCATTTTTACAGAAGAGGAAATTAATCGAAGCATCTATTTGCCCAGAGTCATTTAGCTAGTAAGAATCTGAGGTTGAATTTCCACTCAATTCTTTCTGACTCCAAGGCTGGTACTCTCTCTCCCATGCCAGCACATGTATATTTAGACAGGTGATCAGTCTTTTGGGGAAGAAACAGATAGGTCATTCAGTGGGTAGAGTGCTAGGCCTGGAATTAGGAAGACCTGGTTTGAAATCTGGCCTCACACTTGATAGCTGTGTGACTCTGGGTAAGTCATTTAACCTGTCTGCCCCTGTCTCCCCAACTGTAAAATGGATTAATAACAACACCTTCCTCCAAGGGTCATTGTGAGGATCAGATGAGATGATATTTATAAAGTGCTTAGCACAGTGCCAGATCCATAGACCTGTAGAAATGCTTACTCCCTTCCTCTTCCCTTTTTTTTCCCCCCTCTTCCCTTTCTGTAATTCTGTTGTTCCAAGAATAATTATCTGTGTGTCCATGGGATTTGGCAACTGAGCAAAAAAAAAAAAAAGCATATAAAGGAGAAAAATATTTATTTACCCCACACATTTTCTCCCTTAAAGTGTTCTAATTGTGGTAAAAAGAAGTAGAAGTAGGCAATGCATTGGATAGAGTGGTAGACTTGGAGTCGGGAAGACCTGAATTCAAATCCTGATTTAGACATTTACTAGCTACATGATATTGGGCAAATTTCCTTAACCTCTCTCGGTCCCATCTTAACTCATCTGTAAAAATGGGGTATAAAAGCACTAACTTCACAAGGTAGTTGTGGCAATCAGATGAGATGACATGTAAACTGCTTTGCAAACCTTCAATGCTAGTTTATTATTGGAGAGGTTTTGGTCACTTTAAAAAAAAAATTTCTTTTTACATACACACATATATGACATGTGTAATATAAATTTCCTACATTGTTACATTTAGATATACCTAGATATATTCTAATATATATAACTTAGTATTTTAAATCTTAAAATAAATGTTTTATAAATAATGTATGTATATTTTTTTAAATCATTCCCTTACCAAATGAATGGGGGCAAACTTACTTAGGCTCATGGGATCATACTGCACGTTTAGAACCAGAGAGATATTGGAGGTCATCAAGTCTAGGCCCCTTTTTTATATAATATGAAAAAAATGAGCCTGGAAGAGGTTGGATTTACCTAAGCCCACACAGCTAGTATGGAGCATAGGTGAGATTTGAACCCAGGTCTCCTGACTTCAAATCCAGTTCTTTTAGCTGGTAGCACTGGATACAGTGGTGGACAGAAGGGAAGAATTTAATTCTCACATGTCACTGAGAAATGATGCCTTTCTTTAGTGCCTTCCAGTTATGATGCCCATTTTCTACTCCAAGACCATTCAGTGCTTAAAACAATGTTAAATTCTGCCTGCTTGGCATAGTGGGGGTCCTCTCTGATACCACATGTATGAGATAATTCCCTGAATGTGATTACACGGGATCATGGCAACCAGTGCACACAGCTCATCTAGTAATGCAGACAGATTATGAATTTATTAAAATAATAAAAAAGCTCCTCTTTATCTGCCTCATTATTTTTTTTAACACAGCTCAGTCATTCTGCAGACTTGATCCCTTTGTTGATGAACATAGTTCTAGCTTCCTGCTCTGAAAGGAAAAATAAAGTTCCCTCACCAGTGATTCTTGTGCCTTCTTGGGTTGGTTGTCATTGGGATATCTGTGGGACAAAACAGAACTTGGATTTTCAGTAGGTCTTGTACTCAGTACCACTAGAATTTAGTGGACTAGTGATCCCCAGAGCCAAAAATCTCAAATGCAGTAAAAGGTGTGCGTGTGTGCTTGCCTGCAGATGTATGTGCATGTGTAATTGCTGAATTGAATTCAGTCAAATCTCAATCATTGGTAGGGATAACATGAATAATAGTAATAACCGACATTTATGGAGACCATCAGGTTTTTACAAAGTGCTTTGCATACATTATTGCGCTTGATAGTCATCAGTTTTGTGAAGGAGTCACTATGCGTAAAATGGGCAGCTCCATTTTACAGATGAGAGAACATCATCATAATAGCATTTTCACCTAGCACTTTAAGGTTTTCAAGACGATTAAAATATTATCTCATTTGATCCTCACAAAAACTTGGAGTGGTAGGGGCCACTGTTATCATCTTTTTGTTGTTGTCACCGTTCAGTTGTTTCAGTTGTGTCTGACTCTTTGTGACCCCATTTTGGGTTTTCTTGGCATATATATTGCAATGGTTTGCCATTTCCCCAACTAATTTTACAGATGAGGAAACTGAGGCAAACAGGGTTAATTGATTTGCCCAGGGTCACACAACTAGTGAGTGTCTGAGGCTAGATTTGAATTCATGAGGACGAATCTTCCTGACTTCAGGCTCAGCATTCTATCCACTATGCCACCTAGCTGCTCTATCTCTTTTTTACAGATGAAGAAACTGAGGCAGACAAAGGTTAAAATGATTTGCTCAGGGTCACACAGATGGTAAGTGTCTTAAGACAAATTTGAACTCGGGTCTTCCAAACTCCAGGTCTCAGAGAGGGTAAGGAAGGTGCCCATAGTTATGGTACAGATTCAAATTCATATCTCTCCTTGCTCCAGATCACATATTCTTTTCACTACACCATAGTTTTAGCTAAAAAATTTTAATAGGTACAAATTTACATAATGCTTTAAGGTTTGCCAAGTGCTTTACAAATGTTATTTCATTTATCTTTATAACACCCTTTGGAAGTAGTAAATGCTATTAATATTCCCATTTTACAGATGAAGAAGCTGAGGAAGATAGGTGTTATTGATTTGTCCAAGGTCTCACAGAGAAGTAAAGTCTCTGAAGCTACATTTGATCTCAGTTTTTCTTACTCTATGTCCAGCATGCTAACCCCAGCACCACATAGCTGCCTCTCAACTCTGCAACATCACCAGCGTGTTATAGTGATGCTAAACAATATCAGACTTGGTGTTTGTCATTCTTCCTCTCCATTTCCTAATAGAGGTGCCCTTGTTCCAAGAAATGATGAACATTTATAAGGAGAAGGATGACGAAGGAGGAGTGAGACATTTGGAAAACCTATTACACATAGAATCAAACCTTGAATAACAGAGTATGGATGGTTTCGATGTCTTTTATTTTTGTCCTCTTGTAATGTCCCATTCATTCACCAAAGAGCTGTTTAACTCCTGTGCTGGTAGAAATCCATTTTCGTGTTAAACTTAGAATGTCTCACTTTCTAATAATTCTTCGGTCGTGCCTATGTCAGTGGAGCCTGCAGTGATATCAAGTGTGTGTATGTGTATGTGTATGTATAGGTATAGGTATATATATGTGGTAAAAAAAAATGAAAGTTTTTTTAACAGTTGGTTAGGGATAACTGAAAGACGCCAGTTTTTTGAAGGACCACCCTTTCGGGGAGGAGACCGTGATGAACCGCCAGTCCGTCTGCTAAGCACTTCACTTCCGGGGTGCGAGCTTAAAAGGCAAGGAGAGAAGGGAAGTGATGTCTTTTTCCACTCTCCTGGCCCGCTGGTTTGCTCTACACACACAGACGCTGACTGAGGTTCGACTCGGCCCAGTTCTCCGTAACAGCATGTGCTTGATGAGGCTCTCAGCCTCAGCGGTGGCCTTGGGTTTTTGGTGAGTTCTATACGGAATATAGACTAAGCTTAGATTTAAGACTATTTGTTTGTATGTCTACTTTCCTATCTCTCTAATCAACATCACCTTGTAATTCCCAAACAATAAAAGCTCTAACTAAAGATCAGAGGCTTCTTCCACTTACTGGTCTGGGAGATAAATAAGGGAAAGGTTAAAGGGGAGTTTAATGCTCTTGTATCCAATTTTAAATCTCATATATATATATATATATATATATATATAAAATGTCTGCCTGTGTGTTTAGGCATGCATGTGTATATGTATATGTGTTCATATATAAATATGTTTACATATATGCAATATAAACAAATGCATACACACACACATACATACCATAGGGCAGTTACGTTGCACAGTGGATAGAGTGCTGAGCCTGGACTTAGGAAGTCTCATCTTGAATCAAGAGGTGGCACTGGAGTAGGGAGTGTAAGGAAGACATTGGAGAACCATTCAGGAATTTGGGCACTGGAGAACAGTGCCCAGAACCAGAGTAACTGATGCTCAGCTGATTTGAAAGCCAGCACCACAACATAGATTGGGATGTTAATGAGGTATCAGCATAGGTTGAGAGTAAAAGAAATAAATGAATAAAATAAAGCTTTCCTTAATAAGAAAGGACATGGAATCCATTTAAATGGGTTAAAACCATTCCAGTATCTTTTCCAAGAAAACCTCAAATTGAGATCATGAAAAGTTGAAAACAACTGTAACAAAGAGGGTTCCTGAGGACTGTAAGGCATAGGTATTAAGATTTATCATTTATTCCTTCATTTATTCAAGAAACACTTGTAAAATACATTTTCTGTAGAGTACTGTGTTCGGCCCTGGGCAATACATGAATCTTCGATAAGAAATATAAACCTTCATGGTGTTTATACCCTAGTTGAGGAATATGACCTGAAAATAATTATAATACACAGTATTCCCTCAGTGTCTTTGAGGGTTACAAAACAACATACTGTGTGATGTTTGAGGAGAAAGATTGATAGCCATTGGCATAGGGATGTTTAATTTGGAGGAGAGAGGTATTAGGAGACTATGATCGCCATCTCTAAATACTTTAAGCAGTGTGATGTGGAAGAGGGAATAGATTGATTCTGTTTGGTTCCAGAAATTGGGACTAGGAGCAATGAAAGGAAATTGGAAAGTGAAAAAATTGGGGTATATGTAGAAAAAACCCCAAAACATACCACAAAACCAAACCACGGCCAGATTTCTTAATATTAGAGCATCTCCAAATTGGAGGTCCAAGCAAAGGTTGGATGACTGCTTGTATAAGGTGTTAGAGGGGATTCTTGTTAGGTATGTGTTGGACTAGATTAGAACCCATTTTGTGTTATGGCCATGTGGTGAAGCTTCTGGTCCCCTTCTCAGAATAATGACTGTAAATGTATAAAATAAAACATACACAATTACAAAGAAAAGCAATTATATAAAAATGTAGTTATCAAAATTTTAAAAGGCAAGTCCAAGAACTTCCAGTTAAGAACCAATAGATGAGGTAGTCTCCGTGGTCCCCTCCAACTCTGAGAGTCTAGGAGACATGAGATTGTACAGGCACAGTGGGGACAGGTACTAGGGCTCCTTCAACACCAGGGAGACAAGTCTAGGCCAGAAGGAAAAGCTCCAAAAGTATGTTTACTAAATTTGAATACAGAGAAAGCAAGGGCCACACATCTGTACTTAAATAACTGCAAAGAGTTATTTGGCAGTGGTCTAGAGCTCTTCATGTCACCTAAAAGGTAATGAGTTCCTAGACAAAGGATAGACAGGAACACAAATTGTTGCTGAATCGCTCTACTTCTCTGCCTTTGAAGTAACCTAATAATGTGTATGCCTGTCTCAGCACCTCAACCATGATCCATCCCTTGAGTCTCCTGATGCAGGTGAGAGAGCACCAGCAAATGAACAACCCATTGCGGTTGATGTGGCGTAGACTGTTTTTCTGGATGAGAGCCAGTGCTGTTCATCCTAGTGGGGACGACTGCCAGAGTGGTGTTAGCATGTGTTGTAATTTAATATTAGCATCAGAGACACCAAGAGGAAGAGATGCCTACCTTTCCTTCTCCCTCTTGTCTTTTAAAATTTGACCTAAAAGATGTCATTGTTCCAAAGAGAGAGACTGATGCAGTGCACTGATCTCAGACCCTTAGTCTAGTCTTATCAGGACTTAGATCGGGGGGATTCTGAATCTTGAACCTGACTTTGGATATAACAATAGATTACGAATGCTTACAAAGGTTTTATATGCCTTGTCTCCAAATGAATGTTTATAGTTTAAAGCAGTCATCTATGCCTTCTGTCTCTAAGACACAGATTATCTCCAGTCTCCAATGTTAGCATACAGGCTGTCTTTCCCCCGTGTCTGGAACATGTCCCCTCCTTACCTCTTTGCAGAATTCCTACAGATTACCCTCAAGACTTAGCTCAAGTGCCATCTTCTCCATGAGACCTTTTTGACTGTCCCTCCACTCTTGCTCCAGTTCTTAGTGCTTGCCTTCTTCAAATTATCTTTTATTTTTTTATCAGTGAACTTGTTACATCTCCCCAGTAGATTGTAAGCTACTCGAGAAAGAAGACAATTGTATTTTTATCTTTATGTGGTGCCTAGGGGTGCCTAGGTGGTGCAGTGGATGGAATGCTGGGCCTAGAGTCAGGAAGACTCATCTCCCTGAGTTAAAATCTGGTCTCAGATACTTACTAGTTTTGTGACCCTGGGCAAGTCACTTAACTTGGTTTTCCTCAGTTTCCTCATCTGTAAAATGAGCTGGAGAAGGAAATGGCAAACCACTCCAGTGTCTTTGCCATAAAACCCCCAAATGGGTCATGAAGATGCAGCTGAAACAAGTGAACAAGAAAATGTTGCCTAGAACATAGGCTAAGGGTATGAATTGGACCTGTGATTTCACTGGTACAAGAAACTAACTGCCAGGTGGGGAAACTCCTGTCAGTGAGGTTGGCATCTTCTTTGCCACTTAAGTCTTAGAGAATTGCCTGATAGGTTAAATTATATGCTCAGGGTGGCACAGTCAGTATGTGTCAGACACTATACCCAAACCCAGGTCTTTCTGGCTCCAAAGTCAGTTCTCTATCCGCTACACCTCGCCACCCAGCACATAGTAGGTGCTTTATACTTTTTTTTTTTTGGTTCACTTGATTCTCACAACAACCCTGTAGAGTGGGTGGGTATTATATATTCCCATTTTACAGACGTGGGATCTGAGCCTTAGATAAAGTGACTTGCCCAAGATCACAAAGCAAAAAAAAAAAAAAAGGTATAGCTAGAATTTGAACGCAAGTTTGTTGATTGCAAACCCAGTGCTCTATCCTACCCAGAGAATATTGGATAGAGAAGCCGACCAGCAAGATGCATGCTTGCTTTGTGTCTTAGCTCTACTGCTAAGCCTTGCCTTCTTACTAAGAAAAGTCATATAGACCCAGCTGGGACTTGATGCCATTTCTGTGCCTTTCTTTAATACATTCCTCCTTCCTCTACCCTCAGATGAGAAGGGAAGAGTGGATTAGAGGAGCATGGCTCTTTCTGCCGTACCCCACAGTTTCCACTGTGACAGAAGTTAAAAAGCAAGCAGGTAATTGGCCAAGCAGCTATTTCTGCCTTTTTCTTTAAAAAGTGTGCCTGGAATAAAGAGTGTACCGCCAGAATCAGCAATCCCTTCATCTCCAGGGCTGTTAATGGGGCCAAGCTGCAGGTGACATTGGCAGAACAAAGGCACCAGCCAAGAGAAGGAAGCAAAAGAGGGAAAAGGCAAGTAGGAGAGAGAAGGAATCTTAGAATGTCAGGTGCAGAAGGGCCTTCTACTCAAATCACAAATTCTGCCTAAGAAGAGATCTTCAATAAGTGAGAAGAGAAGATCCATTTGAAAGTCCATCCCATGGGGGGGGGGGAGGGGCAATGAGGGTTAAGTGATTTGCCCAGGGTCACACAGCTAGTAAGTGTCAAGTGTCTGAGGCTGGATTTGAACTCAGGCTCTCCCAAATCCAAGGCCGGTGTTTTCTCCATTGCACCACCCAGCTGCTCTCCCATCCTTTTTTTTTTTTTTTTTTTTTTGTGAGTCAATTGAGGTTAAGTGACTTGCCCAGGGTCACACAGCTAGTAAGTGTCAAGTGTCTGAGGCCGGATTTGAACTCAGGTCCTCCTGACTCCAGGGCCGGTGCTTTATCCACTGCCGCCCTCCCATCCCATTTTTAAAAATGATTAAGAAGGGGCAGGTAGGTGGTGCAGTGGATAGAGCATTGGCCCTGGAGTCAGGAGGACCTGAGTTCAAATCTGGCCTCAGACACTTGACACTTACTAGCTGTGTGACCCTGGGCAAGTCACTTAACCCCAATTGACTCACCAAAAAAAAAAAAAGAAAAGAAAAAATGATTAAGAAAGCTTTTCCTTATGTTACCTTCTCTCATTACTGTATAAGTTCATTAAAGTCAGGGACTGACTTTCTTTTTCTTCCTTTTTTTTTGGGGGGGGGGGAGGGGGTTATCCCTAGCACTCAAGTCAATCCCTAGCAAATAACAAGTGTTGAATTAATGCTTGTGGACTTGAAATCTGCCCTTTTCTATCTTCTACCTATTGGACCCTGTTCTGCCCTCTGGGATAAAGCAGAGTAAGTCTTCCAAACACAGGGTGTTCCTAAAGTCTTAGTGCACTTAACTCTAAAAACTGCCACTCACAGGAGCTTCAGAGGATCCCAGTGAACTGTTCTTCAAGCTTTTTCTTCAATGGGTAAACATCTTCAGTCACTGAAACCCATCTTGCTAGTGGGGAGTCTAAAGGGAGTGTAGTTGGTTGCCCAAGCCTATTGGACACAGGACAGCCTGTTTTGGCAGAATCAATAATGGCTTCTGGACTATTGAAAATGTCAAGGCATCTTCTTCACACCAGAATTAAATAAAATGTATCTTCCCTCCCTTCTCCATCCCAAATCAGTGCAACAGTTTCACTAAGAGAGTGTGGGAGGGAATGGAATGAGTCCCTAAAATTAAGATGGAGGAGATAATGGGAAGGCCCTTGAGTGTAGAAATGTATGGCCTCTGGCTGTGAGAGTATTGACGGGGAATCTTTGAAATTCCTGTGAGTGGGAGGAATCTTTCAGAATGACTAATGGATAGAAATGAGTGGGGGAAGTGTCCTAGATCTTAAGGCCTGACCAGGTCTTTATCAATAGGAGAGAAAGTGAGTGTTCCTGCTTGTGGGTGGCTGGCAGGCTGAATTGAGTCCTGAAGCAAGAAGCATTCTGTGGGGAATTCTGGATCCTAGTGCCTTGCCCCTAGGGACATTACCAGCTTTGGGTAGCAGCAGTGATGGATCCCAGCGCAGACCTCACACAGCTGAATGATACATTTTGGATCTTGCTGCACTTTCTAGCCTGAAAAAGAGAATATTCCGAGGATTCAAGTATACCCTAGACTTTGGGGAAGAGGGAAAGGGAGAGACTATTTGAAAATGAATGACTGGGGAAAAAAAAAGAAAAGAAAAGAAAATGAATGACTGGGGAGCCGCTAGGTGGCGCAGTGGATAAAGCACCGGCCCTGGATTAAAGAGGACATGAGTTCTGGTCCGGCCTCAGACCCTTGACACTTACTAGCTGTGTGACTCTGGGCAAGTCACTTAACCCCCATTGCCCCACCCAAAAAAAGAGAAAAAAAGAAAATGAATGACTGAAGATGAATGGGTCTGTGGTACATGGCACCTTGTCATACTGGACAACCTAATGTGGAAATTCCTATTATTGAGAGTGTGTTAAAGAGGACCAACTAATGCATTTAGTTACACCTGGGGTTCAGGTCTTGACTCCGCCATTCACTGCCTTTCACATCTCTCAGAGATTTGTCCAGTGGGGGAATTAGGAACTCTATGATTGCAAATATTCCTTCTAGCTCTAAAACCCCATGATTTCACAAAGGGAAGGAGAAAAAAAAAAAACCCAACCCATAAGTCCCTTCTTTCCAGTAGGTATGAGCAGCTCCCTCCTTTTAGGAATCAACTTTTAGAGGCATTCAATCCTGTTCTATCCTTAGAATTGATGGATTAATAATGACTCCAATTTCTCTTCCTAATGATTCCCTCAGACATAAGTCTTTACAGGAATAAAAGTACTTTGCTGCATCTCTCCTCTTCTTTTCCTATAATCTGTCCTAAAAGCATAAAGGGAAAGGAAAAAGAGAGAGAGAGAAGCCCAGTGTGTACTTGTGCGACCTCATTATGTGGGAGTGCTCAGTTTTCTGTAATCGTGGAAGGCAGTGAGTGCCTAGGCTTCCTCAAGTTCAGGCCACACTGGGCTCTGGCCATTGTCGGCTATTACTACGTGTGCTTGGTCTGATTTCTTTCCTAGAGCAGTACCAACAACTCCCATTTTTTGAAGGTTTGAATGAACAAATGATAAAGCATCTATCTATTAAGTGCTTGCTATTTTCTGGCTACTGTGTGAATAGTACATTTTGGAGCTTGTTGTAGTTTCTAGACTGAAGAAGATATTCTGAGGGCACAAACTGACCTTGGTGACCTTGGGTGTGACTGAGTTAAGTGGTGAAAGTAGTGGGGCTGTGGGGGGGGGGGAGAGACAGAGAGACAGAGACACACAGAGAGATACACACACACAGAGACACAGGAACAAGCAAGAACAGTGCGTTCAAGGAGCTTATGATATAATAGAAGATAGCAGCCCATAAAAGAGACCTAGAAGAGTGCAGAATAGTTTAGAAATGGTTGGGAAGGGGCGGCTAGGTGGCACAGTGGATAAAGCACCGGCCCTGGATTCAGGAGTGCCTGAGTTCAAATCCGGCCTCAGACACTTGACACTTACTAGCTGTGTGACCCTGGGCAAGTCACTTAACCCCCATTGCCCCGCAAAAAAAAAAAAAAAAAAAAAAAAAAGGTTGGGAAATGGATGTTTGGTTATAGACAAGATAGCACTGAAAGCTCACCCATCAGAAAACCAAGAGCTGAGGGCAAGGTTTTAGTTGGGAGGTATAGCATTAGCATTGGGAAGGGAGCCTTGGTTGTAATATTTGCTGGGGGGGATGAAACCGTTTATGATTTGTCCTTTTTGTTAAGTCCAGTGCCTTTTATATGATCTGTAATTAAAACCTGTTAAAGGGAAGGGCAGACCTCAACAGGCTGTGAAGAGGCTGGAGCTGGGAATTGAGCTGTTGAGGGGAGGGAAAATTCAGGTTTCTTGAAGTAATCTTTTCCCGATTCTAAGCTTCAGGGTGAAATTGTAACCTCTAAGCACATTCTGATTCAGATATGTTTCAGGTTGTAATAAAGGTATCTTCTTGGGGGAAGCATTATTGCCAGCTCCTCTCCTCTGTCTTTTTTCATTAGTCCTTAAGGGAGATCTGCACCACCCTGACCCCTCCACCCCACACTCCCTTTACCTATGATTTGTGACATGAATCCTCTTGAGTTGTATGCCGTTCTCCAGCAATAAAGCATCCTTGCTACTGTTGTCACCAAAGCTGAGCTTTTTCTAGGCTGGAGATATTGAGGGGGTAGAAAACCAGTGGAATTCCCTCCCTCCCCCTTTCTCCACAGAGGCTCCCTCAGCAGTTTTGCAAAGGCAGGGTTTATTTACAGTGAGAAATGCTCTATGTAGAGCTGGCTTTGGCCTTGATTAGCCAAACGTATGGTTTCAGATGGAAGTAAAACGGGGGCATTTTGAATATGAGTGGGAGCTGCTTCCGTTAACTCAAATGATGAGGGGGAAAGCAATAGTTCTTGGACAGCTTGTCCTCCACCAAGCAATGGCATCATTGCATGCAAATTAGCAAGGCAGTGTGAGGTAGCTAACTGCAAAATACTGGGAGCTGCTGTGCTAGGCCCATTGTCCTTAGGATGCATCAGTGGTTAGGAACAGGGCATCATAGATCGCTCAACAAACAATAATTGTGAGGTTGCTTGAGATAATTGGTTTTATTTGCCAGGAGCACAGGCTACTCTTTCTGTTTCTTATTTGTCACATTTGGGACGGGCTGTAAGGAAAGTTGGACCTCAAGTATGGTCCATCTTCAGACTCTCCTGCCCCACTTTCCATAAACTTTCGTCCTCACTTACTCTGTGCTGTGTTCTTCATCCCTCCTGACATGTGCCCTCTCAGTAGAAACCTTCCCTTAGATAATGATCTGGTATCAGGCATCCACAGCTTACTATGAATTTGAATCTGTAGGTCATCTTGCATTTCAAGGCTGAGTCTTAATTGTGGAAGCATTGCCTTTTTCCTTTACTATGTAATATTGTACTACTCTTCCTGTTTTTTATTATACATAAACCTTACTTCACTATATCTAAAACTCGGTTATATACATTATCTCATTTGATCTTCACAACAAGCCAATGAGGGAAGTAGGGCAGGGTTTATTATCTCCACTATTTAGAGTAGGAAATTGAGACCCCCAAAGTTTAGGTGACTTACCCAAGGTCATACAGCCAATAAGTGTTCCATCCAAGACTTGTACCCATTCTTTCAGATTTTATTTCACTGTCCTTTCTAGTAGTCTATTGGTTTCAAACTCAAATAGAAATGGCAACTAACCTTTCTTAAGGATCCCCATGGCTGCATGCTGACGTGGAAAACCTCATATTAATATTTCTTGGTTTTGTCATTTTGAGTCTTGTCTGACTCTTTGTGACCCTATTTGGAGTTTTCTTGACAAAGATATTGCAGTAGTTTGACATTTCCTTTTCCAGCTCATTTTACAGATGAGTAAACTGAGGCAAACAGGGTTAAGTGACTTGCCTAAGGTCGCATAGCTAGTAAGTGTCTGATGCTGGATTTGAACTCTTGAAGAGGAGTCTTCTTGACTCCAGGCCCAGCACTCTATCCATTGTGCTGCCTAGTTCCTCCTATGTTAACACTATGTTCTATTGTATTTTAATTTATTTTACTAATTATTTCCCAATTGCATTTTGATCTGGTCAGCCACTCAGGAGTGTTGTTGGCTCAGCTGCATGATAGGCCAGTGACTCCTGTTCAGGGTTCTGTCCGGCACCAGTGGGCAGGTGGGTGAGGTTTTCTTTGAGCAGGAGCTTCTTCCCCAGGGGTCTTCTCTTGGCTTGCTTGTAGTTCTTTTCACCACAGTGTGAGGAAGAGGAAGAAAGTCTATATGAGTACAAGTGAACCTGGTCCATGAAGGTCAGTTTAATTCACTTAGAGACAGCAAGGTGACTCAGTCAGAGTATGAACTAGATTTAAGAGTTTACTATGTGTCAGGCTATGGGCTAAGAAGTAGGGATACAAAGAAAGGCCAAAAAAGAAAAAAAGCCCTTACTCTCAAGGACCTCACATTCTAATGGGAGAAATAACATGTAAACAATTACGCACAAACAAGATAGATAACAGGGAAAAGTAGGGGTGTCTCAGAGGAAAGCCACTAAGCTTAAGGAAGACTAGGAAAGGCTTCTTACTGAAGGTTGAATTTTAGCTAAGACGTGAAAAAAGCCAAGAGGAGGAGATGAAGAAAGGAGAGAGTTCTAGACAAGGTGGGCTGAGTGCTGACCCTGGAGTCAGAAGGACCTGAGGTCAAATGTAGCCTCAGATACTTTTTTTTTTTTTTGGTGAGGCAATTGGGGTTAAGTGACTTGCCCAGGGTCACACAGCTAGTAAGTGTCAAGTGTCTGAGGCCGGATTTGAACTCAGGTCCTCCTGACTCCAGGGCAGATGCTCTATCCACTGGGCCACCTAGCTGCCCCGCCTCAGATACTTATTAATAGTGAGACCCCCTGCCCATCAATTGGGGAATGGCTGGACAAGTTGTGGTATATGAATACAATGGAATACTATTGTGCTGTAAGAAATGATGAGCAGGAAGAGTTCAGAGAAACCTGGAGGGTCTTACATGAGCTGATGATGAGTGAGATGAGCAGAACCAGAAGAACATTGTACACAGTATCATCAACATTGAGTGTTGACCTACTGTGATGGACTATATTCTTCTCACCAATGCAATGGTACAGAAGAGTTCCAGGGAACTCATGATAGAAGAGGATCTCCAAATCCAAGAAAAAAAAAAGAAAGAAAGAACTGTGGAGTATAGATGCTGATTGAACCATATTATTTCTTTTGTTTTGGGTGCTGTTGTTTTTTTTTTTTCTTTTCTTTCTATTTTGAGGTTTTGCATCACTGCTCTGATTCTTTCTCTTGTAACAGGATGAATGCAGAAATAGGATTAATGTTATTATGTGTATATATATATATGTGTGTGTGTGTATATATATATATATGTATATGTATGGAGATATATAGATATAACCTATATCAGATTACCTGCTGTCTAGGGGAGGGGGGGAGGGAGGGGTGGGAGGGAGAAAAATCTGAAATTGTAAAGCATGTATAAACAAAAGTTGAGAACTATCTTTACATGTAATGGAAAAAATAAAATGCCTCATACATTAAAAAAATAAATAAATAGGTATATCAAAAAAAAAATAGTGAGACCCCCGGCAAGATTGTCTTGTCTCAGTTTCCCTATCTGTGAAATAAGGGATAACAATAGCACCTGCCTTGCAGGGTTGTTCTAAGGATAAAACGAGATATTTGTAAAGCACCTCACAAAAGCTTAAAGTGCTATATGAATGCCAGCTATTTTTATTTTTGTAATTCAAGAAACATTTATTAAGCATCTGCTGTGTTCAGGGCCTTGTCCTTGCTGCTCAAAGGCTTCAGAAGTCTTAGCTGATTAGAGATGGAAGGTATATTTCTGGGGATACGTGAACAAAAATCAAAATAGCTTCTGTCCTTAGGAGCTTCCAAGCTGATGAGGGGAGCCTCTTGGTCCCCTGTATTCCATTTGGCTTCCCTAGTCTGTCTACAAGCAGTATCACACAGTTAGGAAGTAAGGAGTTTCAAGACCATGCCTACTCTTTTTTTTTTTTTAAAGCTTTTGGCTGGGGGCAGCTAGGTGGCACAGTGGATAAAGCACTGGCCTTGGATTCAGGAGGACTTGAGTTCAAATCCAGCCTCAGACACTTGACACTTAACTAGCTGTGTGACCCTGGGCAAGTCACTTAAGCCTCATTACCCTGCAAAAAAAACCAAAAAAAACCCCACCAAAAACCAAAAACAAACAAACAAAAAATTTAAAAAAAGATTTTGGCGAATACACAGACCTGTGTTGACATTTATCATCACCACCATCATCATTGCAACCACCACCACCATCAGACTATTTCTTTGATTCTATCTCATTGTTAATAGGGAATTCAGTGACAAAACTCCCTCTTGCCAATGCTGGTCAGTCAATCAACAGCATTTATTAAGCACTTATTATATGCCACACACTATGCCAAATCATGGGATTATAAATAAAGCAAAAATGTGGTCTCTGCCCTCAAGGAGCTTACATTCTAATATTGGTAATAATAATAATAGCTAGCATTTACATAATGCATTACAGTTTGTAAAAGACTTTACATATGAAAACTCATTTGATCCTCTATTCCGGAGCTTATTAAACTGTGGTCACGTCATATGAGGTCATGTCAGTGAATGTGGGAGGGTCACAAAAAATTTGGCAGTAAATGTTTGATTTGTATGCCTTTTTAATATACACACACACACACACACACACACACACACACACACACACACACACACACACACACCCACCACACCCCAGGGGCCTCTGAAAATTTCTCAGGTGAGAAGCGGTCAAGAGTTCACAAGGTTTATGAAGCCTTGGTCTATTTTGTGATCTTAGAGGGTTTCCTGGAACACTCGGAGTTTAACTTGTTTGGTATCACACAGTCACACATTTCAGAGGAGAGATATGACCTGTGGTCTTCTTGTCTCTGAGGCAGCTGGCTCTCTAGGTGCTGTACCTCTGTGCTGACTTGATTTACCTGGATGAATCAAGTTAGTTAATCATTCTATGTTTGCTCCAACGAGGAGGGCAACTCTGGTTTCATTTTCTGTCTTGGGTACAGTCCTGTATTTTCTTTCTGGATCCTTAAAGTTATCTGTTTAGCTTCGTGACCTGTCTGTAATAGTAACAACTTATCTTTATATAGTACTTTACAAAACAAAAACAAAAACAAAAACAAAACAACTCTTTCCCCATAACAGCACTGTGGGGTAGGTGCTATTAAGTTTTATTATCCCCATTTCAGATGAGGAAACTGAGGCTCATAGTGTTACTTACTGTTACATAGCTAATAATGATGGGCACGGGACTAAAATCCAGGTCTTGGGACTAAAAATTTAGAGCTTTTCCTACCACCCCACAGCAACTTGAAGAGGCTGCCTAGGAGATGATGCCAACAAATAAGACTGCATCAGCCCAGATGGTTGGTCTCTTTCTATTAACATCATCCTGGCTTGCCTACAACTGACCTATCCTTAGGCATATTAGACTGTGTTCCCTTGGACAGCAGCTGGCTGGTGTTGGTTTTGGTTTATGTTGTGTTTGGTGTCATCTTCCCTTTTCCAGTTGCTGTAGTGTGAGATCACATATGAATATATTCAAGTCAGGTTCAGGTTACATGGAGTCAGATCTTAGGTATGATTTGCTCTGGCTACGTCCTGTAGTGAGAAGTTTGTTTTGGAATCAATCTCAAGAAGAGAACTTAAAAAAAATAAAATAAAAAGACACCCAACTAGATCATGGTGCATAAATTCAGCTCATTGTTCATTTTAGACCACTGGCAAGTAGCATCTTGGCTTCAGTTTTACCATCTAGAAAAATAAGACTGATCCTTTTGTCTTCTTCAACACACCAGGATGATAGGAAAATGAATAAAATTATGTTATTATAGTTCTTTGAAGTTCCTGAACCAGTGATTTCACCTAAATCTTCATCCTTTTCATTTCTTCATTCATTTTGCTTGGTCCTAGAGAAGAAAGATAGGCACAGTGGATGGGTAGGTAGATTTTGGCTATAAGACAGCCAGGTGGCACAGTGGATAGAGTGCCGGTCCTGGAGTCAGGAAGACTCTACTTGGAGTTCAATTCTGGCCCCAGACACTATCTGTGTGACTCTGGACAAGTCATTTCATTCTGTTTGCCTCAGTTTCCTCATCTGTAAAATGATCTGGCAAAGGAAATAACAGTGTCTTTGCTAAGAAAAACCCTAAATGAGGTCATGAAAAGTCAGACACAATTGAAGAATGACTGAACAACAAAAATAAGGAAAAACTTCCTCAAAATTTGAGCTGGCTAAAAATGGAAAGGGCTATTTTGGAAGGAAGAGAATTCCCCAATACTGGGAATTTGTAAGCAGGTTCTGTTACTACTTGTCTGAGATGGTAGAAGGATTCTTCGTCAGATATGGAAGGAACTAGATCTCTGAGCTCCTTTCTAACCCTGGGATTGTGTGTGTGTGTGTGTGTGTGTGTGTGTGTGTGTGTGTGTGTGTGTGTGTGTGTGTGTGTAAGAAAGGGAGAGACGATAGACAGATAGGTTGGGGGCGGGGAGGGAGACAGGCAGATGGACCATAACTGGAGTCAGTCCTCTGCTTGGTTTCATGACACTGTTTCTCATATCCATTTGGACTCCCTAGCTTGACTTCTGTCTGCTTGACTTAGGTTAATTCCCTCATTGTCCCTTGAATAGTTCATGCTCATTCCTGACCAAACCCTTTTCTTCATATGCTCATCCCAGTTATAGCCTAAATCTTATGTATTTTTCTAGGCTCAGTTCAAGTGTCACCTCTTCCAGGAAGCATTCCTGGGCTATTCCCCCACATGCATTGTCCATTTCATTGAACTTTTCCAGAGAACATCAATGGGCTTATCGTACAACTTACCACTCGATTGGATACTTTTGTGTAGCTCACTCATCATTTTGTATGTGTAAGTTATGTCTCTTCAAGTTTTCAAGGCAAAAAGCATATTGTCCATTTCATTTAGACCCCATCTTCCACCTCTCTCCCCTACAATATTTAAAATAGTGCTGGCCAAGTCATGGAGTAAAAATAATAATAGCTGATATTTATTTAGCACTTTAACATTTGAAAAATGCTTTTATTTCATTTGAACCTTGCAACTCAAATGAAATAAACACACAGCCCTCATTTTACAGCTGAAGAAACTGAGCCTCACAGTTTCTCAAACTAGATACTAAATTTCCCAACTTCAGGCATTTTCATTTGCGGTGCCTTTTGCATGGATCTCTCTGGTAGGTAGTTTTTGGTTTTTTGGTCTTTTGTTTTGTTTTTTATGTGAGCAATGATGTCTCCTTAATTTAACTGTGTACTTGTCATTTTTTTTGTAGTCATGGATTGCATTTTAAATAATAGAGGGATATTTTCTGTGCTATTTTCAGAAGAAAATATGCTTCTGTTTTCAATTGTTCTTTCCCACCAACGCATGTCCCACTTCCTCTACCCACTTAAGATACATAAGAACAACAACAGTTTTCAAGAGAATGCCTCAAAAAGACCATTAAGCAAAACAGCTACATCTTTTATCCCAAGACCACTAACAACTGTTGATTGATAAAAGCCCCATTATCCATCTTGTTTTTCATCCAATGGGTATTGCTACTTTAATTTGACCTGACAGGCTCATGAAAACACAGTCTCCTGAAATGTTGTTTATGAAATTATTTTCAGGATGCTATCTATCACTAGTGATGGTGATGTCTGGTGCATAAGGGGAAAGTTGACTTCCCCTGCTTTGGTGTGTTAATGTCCTACACCAAATACCTATTTCCTGCCTTGGCATTAACGGTTCGTGTGAACTGCATGGAGAACGCAGGGTTTTGAGACAAGAGAGACTAGTGAGTATTTTGGGATGTTTGCATCTTTGCAAAAGTCAGCATTTTTCCCCTGAAGAGCTTCTTGGCAAACTTTATTAGTGATGCAGAATGGGCCTTTATGGATAATTCTGTGAAATTGTACCAATTAAGAAGGAGTGGGTAGATTACCAATCAGCATCAGCTAATTAAATTATGATATGCCATTGCAAGGTCTGTAGCTGGTAAAAGAAAGAAGGAAAGAGGGGAATAAAAGTAAAGTCTTGAAATTTGATGACAAAGAGCATGAATTACATTGTCCATTTTGTGAAGATTGAAGGAATAAAATAGTAGCAACCATAATGCATGTTAAATTGTCTCTGTTATTACTTTCTTGGAGTGTATAATTAATCAATTGCAGCTCCAAGTACTTTAGATTATAATGGTGAAATAGTTTCATTTTTTAAAAGTAGTTTAATAATAACAGGTCAGTCAAAATGCTACTGTTCCAAAAAAAATCTTTTTAATGAATTTCAAAAAATAAAGATGCATTGTAGGGCCATAGATTCAGAGCTGGAAGCTATTGAGTCAAAATCCCTCATTTATAAATGAGAATATTGGGTCACAGTAAGATTTAGTGATTTGTCCAGGGTTGTATAGCTAGTTAATATCTTTTGGGGGGATTTGAACCCAAATCTTTCTAACTTCCAAGTCTGCTACCCTATCAACCTAGTCTCTTTGGTCTGTTGTACAAGTAAGGAATTAAATAGGGAAAGGGCTATCCAGGAAGGGCAGGGTTGTTTTTTTGTTTTTTGGTTTGTTTTTTGTTTTTTTGCAGGGCAATAGGGGTTAAGTGACTTGCCCAGGGTCACGCAGCTAGTAAGTGTCAAGTGTCTGAGGCCAGATTTGAACTCGGGTACTCCTGAATCCAGGGCCGGTGCTTTATCCACTGCGCCACCTAGCTGCCCCCTAGTTTTTTGTTTTGGTTTTTTGGGTTTTTTTTTGAAGGGCAGGGTTGTTGCTGCTATTTCTGAATCCTTTGGGCACTGAAGGCAGGTTCAGTATATTGCATTAAGGAGGATATTGTGGGAGGTGCTTCAGCTCAGGTCATCTGTCATACCTGGGTTGGTGCATATATGACCACCTGTCCTCTCTGTGGGGAGGCCACAGATTTAGGCTAAAGGAATCTTGCTGTGTTAATTAGCAGTTATAAAGACATAGAAGGCATGGAAAATAGAATCCTCCAACTTTCCTTGTAACTCATGGTGATATGTTGTTTTGTTGATGCCAGAAACCAACATACAGGGGACTGTGGAGCCTGAGCTCTGATGTAAAGGGTTAACTTGTGGTCTTGGTAGCAGGCTCTGTATTCTTTCTGAGGTCTGGCCTAGCTAAGTATGGAGAGCCTCATCAGGCTGACCAACTGGTATATAAAACAAAGGAAATACATAGGAGCCCTCAGTCCTACGTGGACATCTTTGCTTCTGACTGTGACAGTGACAGACAGAAAAGGGGACAGAAGAGCTGAGAACTGAATAGTTTGTAGACTATCTATAATTATTAGCCTAGCTGTAGGTACTCTAAATGTGAGATACTTGTCTAGTGATCAGTGAGTGGCTATACTATTTTTTTGTTTGTTTGTTTTTTGGGTTTTTTTGGGGTTTTTTTAGGCAACAGGGGTTAAGTGACTTGCCCACGGTCACACAGCTAGTAAATGTCAAGTGTCTGAGGCCGGATTTGAACTCAGGTACTCCTGAGTCCAGGGCTGGTGCTTTAACCACTGCGCCATCTAGCTGCCCCTGGCTATACTCTTAAAGGGTCTGAATTATATTAGTTGACATTCTCACTTTTTTTTTTTAACCTAAAACAAAAAAAACCCTCTAAAAACTAAAAAAGTGGATGAGGAAATGAAATTGCAACAAAATGAAAGATGGCTCACAGGTTCTCCTTGGAAAGACAGGGAAAGGAGTTGGTGGAATTGGTTTTGTCATGAGTCCAGAGGCAACAAGAAATATGATATTTGGTTATCTCTTATTTCATGATGAACATTTGCTAAGAAACATGAATATAAAAGCCTCATTATCCATCTTGTTTTTATGAATATGATTTCAGATATACCAATACCTTCTGTGTAAGATGAAATGCAGAGAAATTCTATGAAGAACTCAAGACCTAACTTACATCAACATATCTTTTGAAACTTGGTGTCTTGAGTACAAGGCTGGGAATTGGTAAAGATGGCAATAAATATGGTGAAAAATATGGATCAGTAATAAAAAATGAGATAAGACAAAGACTTATAGACTGTACAGAAACCTCATTTCTATGAATCATGAATACTTGATTTGAGAAAAGAGTCAGCACCCTGGAACATGATGAGCATTGAATGAAATGAAATTGATTATTTTAACAGAGAGAAAGTTACTAGTTACTGGTGTTCTTCCTAAGTTAGCCACTTATCTACAGTCAGACCATTAATTTGTAAAAGCAAAGATCAAAATTAACGCAAAGCTAAAAGAATAAAAATCCTGTAATGGCATGCAATCAAAACGACTCCAAACTGCCTTATTTAAACTTATTTAGTGATACTAGAAAATGGGAAATGGATAAAGGAAAGGACCTCAACACCAGCTGTAATAATTTCATAGATCAGTTTTCTTGCCATAAAGCAGTTGTGCTAAGGAAAAGGCAAAAAGAGCTAACAATTGCCTTAATCAGCAAGGTCTTATAAAAAAAGGCCAAAAACAGTACCTCCTCATAAAATAGTTTAGAAAAAAAAAAAAAGAGGGATAGGGCAGCTAGGTGGCACAGTGGATAAAGCACCGGCCCTGGATATTCAGGAGGACCTGAGTTCAAATCTGGCCTCAGACACTTGACACTTACTAGCTGTGTGACCCTGGGCAAGTCACTTAACCCTCATTGCCCCCCCCAAAAAAGAGGGATAAAACAGTTTAAAAAAACTTGGTGAGAGATCTGACTAAATAAAATAATCCTGAGGGCATTTTAAATGGAAAGTCAACAAATCTGAAAGATAGAAAAAAAATCTATGAAGATTTTTGTTTTAAAAAAAACCACACACACACACACACACACACACACACGCTCACGTGCACAGGCATTGGGGTGTGTGTGTGTGTGTGTGTGTGTGTGTATATGGGGGGTGGGGCAATAAGGGTTAAGTGACTTGCCCAGGGGCACACGGTTAGTGTCAAGTGTCTGAAGCCAGATTTGAACTCAGGTCCTCCTGAACCTAAGGCCTGTGCTTTATCCACTGTGTGAGGGTTAAATGACTTGCCCAGGGTCACACAGCTAGTGTCAAGTGTTTGAGGCTCAATTTGAACTCAGGTCCTCCTGAATGCAGGGCTAGTGCTTTATCCACTATACCACCTAGCTGCTACCCCCAAATCTTTTAAACATAAGAGTGCGCCACCACATTCGAATTCTAATATTACAGTTGTAGATGTCCAGAGAGAGGAGGTAAAGGTTGTATTGAAGAGAACAAAGATTGCAGAAGCTTTTGGACTAAATGTCTGAAGTGAAGATAACACAATTTTGAGTATGTTGAGATATTGATTCTCAAGGTATCCGAGGGAAGCAAGTATTTGAAAATCATGGAAAAAAACTTAAATGTTAAAACATCAATAACTCCTAACCCACATGCCTACTTTCCCATATGTATAACATTTTTATGAGAACCATTTGCACAACCATTGAGGGCATTTTTGGAGAGGGAATAAGAAGAAAGAAGGCAGGACTTTACAAATGAGAGTCTCCAGTTGACCAGGACTTTATCAATACCCAATTGGCTGAAAATGTAGAGAATATAGATAGTCTTACTGTACTTATTATTTCTTGAATATAAGAGAGTATTTATTTTGGTAGAGCAAAACTTCACCTTAATGATTTCCCACCCCCACAAGTGTTTCTCATACATATATTGAAAATATATAAGATTCTTTGTGCAGTATAACAAAAGAGATAAACTTTTTTGATGATACTCATGATTATTAATGTTAAAAAAGGAATGGGGCAGCTAGGTGGCGCAGTGGATAGAGCACCGGCCCTGGAGTCAGGAGTGCCTGAGTTCAAATCCGGCCTCAGACACTTGACACTTACTAGCTGTGTGACCCTGGGCAAGTCACTTAACCCCAATTGCCTCACTAAAAAAAAAAAAAAAGGAATGAAACAGGAATATAGTTGGTCATGAACAATATTCACCACTATCATTAAAGAATTATAGTGCAGAATCCAACTGAAGGAGAAATTTCTCTCTAGATGGTGAGGGCTTTCAGTTGTTCCTATTTACAGATTAATTTGCGTTGATTACATCAGTCCTTGGAATACTGCAAAACTTCCCATGTGATGTCCATAATCACTCAAAGAGTTTGGCCCAACTATCCATAGAGGAAAAACTACATAGATGAAGAATCCCTATTGTCTATAGTATAATATGTAGTTGAATGGACAACCTGTAGAGTTCATCCATCAGTGTATACAGATATCTTTGAAACATACCACAAATGTTCAGTGAGTTGGGCCTAGGAAAGTGGGCTAAATTGCTATTGGGAAATTGCAGAATTCTTTTAATGATCTCAGACTTCTCTCTGCCATGAAGACCCATTTTTAAAAATGCCAATATTCATCTTGTACAGTTATATGACTGTGAGCTATGAAACACTGCAGTGTCTGGAGAATCAAAATTGAGAATAAACCCCAAAGGGCAGTGGAGAGGAGGATGTGGGCAGGAACAGCATGTAATACACTTACAAAGGAGAAATGGAGAAAAAGATGTCATCCAAGAAACAAACTATAAGCAAAAAAGACGATCACATGGAAAAAGCAAGGAATGATCTACTGGACTGCCTATGGGCTTACCATTTTGTTATCTTTGCAGTGTCATGAGAATGTGAACAAGGACATTAGCAAGTTGGGTGACCCCTCTATGGTGTGGTAGCACAGGGGATGGAACACTGGATCTAATCAGGAAGACCTGAATTAAAATCTATCCTCAGATACTTGCTAGCTGTGTGACCCTGGACAAGTCACTTAATCTCTGCCTCAGTTCCCTCCACTGTAAAATGAGGATAATAATAGCACCTATCTCCCAGAGTTGTGAGGATCAAGTGATATCTGTAAAGTGCTTAATATAGTGCCTGCCACTTAGTAGGGCACCTTATAAATGCATGTTCCCTTCCCCCTTCACTTCCTCTTCCAACATTGTTCTTTTCTGTGTTTGGGCTGTGTTTGCTTTGGGGAGATCCAGCAAAGAGCAATATAGCTCAGTGAGACTTGCCATCACCACTAAGACATTTATTAGTTTATGCATGGCATTTTACTGGGTGCTGCTGGGATCGAAAGAACATAGAAAAGGCTTAGTTTGAGATTAAAAACAAATAGGCAGCAGTAGATAGAGCACCGGCCCTGGATTCAGGAGGACCTGAGTTCAAATCCAACCTCAGACACAACACCTACTAGCTGTGTGACCCTGGGCAAGTCACTTAACCCCAATTGCCCCACAAACCCCCCCCCCAAACAAAAAAAAAACCAAATAGGCAGGGGACAGCTAGGTGGTGCAGTGGGTAAAGCACTGGCCCTGCATTCCAGAGGACCTGAGTTCAAATCCAACCTCAGACACTTGACACTTACTAGCTGTGTGACCCTGGGCAAGTCACTTAATCTTAATTGCCCCCCCCCAATCAACAAAAAACAAATAGACAAAATCATCCTCTGAGATGGGGGGAAAAAAGGAAGAGAGAGCCTACAAGATATGTAATGCTTTGGTTTTCTCTAATTGTTAATTCTGGACTGTAACCAAATGAATATTTCTACTGTTCTATTTCAGAATTTGAAAGGTACCCACATGGATGACATGGAGGTTGAGGGGGATGAAGAACAAGCTCAAAATGAAAAAGATACAAATAAACACCATTCTTCCATTTCCTCTCCAACCCCCCACACCCTCCCAGCCCCAGAAGTCTCCTTTCTGGTATAACAAACTATTTTCCCTGACTAACCAATCAGTCAATCAATCCACAATCTTTTATGGAGTGCCTACCCTGTGCCAAGCATTATCTGCCAGAATAGAAAGCTCTTCTACAGAAAGTGGAGCTCAGTCAACTGTAGGGTTTGAATAGTCACCTCAGATGCAGCACTAGGGATAGGCAGTGAGTCCTAGAGAGATATTTACTGCATTTAAATGTAAAATTTGATGCTATTTACACTGGCATGCAAATTCTGGTCCAAGTGAATCCATGCAGTTGTTTACTACATTTAAATGCAAATTTCCAATCCTGTGTTTACCTTGGCAAGCAGGTTCCCCATTTTATAAACTCTCCACAAAGACCCAGGGTCTCTAATTCCAAATATTTCACTTCCAGTTTATCTTCATAGGTAGTTTTAGTGAACTCTTTTTCTAATCTTTCTTACTTTAGGACACTGTAGAACCTGCCATTTTGCTGTATATGAAATTCAAATCCTTTTAGGAGATCACTTGGTGAATGTGGTTTTGAGGGCTGAGTACAGTAACACCCCACTTGTCTGACTGTAAGATTTCCAGCAATTTCAAGCATCTAGAACAAAGCTTCTTAAACTGTGGGTCACAACCCCATATATGGAGTTCTGTAACTGAATGTGGGGGTTGCAAACAATTTGGCAGTAAATGTTTGATTTGTATACCTATTTTATATACCTATATATCCAGGGTTGTATAAAAAATTTCTTGGGCGAAAAGAAGTTGTGAGTAGAAAAAGTTTAAGAAGCCCTGAGCTAGAAGACAGCCCTAAATCTGGGAATAATTGAAAGAGGTGTGGAGCCAACCTCCAGTTTAGTGTTGTGTACAAAACAAGGTTATTAATTTAATAAGCCTGGTTATCAGGCTCCTTCTGGAAGCCTTTCCTTCCTCAAGATTATAGTAGAGAGGAGTAATGCTTAATAATAATAATAATAATAATAATAATAATAATAATAATAATAGTGGTTTATATGTTTACATGTGTATGTGTGTATATATGGTATTATCTAGTATTTTATATACATATATAGCCACACATGCATAGTAAAAAAAATTCTTATATTGGCAATATCTGTAAATATGCATCTCATTCTACATATTTTGTCACCTCACTGTGAGAAATCGAGACTCCTATAGTTTTCTTTAAAAGCTATGGATCAGGGTAAAAAATCTTGAGTTTGCATTGATGCAATTCTCATCTTGCCCTGTCACTAACCAGCCATGAGGCTTTGAGCAGCTTATTTTTTCTCTTTGCTCTGTTTTCTTATCTTCAAAATGAGAATAATACTCTTCAAATGACATATCTTACAGGGTTGTTGTTTAGATAGTGCTTTGCCAACCTCAAATGACTCAACAAATGTGTGCTGTTATTTTTTTTCCCAGGTCTTATATTCTGTGACCAGTTACAGAAATTTGTTGCATTCTTTAATGGGTTCCTTACAGGACCTTACTCTTTCTAACTGATTGCCCAGCTTACTCTTGGCTTGTCATGTTGCCTTGTATGCAATGTGGAGCCCTTTCTCATTAGAAGTAGTCTTGACTTTAGCTGCTAATCCATTCTTTTGCAGGTTAAAGAGCTTAAGATTTAATTACCATTCATTTGTCTCTTCTTACCTTGTATTTTGCTGGTTCTCTCTGGGACCAGAAAATGATAAAAAGCAGTGTCAGGGGTTTAATGGAGAGGAACCACTTCATTGACTAGTGAATACAGCAACTCTCAGTTTTCTGCATGGATTAGCTATGGCATATTTTATTTGATTTTTCTCCAAATAAAATTTTATTTATTTTGTTAAATATTTCCCAATTACATATAATTTTTTGACATTTTATTTTTTTAATTTTGAATACCAACTTCTCTCCCTCTCTCCATTCCTTCCCACACCCATTGAGAAGGCAAGCAATATGATATCGATTAGACCTGTGAAATCATGTGAAACATTTCCAAATTAGAGCTATGGCATATTTTAAAACCAAGGTAAACATTTCCTTATTTTCCAGCAATTTTCCAAGTGGTCTTTGCCCCATAGTTTGTGCTCAAAGGAATGAGAACACCGTTCAATGCTGACATGAACTAAAATTATGTTTTCCCTTCCTCAGTTTTTCCTAAAGAACTTTATTTGAATCTTTTCCTTTGCCACTGATCACTTTCTTTGTTGTGTTCCACTTCGCCATGTGCAGGTTTTATCTCCCTCCATTTATCTTCAAGAGCAGAGATGGGGCTGTTTTCATCTTTGCATCCTATTTTCTAGTGGAGTGCCTCGATTGTAGCAAATGTTTTATAACATGAGAGACAGACAGGTGTAACATGTTGCTTGTGGAATCAGAGATACCTGAATCCATCAGAGTTTCAGTTCAAATTCTACTTCTGCTGCTTATTACTGAACCTTGGTTTCCTTGTTTGGGAAATAAGGAGGTTGGGCTCTCAGGTACTTTCCAGCTGTGAGTCTATGATTCTAAAAGTATTTGTTAAATTGAATTGACAGCAAATCATAGCTCAAAAGTCATGTCCTATAGAAGGCCTCCTCCCCTCCCCCCCACCCCCCACCCCAGGGCAATGAGGGTCAAGTGACTTGCCCATGGTCACACAGCTAATAAGTGTCAATTGTCTGAGGTCAGATTTGAACTAAGGCTCTCCTGAATCCAGGGCTGGTGCTTTATCCACTGTGCCACCTAGTTGCCCCAGAAGGCCTTTTCAGAATACACTCCCCAGTAGTTGGTATTTATCTAGGTATGTATGGGAAAGCCTGGTAAAAAGAAGAAAGGAAGGGAGGGAGGAAAGAAAGAAGGGAAGGGAAGGAGGGAAGTAACTAAGAAAAGAAGGAAGCCAGGAGGAGGGAATGGAATGAAGGAAAGAAAAGAAGGAAGGAGGAGGAAGAAAGGGAACGGAAAGAAGGAGAGAACCGGAAGGGAATGAAGGAAGCATTTATTGAGTACTTGCTATGTGTGAGTGGATAGAGAACTGGCCCCAGAGTCTAATGCTCTGAGTTCAAGTGTAGCCACTAATACATACTGTCTATGTGACTTTGGGTGAGTAAATGAACCTATCCTTTCCCCCAGGCAATTCTCAAAGACTTGTAAAGGGACTTTCCTCACAAGTTGTTCCTACATGGTTATAATCATAGGTTTAGACTTAAAAAAATAAATCTACATATGTTATACCCTCTTCCTCCTCACCCCCAGGAACATGTAAGCTTCTTGAGGGCATGGATTATTTTTGTCTTTGTATTCTTTATATCCATCACAGTATAGGACCTTCATATTACTTGGGTATTTCATGTTTATTAAGCTGAATGTTGATGATCCAAGACAATCCTAAAGGACTAATGATTAAGTATACTATCCACCTCCAAAGAAAGAACTGATATTGATTGAACATAGCCTGAAGCATGCTATTTTTCACTTTTTCATTTTTTTCTTTTATTCAAGTTTTCTTATACAAAATGACTAATATGGTAATACTTTACATAATTGCAAAAATAAGCAAATTGAATGTTGAAGGCATAATTAGGAAGATAAAACTGCTGCAAGGTCTTGATAAGACAATCCCATATCATACATTATTTTTTGGATCCTATTTGCCATTTTACTCCTGTAGCGTGTGTACATAGAGAAAAGGTTTGGTGAGAAATTCAACTATGTTGCAAAATCTGACTTGTGTACGGTGATTCCAAACATCACATCTTTTTATCACACTTGTACTTGTTTTTGCCTTCCTAGATGGTTTTTGGGGAAATCTCTCCCTATCTAGATTTAGCTTTGTTCTTTTACCTAAAATACATTTCTTGGAAACCATAGACTTCTAGAAGGGGGCATGGCCAATCGTCTCGATCTATATCTTGCTGCTGGACTCTGATATAACTCTGGAGGAGAGAATGAGGCTGATGACTTTGCACAGCTCTGTCTCACTTAAATCCTATTCACTTACAAGTCAAGACATCATCCTCCTGTTGTCGTTGGTCCTCTTTGAGAATGAAGGAAGAATAACAATCTGTGAAACTTCAAGAACCAACAGGAAATCTAGAGATCACCTTGTCACAACCTTTTATTTTACCAGAAGGGATCTGAAACCCAAAAAGGTGGAGTAAAGCCCATGGTTAACACAGATGGTTAGTAGCAAAACTAGGACTAGACCCTAGTCCATTGTGTCTTCTAACTCCTACTCAGTGTCTTATGCTATACTAGGTGATGTGCAAATCAGAAAAATAAAATATTTTATTACTTTTGTTGAACGAAGTGATTAAAAAATATCCAAACTGCTATGGTATTTATAGTATAGTATTTATGCTATATCCCATCTACTTTTTCCATCCCATCATGAACAGAAAGTTAGTGCATTGCCAGGAAAGGAAATAGTGTTTATAGAATACCAGTTGGAAGCTTTTATGGCGTGTGGGGAGTTGGCATTTGAGAAAATATTGTATTAAGGCACCTACTGCATACTCTGCGAAGATGGTCAATAAATATGCTTCAGGATGGTTCATCTGGGAATGCTTAAAGTAGTTAAGTGAGGATTTGGGTTAAAATCCCAGTTCTGCCATATGTTTACTGTGTGACCTTGGGAAGTTCACTTAAGTGCCTTCTGTTATGGAAATAGTTATTTCAACTTGCCACCTCATATTTGAATAACATTATTAAACTCCATTTTTCCTACTTATGGTCAAGAGTTTTAAACATAGAAGGCTAAAAGGTCAGTTTGGGGCCCACCAAAAATTGTTTTTCAAGGGACTCTCATCTGTGACTGTGTAATAAGACTATAAATGTACCTTTAGACCTCCACCCTCACTACTGTACTTTTATTGATTAAAGTATATTTCTTTGGTTGCTCAGTAATTACCTATACAAAGATTACTTGGGATAGTGAGTTAGGCATCCTAATGTAGGGAGAATGTAAAATTACTTCCTCCAGATACTATAGACTTGTGGTTCTTTATCTTTAACAGACTGCTATGAACTACTTCTCAGAAGAGTGTTTTAAAATATGCAAAATAAAATACATAGGATTACAAAGGAAGTTAATTATGTTAAAATATAGTTATATAATATATATGTTTTCATGTGTGTGTATATGTATATATATATATATGTGCATGTATGTCTATAAATATAGATATACACACCCAAGTTAAGGGAGTTTTTGTTACTTTAGAGATAGAGAGTAGGAAGATTACACAGAAGTTTAACTGCAGCATTTTAGAAAAAGCCCTGGACTTTGAAGTGAGGAGAAACCTGCATTTGATCTTGCTTCTGACACTTAGTAATTATATGTCTCTAGACAAGTCTTTTTTTCCTCTGAGCCTCAGTTTCCTTATTTGTAACTTAGCTTCCTGTGTTGTTTTGAGGATCAAATGAGATAATGTATGTAAAAGTGGTTTGTAAACCTTGACGAGTTCTGTATCAGCTTGTTTTGATTTCATTATTCCTATTATTTGATCTCCTTGACAGTCAGTGATTGTGAAAATCCCACTCCTCGAGTGCTAAAAAGACACACATCAAGTCTCAGAATTGTGTAATTCTTTTCTAGAAACAACTTTTATGGAAAAGAACCCACAAACGGAATTTGCTCATGCCCAGCACACTTCATGCATCTGACTGCTTTACTGAGCATTTCTCAAGTGTACTTATGTGTGGAGAGAGGATCAAATTAGATTTTAGGAATTACTTATCAAGGCAAGAAAGCGTCATTGGCAGGGACTAGATTCATCCTCTGGGAACGAGACTGGGCAGTTGATTTCAACAGGACTTTCAGAGAGAAAGAGAAATATAGATAAACCTATAGATAGATATACATGCATGCATGAATATACACAAACATATAATATAAATATGTAAAATATATAAGTAATATATTTAATTTTATATCTCTAAACAAAGGTTAATCCTCACATGTATGTATATATATGTACACACTTATGTATATAGGTATGTATATAATATACATATGCAACTATATTTATTCTGTCTGGTTATATTTATACATACCTATGCATTACATATAATTATACATTATATATGGGGAGAGAATAAGACAATCCCATTTTCAGTTATTTAGTAACCCTGTCATAGAAAAATTTAGAAATGTAGAACAAATGATATAAGGAGAATTCTGGAACATTTAAGTGTTTTAGTTTATTCTTTGCCCCTGAAGCTTAATGCCATAAAAAATTCAAATATTAGCATTCATGTATGAATAGGGAGTTTAAAGAATTTGCCTGGCATCTTCTCCCCTCCTTAGGAAGGAGGGCAAGAAGAAGGAAAAGGCAAAGGAGGCTTGGGATAGGAAAGGCTGGGAGTAGAGTGAGTGAGTGAGTGAGTATGTGTGTATGTATTGAGCTATGAAGGACAAAAAAGCATTGTGCACAAGTGTAAGGTGTCCTTTAAAGGACTTGAGAGAAGAGGATTTAAATTGGTTTATCAAGGAAATAAAGATGGGAAAGGGAGGAGATTATAGCTAATGCAATAAGATGGCCTCAAAAAAATTAAAGGGCGGAGACATTGGAGGTTATGGTGGGAAGAAAGAATAGAGTTTGAAGTTTCAAGGCAGAGAGAGGTATAATGACAACAGATTGTAATAAGGGAATTTCAGAGTTTACGAGCATAAAAATGGAACATTTGTTGGGGGGCGGCCAGATCAAGGCTATGACCAGCTCTTGTTTGTAGCTGTGGTGGGGTGGAGAAGTAAGTCCCGGACAATGAGTAAAATGAAGAACTGAGAGGTCAGGATGTTTGAGGGAGTGCTCTTTAGTATGAGGGGAGGAGTTGGGGAAGAAAGAAAAACTCTGAGCTAAGCACTGAACACATAGATTCAGGGAGGGATTGGTCATAAGTGAAGCAAACTCCAACCTCAAAAGGTACGTCTTGAAGGTTACAATGGAGGTAAAAAGGAAAGGAAACAATTTGTGATTAGGATGAGGGGAATAGAAGAGGGGCAAGAGAGAAGCAGATTGCATCAGGCATAGACCACGGTGCTGAGCATATTCTTCAGCACCCTCATAAACAAGTGCAGGAAAGCAAAAATATTCAGCACATTCTTTAGTGAATGCAGCTCAAGTTAAGAAAATATATCTTTAATAAATGGCCACTGGAGAAAAGATTAAAAATGAGTCAGAGACTAATTAATAACTTAATTATAAAGAATTGTTGAGTGAAAGAACAACCACAGGAAACAGCAGATAATTTCATCTTAGAAAAGGATAACAATGAGAAAACACACCAAAATTGGGGGAATATAACCAAAGCAGGCTATAGGGGAAAATCATCTTAAATATTTTCATAAATAAAAGAGGGGGGGGAGCCAAATGAATTGGGCATGCAACTTAAAAAAAATTGAAAAAAGCAAAAATCCCTAATTAAATACTAAAATAGAAATTGTGAAGATTAGAGAAGATATTTAAGAAATTGAAAAAAAAGCATTAATTACAAAATAAAATTAGGAACTATTTTATTTGATTTTTTAAAATTTTTAGTGAGGCAATTGGGGTTAAGTGACTTGCCCAGGGTCACACAGCTAGTGAGTGTTAAGTGTCTGAGGCCGGATTTGAACTCAGGTACTCCTGACTCCAGGGCCAGTGCTCTATCCACTGCACCACCTAACTGCCCCTATTTGAATTTTTTTTTAAACAAGAAAACCAAATTGCCAGATGAAAACTGAAAATTTTTTAAAACAAATGAAGAAGGGGGAAAGGTGACAAGTACTTAGCACACTTTACAAATATTATCTCATTTGAACACTGGCCCTGGAGTCAGGAAGACCTGAGTTCAGATCTGGTCTCACACACTAGCTATGTGATCCTAAACAAGTCACTTAACCCTGACTGCCTTCCCCCCCAAAAAACCCCAAATGAATATTCTTTTTTTTTTTTTTGGTGAGGCAATTGGGGTTAAGTGACTTGCCCAGGGTCACACAGCTAGTAAGTGTTAAGTGTCTGAGGCCAGATTTGAACTCAGGTCTTCCTGACTTCAGGGCCAGTGCTCTATCCACTGTACCACCTAGCTGCCCCTCCAAATGAATATTCTTACTTGCTCTTCATAACAAACCTGTGAGGTAGGTGCTGTTATAACCCCCATTTTATAGTTAAGGAAACTGAGTCAGACAAACACCTAAGTGTGTATGTGCATTATGCAAGTACATGCATTATTCTTGTATCTGCGCATTATGCATATGTATGTGCATTATGTATATTTTGTACATGTATGCACATTGTGCACATCCTATAAATTCTTCCTGACTATGTTTTGTGAGTGGGAACAAGTTTAGGAAAGGAGAAGGACTGATTGACAAAGTTTGGCCAAACCTATCTACTCTTGAAATTCATTGACCAAATACCCCAAGGCTCCCCCCCACCCAACCCAGATGGTATATTTGTTTTGTGATGCTGTGACATAGTTGTTCCAAAGAATTATTTTTAGCATATGAGAAAATTAGTGTTAATTTCAGTGGGAGATTTGGAGAACTGAATGGGGTACTCTATACCTACAATGTGTTCAGTAAACATAGGTCTGAAGCAGCCAGATGTCACAATGAATAGAGAATTCAGTTTGGAGTCAGGAATAGCCAAGTTCAAATCCTACCTCAGACACTTGCTTAACTTGGACAAATCATTGAACCCCTCTCAGCATCAATTTTCTTTCTTTAAAATGAGGTGGTTGAACTTGATGTTTCCCAAGGTTTCTGTCTAGTTCCAAATCTGTGGTCCTGTGATGATTGTGAGAACAAAATCAGGGAACATTTCCAAGGATTAAGAGTAATTTCTGTGATTCTGAATGAGATCTTGCCGAGTAGTGGAAAGAACATTGAACTAAGGGTCAGGAGACCTGAGCTCTTGTCCTAATTGTGCTGTGAGTCCTTGGGCAAATGGCTTCATCTCTGTGGACATCTATTTCTTCATCTGGAAATTGAGGGTCCTGGATTAGATCTCTAAAGTATCTTACAGGTATAGAGTCCTATGAAAAACTAAATGAATAGTAACTGAGCATTACATATGATGTTTTTTGGAATTTTCCATGTATTGATTAGTTGTGATGATTTTTTATGCTATTTTTAAAAATACTATTGTGAGGGCAGCCAGGTGGTACAGTGAATAGAGCACCAGGAGGACCTGAATTTGAATGTGCCTCAGATACTTACTAGCTGTGTGACCCTGAGCAAGTCACTTAACCCCAATTGCTTCCTCCTCCTTCACATCAAAAAGAGGAAGGTGGAATTTGAAAAAAATATATATACTATTTGTTACCTGTGTGACCCTGGGCAAGTTTCTTAGTTTCTTGGGAGTCTCAGGTCCTAATTTTTTGTTTTTGCTTTTGTTTTTGTTTTTGTTTTTGTGGGGCAATGAGGGTTAAGTGACTTGCCCAGGTGTTTGAGGCTGGATTTGAACTCAGGTCCTCCTGAATCCAGGGCCAGTGCTTTATCCACTGTGCCGCCTGGCTGCCTCTCAGGTCCTCATTTGTAAAATGAGGGGCTAGATTAGGTGGCCTCTAAGGTCCCTTTCAGTTCTAAATTTATGAAACTATAGTTTGCCTAGAGTAGCATCCCGCTTTTCATGGTTGATCAGTTGCTTCTGTGGGGCATTTGTCATGAATTTTTAAAAAGTTAAGTTTTAATATGTTTTTGTGATAATGCCTTTGTTGTTTCATGGATGGGTCGCCATGTCCAAAATAAGTATCACCAAATAACCAGATTTCTGATAATGAGCCTCTAGGAACTTAATCAGGTTGGTTGTCTGAAAGTAGACGGGGCCAATATTAGAAGCCTTTCTAAGTTGGCAGAATCTTCCCAAAGTTCCCCACCTTCTGAAAGAAGCCTTTTCTGTTCCTCCTTGAGGTTAGTGCCTTCCCTCTGAGTATTTCCCATTTATTTTATTTATCTTTCTACATGCATACATACATCTATCTTGTTTGTATATCTCTGTTTGCATGTTGTCTCCCTCGTTAGTCTGTGAGCATCTTGACAGTAGGAACTTTTTTTTTGTATGCCCAGCATTTAGAAAAGTGCCTGGCACATGGTAGGCTCTTAAATGCTTCTTGACTTGACTTGATGATCATTAGCCTTTGAGAATCTCTATGCTACAGTGAACCACCAGAATAAGATGTTTTGTGGCTAGACCTTGCAGTACACACCCTAAATAGAATGTCTCATCCTGAATCTAGAAGAGTAAAGATGGCAAGTACACATTCCAAGTTGGCCACCGGGAAGCCAGCTGAGCAATCTGGCAAGAAGACATGCCATTGGGTTTCCGGACTCTCGTCTATCCTCAGAACGTAGCCACAAACCATACAGTTTTACTTGATGAATTTTTCATGTGAATATCCTGTCTTCCCAGTGAGATAAAGCACTCCAAACCCCAAATGTCTATGTGGCCTCAAGCCTAGGGAGCTCATTTGCTGTTCCAATGATCATCACAACAATCCATTAACCAAGTGACCAAGCATTTGCCGCCCTTGGCATGTGTGCCTGTCTGATGTTTGGGGTTTGACTGTGATATTTTCCAAACTGATGCTTCTGGTTGAAAAACTGTTGAGTGTCTGAGTGGAAAGAAAAATGAGGGGGAAAAAAATGAACCACTCAGGGGAGTGGAAAACTTGACAGTTTAGCAAATTTTTTATTTCAACTGTATATGCACCCAGAATGCAAATAGGATGCAGTATGTTATTTCTGCTTTCATAAAGTTGGAGAGTAGTCTATCTTGTGCCACAGTCATGTAAGTGGGAGGCTTGGCTTGCAATTAAGTACTGTTTGGGGTTGGGAATTTGTGTATAGTGATCTTATGTGAATATAGTTTCTGAAAATGTTTATTACAGATATAAAGCCTACAGATGGTCTATGTGAGTATCCCTATACCCATTCTACATATTAAGTATTCCTTAGGTAAACAGCCATAGTCTTGATTAAAAGGGGGAAGGATTCTTTCACCATTCCTGCTTTGAAAAAGGTGAGGTGATTCCCAGGTGAAGGATGTTTTTCCTGAAATGTCAGTATTGCAGCACATCTTGAAGAAAGGGAAATAAAAACATCTTTCTGTATGTAACATTTCAAGTGACAGAATGGACTGACATGCCTGTGGAACAAAAGAGTAGATGGTAGTTTATGGAGAAAGATAAAAATGTCAGTTTTTCCACAGGGTCACCAGTAATTTCTTTAGAATTGTCTTCTGTTATGCAGAAGAATGCATTGAGGTCCATGAGGCTGGAAGTAGACTCAAGGACAGTGACAACAGCAACAACACCCACCACAACCACAACCACAGTAATAGCTAGCTAGCTAGTTCTTTAAGGTTTGCAGAGTACTTTATAAATATTATCTTGTCTTATCCTCAAAACAGCCCTGGGAGGTAGGTGCTATCTCATCCCCATTTTAAAGCCAAAACTGAGGAAGACAGAGATTAAATGGCTTGCACAGCTACTAAGTGAGTCCAGATTGAAACTCAAGTCTTCCTGGGGGGAAGGGAGATTATAAGGATCAAAGAGGATGATGTTGGTGAAAAGCACTTAGCATAGTGCCTGGCACATAGTAGGCACTATATAAATGCTTATTCCTTCCTCTTCTCCTTGTCTTTTAGAATTTAAGCTCTTTGGTGGCAAATTCTTTCTTGCTTTCTTATATTTGTATGCATATAGTAAAAGTTTAATTCATAAATCAATGAAAAAACACCATTTATTATGTGCTTGCTATATGCTAGCAATATGTTGGCACAAAGAGCACTTTGTTGTTGTTTTTCAGTTGTTTTGAATTGTGTCTGACTTTTCATGACTCTTTTGGGGTTTTCTTGTCAAAGATATTGGAATGGTTTGCCATTTCCTTCTCCAGATCATTTTATAGATGAGTAAACCAAGGCAAACCAGGTTAAGTGACTTACCCAGGGTCATATGGCTAGTAAGTGTCTGAAGCCAGATTTGAACTCAGGAAGATGAATCTTTATGACTCCAGGCCTGGCACTCTATCCATTGTGCCTTCTAGCTACCCTTACAAAAGCACTTCTTGTACTTCAAGTTTGCATTATAGTTATTTGAATACATGTCAATTTGTATCCTACTAGATTGTAAATTTCTTGAGTGCAAGATGCTTTCCCTAATGCCTTTCATTTTGTAGGATATTTTAAAGTCTTCGGTAAAATCTTGTTTGGTTTAATTCAATGTAACCAACATTTATCAAGTGCCTATTATAGTCAAGGCAGGGTGCTAGGCACTGGGGATCCAAAGAGAAAAATGAACAAGAGCTCCCACCCTCAAGGAATTTACATTCCCTGGGATTCATTGTCTACTAGCAGTTTTTAGTACTGATTCTGAAACTCTTTTTGAAATGAAGTTGCTTAAAGAAGAATCTGCGATTATAAATGTTAGATTTAAAATTGTTGTTTTGCTGTGTAATACTAATTAAATCCAGGCAAATAGCATTTATTATTATTATTGTTATTATTATCATTTTGGCATATCCAATTAGGCTTCCGTGCTGAGCTCCTGTAACATGCCAAGCTTCAGTTTTGAGAAATGCCTCTGGCTTTGTTCAAGATTTTTGATATCTGTAGGATTACAATGGAAAATATAGCTCAGCTTAAAATCACAGCTGACAGGAGTTCTGTGTGATTGAAAATTCCAAAAACACTGTTTTGGTGACAATTATGTCTGCATACCATTGTCTAAGTTTTGTTTTTATTGCTATTTCCTTTTCTTTTTGGGGGGGCGGGGGAGACCATTCACATGCAATCTTTATTCTCATCAATCTTTTTTCTCTTCATATCTACTGGCTGCTTCCCCAATGCCCACAAATCTCCCATGTCTCACCCATCTCTTAAAAAAACAAACCCTCTTTCAATCCAACCATTCTCCCTGGTTATCATATCATTCTTTGACCCTCTCATGGCTAAATTTAAGCTGTATACAACTGGTTTCTCCATTTTATCTCCTCTCCTAACACTTTTTATTTTTACAATTTTATGTTTTACTTTTAATTTATGAAATAAAACAAGTATTTCTATAACATAGAATAAAAAAGATGATCATACATGAAACTGCAAATCAGTTATGTACATCTTGCTATTCCTTTTAAATATATGATAAAGTTATCATATAACTTTCTTTTTTCCCCGTTTTTTCTTCTTTTTCCAACCCCCTCCCCCTCCCCTAGAGATGGCTACCATTAAACACAAATATGTGCTTATGTGTATGTATGTGTGTGGTGTATGTGTGTGAAATCATTCTATATATACTTCTATTTATCATTCCTAACACTTTTTTGGATGCTCTTTTCTTCCTGCCTTCCAACTTCATCATTCAACTTAAACTGTTCTCTTCAGAGCTACCAATAATCTGTTAATTGCCATATCTAATGGTTTTTTGGGGTCAATTCTCACTCCACATATCCAGTCTCTTGCCATCTTGTTGTTTCTATCTTCAAGACATCTCTGATCATCAACAAGCCTTCTTTCTTTTGTCATGGCCGCCACCCTGATACAGGCCCTCATCACCTCATGTCTAGACCAATAGCGGTAGACTTCTGGTTGGTCTCCCTGCCTCAAGTCTTTCCTTATCCTAGTCCATCCTCTGCCCAGCTGCCAAAGTGTCCTTCCTAAAGTAGAGATCTGACCATGTCACACACATACACCCATCATTATTCAATAAACTTCACTGGCTCCCTATTACCTCCTCTATCAAATATAAAATACTCTGTTTGGATTTAAAAGTCCTTTACGACCTGGCCTCTTCTTACCTTTCCCCAATTGCTAGACTTTATTGATCTCTACTGACTCTACAATCTAGCAATATTGTCTTCCTTGATGAACACAAGATTCAATCTCCAACTCTATTCCTTTTTCATTAACAGGAGGTCTGCTATGCCTGGAATGTTCTTCTTCCTCAGCTGTGCTAGGCTTCACTGATTTCCTTCAAGACTCAGCCTAAATTCTTCCTTTTTCAAGGGGCATTCTCCTGTAACCTGCTACTTTCCCTCTCACCGATCACCTGGTATTTACACTGGATGTATTTTGTACATAGGTGTTTGCAAGCTCTCTTCCCTGTTAGAAAGGGAGCTTTTTGGGGGCAGCTAGGTGGTGCAGTGGATAAGGCACTGGCCCTGGATTCAGGAGGAACTGAGTTCAAATATGGCCTCAGACACTTGACACTTACTAGCTGTGTGACCCTGGGCAAGTCACTTAACCCTCATTGCCCCACAAAAAATAAATAAATTAAATTAAATTTAAAAAAATAAAAAGAATGGGAGCTTTCTGAGGCCAGATACCATGTTTTTGCCTTTTACTGTATCCTCAGAATTTAGCGAAGTATCTGATACATAGTAAGTGCTTGATTAATGCTTGTTGATTGTCTGTCTCAATGGAATAGGGATTTCCCCCGCCTCCCTTGAGAAATGGTCTGTTCCTGTTACTTAATTACCATATGGAATTATGATCCTCTCTTCCTTTTTGGTAGCCACCAATTTTAGTGTCACTAATAGAAAAACATGATTTCAGATAAGGATAAGGCAATGGGAATCAATGAGACCCCAAGGAGCAAAGTCCCTATTTTTGTACATGGAGGCTCAGGGACTAAAAATCTGAGGAAAGGGAAAGATAATGATGTTGTTAGTTTGAATGTATATAAACATGTTTCTTTCTTTCCTGTGGCATTTTTACTTAGTCCTAACTCTTTTTGGGTCTCCTGTCCTTTTGTTCAGTAACACCTGACAGCTATGTCTTGGAAAATAACCTCCTTTTACCTTGAATTGGTGAGAATCCCCTTATGTACATCTTCTCAGGGTACCTGCCACCCCATTTTGAATCCTGACATTTGACCTTACCTCTGATGAGCCACATGAATACATTTCAATGACCTACAAGTAGGTTCACCAAGTTTGCTTTGGAAGACTCTGTGTGTGACATCTGGCCTCGATTCTCTCTGGGCTTTGCTGGAGCAGGCACGTGGCTCATTACAGAATCAAGTGGGCTGTTGGAAAATCCACTTGCTGGAAAAACCAAAGCAATCTTTTACCACATGAACAGGCCTATTTAATTTTTGTTTCAGCGCTAAGTTGCAGAGCGTTTGGTTCTAATAACAACAACAACAGCAACAACAAAAACAGCAGCCGTTTACCTAGCATTTAAATGTTTTTAAGGCACTTTATACATCTGCCCTGATACCATGTACTCCTCCCTTCCCCATCCTTTTCATTTTTTTTCCCTCAGTAATTGATAGTTGAATCAATATTGCTTTTCCTCTTATGGTGGACATGATAATCTATTGTCCCATGGCTCTACTGAAAATCCATGTTTCTGAGTTGTAGGCTCCCTACTCTGAAGATCCCGTCTCTGAGTACCACTCCTTACCTTCCTTATTCATCCACATCAACCCCATTCCTCCTATGGCCCTATCTTTTCCTTGTGTACTCTGTAAACCTTGCTTTATTATTTTTAATTTTGGAGGCCATTGGTGTTAAATGACTTTCCACAGTCACACAGGTAGTAAGTGTCTGAGGCCAGATTTGAACACAAGTTTTCCTATGACAAAAAAGCATTCCATTAAATTAATATACCATAATTTATTAAGCCATTCTCTATATGCACCCTCAATTTTCACTTCCTTGCCACTTTAAAATTAGAAACCTTAAAGTCCTATTTAAATGCAAACTTTTATTATTATTTTACTGTAAAAAGAACTAGGGGCAGCTAGGTGGCACAGTAGATAAAGCACCAGCCCTGGATTCAGGAGTACCTGAGCTCAAATCCGGCCTCAGACACTTGACACTTACTAACTGTGTGACCCTGGGCAAGTCACTTAACCCCCATTGCCCCATTTAAAAATAAATAAATAAAATAACTGGATATTTGGTCAATAGATTAGCATTTATTTGTTACCTATTATATGCCAGGCATTATTCTAAGCACTGGCACAGGAATAAATACAAAGTTTTACACTGAATTGGAAAAAAAAAGTCATAAGCAGAAAATGAGGAAATCTTGGCCAGATTGGGATCTAGAGATTTAAGTGGATGAACTGCAAACTTAATATGAGTAAATAGTATCAAGTGCAAATCAAAAAGGATGTTGTTCAAAGAATGGCCTGGTAAGTCTATTACATTTAGGGCCATATGGACTAGAGAAAGAGAGAGTGTGTCTTTGGAGTTAGCTGGACCTGGATTTGAGGCCCATCTCTGATATGTCAGTGGCATGAATGTTTGTTTATTTTTTTTTTTGTGGGACGACGAGGGTTAAGTGACTTGCCCAAGGTCACACAGCTAGTAAGTGTCAAGTGTCTGAGGCCAGATTTGAACTCAAGTCCTCCTGAATCCAGGGCTGGTGCTTTATCCACTGTGCCACCTAGCTGCCCCCACAGTGGCATGATTATTGGCAAGCCACTTAACCCTCCATTGCCCCCTATTAACTCTCCAAGGCTGTAGGTTAAAGAAAGGTTTGTGAATTTGCATAGGGAAAGGATTTTATTTTCCACAAAGAGAATTCCCTACACTCCTGAAATCACAGGTAAAGGCAAAACAACTAATCTTTATTGAACACCTCTTCTGTGGGAGATGCTACAAATGCCTAGTTGGAACAAAGCACTGGTTTGTCATAAAAAAGGCTAGAACCATTTGAAGCATAGTAACTGATGTGTAACTGCTGTTTCTAATCCATAGAGTATTTCCTTATTGTGATTAGGATGAGATTAAAACTCCCCATTGGCAACCACAATAAAAATTGGATTAAAAAAAACACCCAATATGGCATGGTAGTTTACATTTCTATAGCTCCCTGATGTGTTATGACAGACAATTTTATAAACTCTATTTGTAATATATTGTAATCTTCTTGTAGTGATTGGGGGGGGGGTCAGGAAGGGGGAAGGCAGAGACTAGCAGGGAGAGTACATTTCCTTTAGGTAGCAGTTCATTTTTGCATTGGTTAATTTTTTCCCATTCTAATTTAATAGTAACAACTATAATAATTTACATGACTAAGACCTTTAAATTTCCCCAGTTATTTAGTTGTACATGACTCTTTGTGACCCTATTTGGGATTTTCTTGGCCAAGATACTGGAGTGGTTTGCCATTTCCTTCTCTAGCTCATTGTACAGAAGAGGAAACTGAGGCAAGCAGGGTTAAGTGACTTGCCCAGGGTCATACAGCTAGTAAGTGTCTGAGGCCAGATTTGAACTCAGGAAGGTGAGTCTTCCTGGCTCTCTATCCTCTGTGTCACCTAAGCTTAGTTACCCTAAGACTTAAGTTAGAAAGTACTATATATAATTACTTCATTTGATATGCACAGAAACCCTATAGAGTACATCTATTATTCTTCCCCTTTAATGGATGATGAAACTGAGGATCAGAGAAATGAAACTAATTGGTTTAGGTCACACAGCCAATAGGTAGGTAAAACAGGATTGTAGCCCAGGTTTTACACCATTAAGTCATTCTCTTTGTTTTGTTCATACCTTAGTGACTCTCTAATGAAAGGAAAAAAGTGTTCAACCCTCTAAAAGAACTTGGGCCCAACATGCAGACATGCCTAAGTTACTGCATTAGATTCAAAAACGTGATAAAAGTTTTTAGTAGAGTCATATTTTACGTATTCCTAGTGACATCACTATTTATAAAAATACTACTCCATTATATTATTTTAAAGTGAGTTATTGACCCCCTGATTAACATGATTTATATCTTTAGTACATTTCTTTAGTAGATTTCAGCACAAGAGCTGGAAATGTCTTCATTCATTGACTTGTCTTGTACCTTGCAGCTGGCTTGAGTCGAGAATAATGGTTTCGTTCTTGTAACTTTTATGATAGCATGACTTCTTTAGAATCGTGGAGGGATAGACATATTTGAAGATTTTCCCTTGAATAATTATGTCTCTTTGTCTAAATAAATATTTACTTATGTCAAAGACTCTAACAAAAATTTGGAGTACTCTTAAATTCTGTTCCAAAAAGATTAGTAATCTAGTCTTTCCTTGGTTGTGATTACTAAACTGTCAGTGTTCTGAGGTAAGAGACTAAATTGTTGGAGTAGGAGGAAGAATGTTAGATTAGAGGTCAGAAGACCTGGCTTGCCTTCCTGACTCTGGCCCTTACTAGATGCATTACCTTGGGCACATCTCTGAACCAATCTGCTCCGTGGTTTCTCTGATCTGCAAAATGGGGCTAATAATATTCACACTACCTATCTCACAAGGTCCATTAGGATTAAGAGACATGCTGTATGTAAAACACATTGTACCATGTAAGCCATCTTACCTCAGAGGACAATGCCCTGCAAAACAGAAGTTGCCTTCTCAATGTTTGTTGAATTTAATTAAATTAGTCCACATCAGTTCATCACTATGATAACCCTCTGGAGAAACACAGCAACAGAGAGAATCACCATGGTGATGGTTTCATATGCCTAGTGTCTTTGGAGAACCAAATATAGAAGAAATGATTCTGTGTTTTCCTCCTGCCCTCTGGACTCACCCTGAACTTGGTGTAAGTCGAATAGAAGATTAAATCTTAGCAGCTCCATCTCCTCACCCACATAACATGGGATTGGTATTCATAGCAGCCAGTTTATTAGAGGATCTAGGATGCTTATTGCTTTAGGTTTCATCAAGCCCTGAGAGCTCATCTCTAAGAAGGTGCTGTAGAAATAAAACCTGTTGTGGTATGGTCATGACTATTCACAAGTCAAGAATTGTTCCAATAAGGTTTTCACATCTTACCTGGGATCTGCCATTAATGTAACACATCTCCATTTCCACCTATCTTAAAAAAGAAAGGAGGAACCATGTTCCTAATGTGCTCAAGCTTGGTGAAGAAATCCCTCCTCTTGTAAGTACAGGTGGAATCTCTCTGCGTGGTACCATCTTTTATATAAGCTTACAGCAAGCCCCTTGGTGCATTTTTACTTTATATGCATGAGGAATTTTATCCAGGTTTGATTAAACTGCAAAGGAAGAGATTGAGTGTCTGCATTCCCTTTGGTCTAGTTTGATCAGTCAACTTGCAGAAGAGGATGGGAGTTGAAAAGAATGACTAGATGTCAAAAGGTCATTCCCCTAAAGATATTTTTTTGCTAAATGAGAAAACACAAAATGGCTCTATTTAGGTAGTAGAGAACAACTAGTCTCTTCAACTTTTTTTTCCCACTTTTCATTTTTGTATTGAAATATGTGAGAATTTATTTCCTTTTTCTTAAACTAGAGCATATATTAAGTGCTTACTGTGTGCCAGGCAGCGTGTGGGATACCATCACAAGTAAAAAGAAAGATAGTCCTTGCCCTCAAGGAGCTAATGAGAAAAGATAATACATTAAAAAGAGCCAAAAAGGAACAGTGAGTTCCCGCACAGGGCAAAGGGCAAGTAGTTTGGGGAGGTCATGGACGGAACTGGGTTTGAAGTGATCTTGGCTCCAATGGAGGTTCCAGGGACAGACTCACCAATTGGAGTTGGAGACCATAGAGGTCTCCATTTGCCAGCTAGGATAGAGAAGTCAGGGGATTAATGAATTGAATTAGGTTTAGAACATAGATTTTGGACTGGAAAGGGCTACCTCCTCATTTTAAAGATGAGGAAACTGAGGCCTAGGGAAGTAAACTGACTTGCCCAAGGTGATACAGATTGTAATTGTGGAGTGTGATAGAAAGAATACTGGCTCTTGCATTAGAAGATGTGGGTTCAATTGTGTCTCTGCCATGTACAACCTATGTGACTTTGACCAAAACACAATGTTTTTGGACCTCAGTTTCCTCATCTGTAAAATTGAAGGGGTTGTACTCGATGACTTTCAAAGCCCCTTTCTAAATTCTAAATCTGTGATCCTGAGTTGTCAGTAGCTTTTTTATTGGCTTTCTTATTATTTATTAAATCTCCATTAGATGCTACGGAAGGCTCAAGATGAGTGCCCAAAGTATGGTGGAGCTTTTAAGATAGCATTGTGGGGGGGCAGCTAGATGGCGCAGTGGATAGAGCACCAGCCCTGGAGTCAGGAGTACCTGAGTTCAAATCCGGCCTCAGACACTGAACACTTACTAGCTGTGTGACCCTGGGCAAGTCACTTAACCCCAACTGCCTCACTTAAAAAAAAGAAAAGAAAAGAAAAAAAAAGATAGCATTATGGAATTCCATTGATTGAAGTAGAGGACAATAGTACCCGAGGAAAAAATTCAGAAAGGTGCAGTCCAGTTAAGTCACAGGATAGCACAGGGATGAACTCTGTCTAGAAGATGAACAAGGACAACACTGTGGGAGATAAGGATTAGGAAAGCACTGACTGGGAAGGCATTACATTGGAAAGGAAGAATGCTATCAGGTTAGCCAGGGACACTCATAAACATCAAACTGGAAATCAGGCCTAAATCAGGAAAAGTCAAAGAAGAAATTAGAGTCCAAAGCTAAGGTCCAAGTGCAAGTGTCAGAGGCTACAACATGTGGATTACTCACTCCCTTAGGGAAAAGAGAATGGTCTTAGGAAGAACATTCAAGCAAGCAGACAAATAGCTGAACCCAAGGGATAGTCATCTCATCATTGGCTAATTCCCCTTGGATGCCAGTTTTCCATGAATGCCTTTTCTCCATAGCTTCAGATATGGACTCTCTTGCTCATGGACAGGGAAAACACACACACACACACACACACACACACATTGGTCTTGGAGGTCTTTTCTAGTTAAGATGAAATGCAACCGGGCATAGCAAATTGACATAGGAGAGGAATGTAAGACCCAAAGGCTACTGGGACTAGATTGTGTAGGAAGACTTTTTTCCTCTGTTTCCTAGCACCAATATTCAGAGGCAGTGTAACAAAGCAGAGAGAGGGCTCATCTGAATCAATCAGTCAACTCTCATGCACCAACTATGTGCCAGGCAGTCTGCTAAGATCTGCAGATAGGAAAATAAAGAATGAAAGTCTCTACTCAAAAAGAGCTTACATTCTAATGGGGAAGACACCAAATACATATATAACCATATATAGAATAATAGGAAGAGAATAAATACAAAATTGGAAAAAATAAGACCATTTGGGAGGGAGAATACTAGCATTTGGGGAGATCAGGGAAGACTTCATGTAGAAAATGGTGACTGAGCTTGCTTTAAAGGAAGAGAGTTTTCTCTGGAGTGGAAGTACATTCCAGACATAGCATGTAGGCACTGCAAAGAAAGACACAGGGATGGGAGATGGAGACTAGGAAAAAGGCTAGTTTGCTTGGATCACAGAGTATGGGAAGAGGGCATGATGTTCAGGGAAATATGAAAGCTATGTTAGGACCAGGCTGTGCAGTTCTCTAAAAGCTAAATGGAGGAGTTTATATTTTATTCTAGAAGAAATAGGAAGGCACTGGAGTTTATTAAATAGTGGTGACACATGATCTGATCTGTGCTTAAGGAAAGTTACTTGGATGGGTATATAAAATATACTGGAGTGTTGAGAGACTTGTGACAGGGCACCGGTTACAAGGCTGTTTTAATAATTTAGGCAAGAGGTGATGAGGCCCTAACTAAACTAAGGGAGAGGCTGTGTGACTAGAGAGAAAGGGGTCAGATTCTAGAAATGGGGAAATAGAATTGGCTAAGATTTGGCATCTGAATGGATAGGTGGAGTGAAGGAAAATGAAGAGTTTTGTAACAAACCTGGAAGACTAGAGACATGGTGATTCCTTTGACATATAAAGAAATTTGGAAAGGGGGAGGGTTTAAAGATGAAAGATAATTCCGTTTTGGACATGTTGAGTTTAAAGTCAGGGATATGCAGTTTGAAATGGGCAATTTGGAATAGGCAAATGGCGATATGGGACTGAAGCTCAGGGGAGAGACTCAGACTGGATTTATGGATTGTGAATCATTTGCATAAAGATGATAATTAAACCCATAGGGACTCATGAGGTTACCCAAAGAATATAGAGGGAGAAAAAAAAGAAGGCCTAGGATAGAGCCTTGGGAAACATCCACCATTGGTGGTATGATATGGATGATGAACCAGCAAACGAGACAGAGGAATGGTCAGACAGGTAGGAGGAGAACCAGGAGAGATTAACACAAAGTTTTTTAAAAATTGATGTTAAAATTTTGTTTTACATATATTTTGAAAAATAAAATTCTATTCAGAATTTTTTTAAAAAACCATAAAAAAGAAGAAAAAAAAGAATTAAAAAGAAAATTAGTGGGGGTGGCTAGGTGGCACGGTGGATAAAGCACCAGCCCTGGATTCAGGAGTACCTGAGTTTAAATCCGGCCTCAGACACTTGACACTTACTAGCTGTGTGACCCTGGGCAAGTCACTTAACCCCCATTGCCTGGCAAAAACAAAACAAAACCAAAAAAAACCCAAAAAGAAAATTAGTAAAAATAAATATAACATTTTTCCCATCCAAAAAAACCCAAAGAGAAAAGAATGTCCTAGTGATGAAGAATGAGAGAAGACTACCAGATTTGGCAATTAAGTTTGAAATGCTTCCATTCCAGTAAGATTTGGGTTCAATCTTGTCTCTAATACATACTAGTTACATGACCACAGGGAAATCACTTAACAACTCCAGTATCCAAACAAATTTTGAAGACATAAGTTATAAATGAATGTTCTATCTTCATTGGTGGAAAAAATATCATCACCAGAAATTCCGTTTTATCCACCCCTTCCCTAACACCCCCAGATACTTTGCTATTACAGAGCAGTGACCAGTTTAGATAATATCAGTGCTCATTCATAAGATTTTGATCTTGAAAGGACCATTGGGGTTGTCTCATCCATCTACTTCTTGTGATACCCATTCGTAACCTTTTTTAGACCCTATTAAGTATCCCCTGCAGGACAGTTTCTTCAAGTCATGGTCTTGTGAGTACCCCTTATAAAGCTGCTCATGCCCTGTCCTTCTGGACAATAGTTCTGCTGAGGCTGCTGTTGACAGCACTGGTATCCTATAAACTAGAACCAGGTCTGAGGACAGACAGACATGGCTTTGGCAAGGGGAGAAATGACTTTGATTCCTTTTGAAGAGGACCAAGGTCATGACTTAAAGGATCCTTCCCTGGGGAGCCATGTCAGTTTACTCTGAGCAAAGAGTAGGAAGAAAAGGACAGATTGCCCTCCCCCCTTTTTTAGGAATTGAATTTGAATTATAATTTCCTTCCTTCCTTCCTTCCTTCCTTCCTTCCTTCCTTCCTTCCTTCCTTCCTTCCTTCCTTCCTTCCTTCCTTCCTTCCTTCCTTCCTCCCTTCCTCCCTTCCTTCATCCCTTCCTCCCTTCCTTCATCCCTCCCTCCCTTCTTTGTGTGATATGGCTAATATGGAAATAGGTTTTGTATAATTTTACATATATAATCGATATAATATTGTTCACCTCAGTGGACAAGGGAAGAGGGGGGGAGGAAGGAGAGAGTCTGGAACCCAAAATTTAAAAAGAAAAGGAATTTAAAATAAATAATAAATTAAAAAATTAATGTTAACAAAAACTGAACATCAGTATAACCAACTAAACTTGCTTTGTTACTCTTTTCATATAAATTAATTTATTTGAAAGTATAAAGTATTTCAAGTATCATCTGCTACTCCTCTTTCTACCTGAATGCCTCATGACCTCAAATTCATCATGTCCCAAACAGAACTCATTTGCTTTGTCCTTTACATTTACTCCTTTTCCTAACATTCCTATTTCTGTTTAGGGCACCATTGTCCTTCCAGTCACCCAGGTTCACAACTTCAGAGTTATTACTGATTCCTTTCTTTACCTAAACTCCCATTATCATAATACCTCCTTGCTCTATCCCTTTCTCTCCACTCAAACATCTACTCTCACGTGGACTAATAATAATGGTAGCTAGCATTCCTATAGTGCTTTAAGGTTTTTAAGTCATCTCACTTAATCCTAGGAGAGAGTTTCTGTTTTACAGATAGGGAAACTGAGACAAACAAAGTTTAAATGCCTTGTCCAGGGTCACTAGTAAGTGTCTGAGGCTGGATTTAAATTCGGATCTTCCTAACATCCTGGCCTACTGCTCTATCCACTTTGCCACCTAACTGTGATAATGTAGTTTGTCTCTCTGCCTCCAGTCTTTTCCCTCTCCTATCCATCCCCCTATCCAGCTACCAAAGTGATAGTCCTAGAACACAGGTCTAACCATGTCATTCCACTACTCACTAAGATAAAAATCAACTCCTCCTCTCTGGCATTTGAATGCTTCACAATCTGGTTTTAGCCTATCTTCCTAGAGTGATTTCACTTTATGTCATTATATTCTCTCCATAGCAGCTAAACAGGACTTCTTCTGTTCCTGATAATACAACATTCTCTCTCCTACCCCTGTGGCTTTACATAGGGTCTCCCGTGCCTGGAATGTTTTCTCTCATCACTTCAACCTCCTGGAATCCTTAACTCCTTTCAAGAATCTGCTCAAGTAACACTTTCCTACAGGATGCCTTGCATTTCCTCCACTTGTTAGTACTACCCCTGACCCCCACTTTGGTTGGATTCTATATATTTGGTATTGATTTATTGGTTTCAACCCCAGTAGGCTATAAGCAACTTGAGATTTCATTTTTGTCTTTATATTCCCATCACCAACCACAATATGCAGCGAGTATCAGGTAACAAATAAATTCTTCTTTAATTGAATTGTTAATAATTTAGCAGTTATTCCCTGTAAGTCTTCCTTAGGCTTATTCATCTCTCCATTCTCATAACTTTTACTGTATATTGCCAGGTTGTTCTCCCAAAAAAGCTTTTTAAAGTCTGCAATTACTCCAGCAGTAAACAAGTATATCTGTTCCTCCATAACCCCACCAGCATTGAATTTCTTTGCTTTTAGTTATTTTTGCCAGTTTACTGAGTGTGAGGTTGGTACCTCTGCTTTGACATGTACCTCATTGAAATATGAAGATACCATAAGAAAAAAATGAATATGGAGAATTCTGAAAAGCATAGACTGACTTATGACTTAATATTGAGTGACATAATCAGAAACAGGAAAATAATATACACCATGACAATAACACAAGATAGGAAAGAACAACCACCCCCAAATCCAATGCTGTGTGACTATATAATGACAAGCTTAGTCCCAAAGAAGAGATGAGAAAATGGCTCCCTTCTTTGCTGAAGTGGAGAATGATGGGTATAGGACCTTAGGCATACTCTCATTTTTGGTTGATATGTTGGTTAATTTTGATAGACTGCCTTTTTTATCCTCTTCTCTTTTTAAAAAAATTAATATTGGTTACATGGTTTTGTTACATGTTACATAGGCAAATGGCTCTCTGATTAGGGTATTGGGATAGGAAGGAATAGGATATCTTTCAGAATAAAGGTGATTTAAAACCAAAAGATATCAGTTAAATGAAGATAAAATGATAGGGTCAGTCAAGATCATCTGTCAGATTCCTTTCTAGCTGCAAAATTCAATCATATTGAATGCTGAGTTATATATTATATGCTATTAAATGATAAAGTGAATAATTGAGAGGAATAAAGGATGCAGGTGTCTTAGAGTAGTTGGGAATAACTGGAGATAGTATTGGGTTTGAGCTGTGGTTTCCAACATGCCCGTGGAACATGCTACTTCATATCTGCCGCTTAGTTTTCTTTGTGAAGGATTTAAATTTGTTAGGGCTTTAAGACTTCTTAAGTTGTTACTAGTATTAAGAAGGAGATGACTTATAATTGGTTAGTGGAGTCAGGAAGACTCATCTTCCTGAGTTCAAATCTGGCCTCAGATACTTACTAGTCATGTGACCCTGAGCATGTCACTTAACCCTAGGCAAGTCACTTGCCTCAGTTTTCTCATCTGTAAAATGGGCTGGAGAAGGAAATGGCAAACCACTGCAGTATCTCTGCCAAGAAAACTCCAAATGGCTTCACAGAGTCAAACATGACTGAAAATGACCAAACAACAACAGTCTATAGTGGAATGAGTTAGGGGTGGGGGCAAAGAAGATAAAGGAAATATCATCTATTGAAGGAGAGGAAAAAGAGATTATGAAATTACCTTTTCTACAGAGTTTGACTGGGGGCAGGAATGGGGTGAAGGGGAGGAAATCAGCATTTATAATAGTGCCTACTATGTGCCAGGCACTGTATTAAGTACTTTGGAAATGGAGTTTTCAAACCCTGTGGTGAGGAAGGTTTCTCCCCATCTATTGAAGAGCTGGCTCTACCACAACCTCTCCCTTCTCCTCTTGGATATCATTTCTTGAATATTCTGCCATTTTCTTAGTTTCCTCAGAGGGCTTTCAGATGGTGTCACAGTTGGTCTAGTTTTTCTTAGGGCTATAGAATAACTCAAGATATCTCACTGAGGAATACCCATTCCTCACTGGACACTCATCCCCATTTGTATTTCTACAAATGTTAGTCACCCCATTAAGTGTGGGGTAGAGTAGAGAAGAAGAGAATCAGAGAAGTGTAGAGAGCTTTATAAGCACATCTGCTCTGGAGATTCTCAAAACTTTTTGGCCTCAGGACCTGTCTATACTCTTTTTTTTTTTGGACCCATCTATACTCTTAAAAAAATATTGAGGACTCCAAGAACTTTTGTTTAGGTGGATTATGTTTATTGATATTTGCCATATTTGAAGTTAAAATGGATAAAGTTTTTAAAATATGTAGTTATTAATTCAATAAAAATAACAAAATAAACCCAGTACATGTTCACATAAATAGCACATTTTAATGAAAAATAGCTACTTTTAAAAAAAAATGAATGATATTGTTTGACATAATGTTACAAATCTTTTTAATGTCTGGTTTAATAGAAGACACCTGGTTGCTCATATGTGCATCTGTATTCAATCTTCTGTGACAGATTTCTTTTGCTTGTGACCAAAACTTTGTGTAATCTCTGTCTGCCTCAGTTTCTTCATCTGCACAGTGTGGATAATATTAGTACCTACCTCCTAGGGGTTTTGCTAGGAAAAAATGAAATATTTGTATTTGTAAAGTGCTTTACAAACCTTTAGGGCAGCTGGATAATTCAGTGGATATTGCTCTGGGCCTGAAGTCAAGAAGACTCTTCTTCCTGAGATCTAATCAGGCCTGAGACAATTATTAGCTGTATGACCCTAGGCAGGTCACTTATCCCTCTTTACCTCAGTTTCCTCATCTATAAAATGAGCTGGAGAAGGAAATGGCAAACCACTCCTGTATCTGTGCCCCAAAAATCCCAAATAGGGTCACAAAGAGTCAGATGTCACTGAAATGACTGAACAATTGCCAACCTTTAAAATGTGCTTATACAAGTGCTAGCTGCTATTTTTATTCTGATTAGTAGTAGTAGTAGTCTTATTGTTCTTATTGCCATTGTCATTATTGTAGTTGAAGTTTATGAAGCAACTTTATCTTGAGATATGTAATTAGGAAAGAGAGGTGTATGTTAACAAGCAAGTAGCATGTTGTTATAATAATAATTATTATTATAAATAGATTGACCTTACATGGACCCCCTGAAAGATCTTGGGTCACATTTTGAGAACCACTTATTCAGTCTTTGACTTTCAGGATGTAGGAAGGGACTTTAGAAATCATATAATCCAAGTCCACCAGCCTCATTGTATGTTCATGTTCATATGAGGACCCTAAAGCCCAGTAATTTCTCTCTCAAACTTCTCATAGCCCACATTTGGGTCTTTCTTTTGTGATTTTCTCATTCTTTCTTTTATTTTGATCACTACTTGTATATATGCCTAATTTCTTTTATTAAATTGTAAGATCCTCAATAGCATGGTTTAGCTTTCATTTAATATTTATTTCCTCCCTATTGCTTGGCACAAGGCATTATGCACTGCAAACAATGTTTTCTGGTGCTTAGTAAATGGTCAGTGTTTATTAAATATTCCTTGAATTGAATTGTCCATGGTCATATAGCCAATTAATTAATGACAAAGGTAGGCCTTGAGAATCTCAGTCCTATGGTTCTATCAGTATACCAGGCTGGAACCCAGGATAGTGTAGAGATAACTATCATGTGGGAAAGTAGATAAATGGAAATGCTATTGACAAAAAAAAAAAAATGGGGTAACAGGTTTGGAAGAAAATATGGTTTTGGACACAATTGAGTTTTAGATGCTATCTAGGATATCCAGGCTATTTAAATAGCAATGTCCTGGGGGCAGCTAGGTTGCGCAGTGGATAAAGCACTGGCCTTGGATTCAGGAGGACCTGAGTTCAAATCCAGCCTCAGACACTTGACACTTAACTAGCTGTGTGACCCTGGGCAAGTCACTTAATCCTCATTGCCCTGCAAAAAAAAAAAAAAATTAGCAATGTCCTGGAGGCAGCTGAAGATGTAGATCCTGGTGTTCATGAATATGTTCCAAATTAGACATATCAATTAACCATAGAGCATATCCAGTAGGTCAAAAGAAGATGAAACCAAAGAACTGAGCAAAGTAGCATAGATGTGCATGAAGTATCATTGCCTAGATACCCCATCTTACTAATGGCTCTGTGACTTACACCCTAGACAAATATACTGCCTCATTATTCTATGATGGTGCCTGTGTGACCTTTATAATACTAGGCAATGACATGATTATTTCTTTGCACCTTGCATGTTACCTGGCACAAAAGAAAATGCCAGGCACCTCTGTCTTTTTTTTTTTTTTTTTAGCAGTCTCAGATTCATTAAACATACAATTTCTAAGGAATCCATCCAGGGACTAGTGCTGTTACATGAGGTATAATTTATAAACACAGACTTGAACCCTGCTATTTGCAACAGGTGTTATTTCTTCTGTTGGGATGATCACCTTTCTGCATTATGAAGTTCTTGTAAATTATAAATGGCTTTGATCCATATTCAACTGCAGCAATCATCTAACAGGTGTTCATGGCCCTAGAGATCTCAATACTCTGTGGTTTTGAACTCAGATAACTGGCTTAGGTTGTTTCATTTTCAAACTGAGGGGGTAGAGGTAGGAAGGTAATAAAGAGGAGAATTTACAGCAGAAGGCATTCTTTTGTCTGCCTATTGTCTCTCCTTTTATCTTGCTTTCTAATTTTGCCTCTGCGGTGGTTGATACCAGAGACAGTGTCTTTGTAGAGGTGAAAACAAAAGCCAAAAAACCGAAAATTACGTTTTTGCTTTGACAGAAACTTCCTCTGCAAAAATGATTTCAGTCATGAAGTTATTTTCTTTGGAAGCTGCTAGTGCAATGGGGAGGGAGGGAGTTGGTAGTCTTGCTGTTCTAGACATTGATAATCTCTGTATATGTCATTGTTCTTTTTTTTAATGCAAAACTGAAAAACGAGAGGTCCGGTTTAGCTGAGAGTGAATGGTTATTGGCTTTTAAAATGAGTGTTTGTTTAGTTCCTTTGGGAGAGGCTTTAACTAAGTTTGGCTTGTTTCCACATGCGCTGCCATCTTGCATTTAGTTATTGATCTCCAGCTGTGCGACAAAATGGGATTTAGCAAAACCTCCAGCCAAAGTTGCTAGCTTTCCAACAAAGCGTGTCCTTTGGCCAACTAGCTGCCTTCATCTTACCTATCAGGCAGTTCTAGTCAATGAGTCAATTATTTTCCAGCTCTGAGATGCTGTGGTTTGACAACTGCTTTGCATTTGGAAATTTTCCATTAGACCCTTATAGAAACAATATTTAGTGGCTAATTCCAAAAACATGGCAGCTATTTGGAGTCTTAGTAGTTTTTATTTTAGCTGCAAGGAGATTATCTGCTGGACAATCGTCAGAATTCAAAGTTCCACTATAGCTGAGGAGACTTTGATGTGTGTAAGATGGAAATAGTATTTGATAATACTTGACTTGAAAGAACATCGAGATTAAGCCACAAGATTATCTTCTGACTGAACTGGAAGCATTTTTCTTGATTTTAGATTAGAATAGGATTGTGTGCTGTGTTTTTACCTGTTAGCATGAATTATTATAAGACATCCAAGTTATAAAATCAGTGTCCAAGAAATCCTCACCCCCTTCATTCCACAGCATCATAGAGAGTCTGGAAGCAACCTTAGAGGTTGTCTCATCTCAGCTCCCAGGCAATGCGGAAATAAGCATTTATTAAGTATCTGCTGTATGGCAGACTGTGTGTTAAGTTCTGGGGATAAAAAAAATTTTTTAAAGCAAAAGTAGTTTTTGTTTTCAACATCCATGATAGATGGCCATCCTATGACTGTCACCTTACTACTACACAAGGTGATGCAATCAATCCATTTCTAAACAGCTCTTTTGGAAAGTTTTTCTTGCTATTAAAGCCAAAAGCTTCATTTTAGTAACTTCCACCCTTTGGTCCTCGTTCTGGTCTGTGGGGGTGTACAAAATAAGTATTCTACTTCCTCATAATGCAGCTCTTGAAATATCGTGTCTACAGGGGCAGCTAGGTGGCGCAGTGGATAGAACATCGGCCCTGGATCCAGGAGGACCTGAGTTCAAATCTGGCCTCAGACACTTAACACTTACTAGCTGTGTGACCCTGGGCAAGTCACTTAATCCCAATTGCCTTACACAAGAAGAAAAAAAAAGAGAAGAAGAAGAAAGAAATATTGTGTCTACTACTCTTATTCTTTCTCTTTTCCAGGCTAAATATTTCCACTTCCCTCAACCAATCCTTAGTTGACATGGCTTTAAAACCTTTTATCATACTGGTGATCCTGCTGTGATTCAGTTTGACAATATGTCTTTTTGTTTGTTTTTTGTTTTGTTTTGTTTTTGCGGGGCAATTGGGGTTAAGTGACTTGCCCAGGGTCACACAGCTAGTAAGTGTTAAGTGTCTGAGGCTGGATTTGAACTCAGGTTCTCCTGAATCCAGGGCCAGCGCTTTAACCACTGCGCCATCTAGCTGCCCCTTGACAATATGTCTTTTAAAATATGGCCAGCAGAACTGAACACAGTGCTGCAAATGTGATTTCATCAATACTGAGTACTATGGGACTGTTTATTTACTCTAATATGGAAGTTAATGTTTTTGTTATTGTAGCATGAGATTATTGAGTTTTGTTTTTTGTGGGGAGCATCCATATCACATCAACTCATAATTATTTTGCTGTCCTATGCAGGGCTTTTTCACAGAAACTCTTGTTAATTAAACTAGGTCTCTTGTGTTATGAGTGAAAATTAATAATCAATTCATCAATTAGGCTAGCTAATAATCAGTAAATTGATGGTCAGTGTTTCTCTTGGCAACCAAAGACAAAAGACATGGTGAGCCTGAAAAGTTTAAATAATCCTCGAAAGAGAATTCCCTTGACAACTGAAAATCAGTCCTGATTGGTCCTTGTTTAATAAGGAGGTGGGCTAGAAGTCTTCAGTTCCTCCTGCTGAGAATATGGCTTGATTATGATACTTAGCCCCTTCCAGCAATCTGGACAGAGATTCCATCCTCATCCAGACTACTCTTGTTGGTTTTCTCCTTGATGAGCTGGGTCACCCTAAACTCTAATGGAGGGATAGAAGGACAGGGGCCCATTTCCTTGAGGTAGGAACTAGTTCAGACTGGATTTTATTTATACTCTAAACAGAAGGAGGATCTCCTAGATGGATAGGGTCCCATGCAAGATTGAAGAGCATGTACCCCAGAGGGTTAGGGCTAATCTCAATCAGCCATGTCCTTTAGAGGCTGACCTTCCTTAGGAGCTGAGCCTCAACAAAAAAATAGAGGAGAAAAAGGCTGGATCCTAATTTAATAATTGGTTATTAATAGAATAGAATAGAATAATAGAAAAATTATTTCTTTCACTTGGAACAGACATAAAAAATAAAACACATGGAAAAGTAGAATAAGTGGGTAGAACAGTGGTTTGCCAAGGTGGGAATGGGGTTGAACTAAGGTAAGGAAGTAGAAGGTGAGTGCTTCCCTGCATTCCATTCCTGAAATGTTCTCCCTCCTCACCTTTGGCTACTGGCTTTCCTGGCTTCCTTCCAAGACACAGCTCCAATCCCACATTCATTAAGAGGTCTTTCCTGGTTTCCTCTATTTCTTGTGTTTATGTGTATGTGTCTTGTATGAACACAGTTGATTGAATAAATGAATAAAGCATTAAATGTTCACTATGTGCCAAGCAATGAGGATGCACAAATAGAAAAAGTATGACAGCCTCTTCTCTCAAAGAACTCATTTTCTAATGGGGGAGACAACACACATGAAAGGATGTTTGTAAATTGCCCCCCACACACACACCGCCACCAGTCACAATGAAATCCTCAAGGGCAGGGACCGTATTTTTGCTTTTCTCTGTACCCTTAGCACTTAGCACAGTTACTGGCATGAAGTAGGCACTTAAAATGCTTCTTGATTGACTGAGGACTTGGTTAGTAAGAAAGCATTTGTGTGGGGCAGCTAGGTGGCGCAGTGGATAGAGCATGGGCCCTGGAGTCAGGAGGACCTGAGTTCAAATCCGGCCTCAGACACTTAACACTTACTGGCTGTGTGACCCTGGGCAAGTCACTTAACCCCAATTGCCTCACTAAAAAAGAAAGAAAGAAAGAAAGAAAGAAAGAAAGAAAGAAAGAAAGAAAGAAAGAAAGAAAGAAAGAAAGAAAGAAAGAAAGAAAGAAAGAAAGAAAGAAAGGAAGGAAGGAAGGAAGGAAGGAAGGAAGAAGAAAGAAGAAAGAAAGAAAGAAAGAAAGAAAGAAAGAAAGAAAGAAAGAAAGAAAGAAAGAAAGAAAGGAAGAAAGGAAGAAAGAAAGAAAGAAAGAATTTGTGGCTTTTGTGATGTGCCATTGTGATTCTAACAGATATCCATTATTGAGCCCTAAATAAGACTAAGTTGCAGATTGCCATTTTAGACTATCTGTAGATATGGATATAGATACATAGATTGTTCAAGATATGTTTTTTGGGGGCAGGGCTATGAAGATTAAGTGACTTGCCCAGGGTCACACAGCTAGTAAGTGTCAAGTGTCTGAGGTTGGATTTTAATTCAGGTCCTCCTGAATCCAGGGCTGGTGCTTTATCCACTGTGCCACCTAGCTACCCCTCAAGATATATTTTCTCTTTTTTTTGGCTAAACATCCCCAGTTTTTTCAATAAGCCCTCTTCTGGTATGGTTTTGAGAACCATCACCATACTTACTCTTCTCTGAAAGATCTTCAGTTGATCATTTTTCCTCTTAAAATAAAGTTATGTAGACTATATATGTATGTGTATATACATACACCTACATGTGTATCTGGCAATGTCATGTCAGATGGAAATCAGTTGAAGGAAGTTGGGACATTCAGGGAAGGGAAAAGAATGGCATGAGCTATCTAGAATAAATGAACTATGTATGTATGTATGTATCTGTCTGTCTGTTTATCTATCTATGGATCTATCTCACACCACCTGTTTTTGACTTGGGAATGGTTTGCCATTTTCTTCTCCAGCTCATTTTACAGATTGAGGGAACTGAGGCAAACAGGGTTAAGTGATTTGCCCAGGGTTACACAGGTAGGAAGTGTCTGAGGCCATATTTGAACTCAGGAAGATGAGTCTTCCTGATGCCAGTACTGGTACCCTATCTTCTGTGCCTCCTATCTGCCCTGTAACAACAATACTTCACATTTACTTAATGTTGTGCCTTACAAAATCTTTTTTTTACACTAATCCTGAAAATAGCATTTCTACTTTATCTTTCAGGCATAAAGATTAGCTGAAATTTAATAAAGGATAGAAAAATCAGATATAATAGTGTTCTATGCTAAAATTGGTATTTATCTTTGCTAATTATACTTTAATTGATTTGAATTATTCTCCTCATTCCCCTTTTTGGTTCTTATTTTCTTGTTCTCTGTTTCCCTTTGCTATCTTCTATCAGACATTATTGATCTATTTTTTACATTAAATGTTCCCTTATCATGAGTCTGCATTCTTTTTCCTCTTATTTTTCAATTACTTGTTTTTTTAGCCTCCAAGATTCCTTTTCTGTTTTTTCAGTCTCAGATGGATCCACATACTGAGTTACCCTTCTCTTCATTGTGTCGAATGCAATATAACTTTCTGGAATCATTAGTAAATTTCATTTTTCTGTCCATCAGCTGGGATGGATCACTGATAAGTTCATCAGAATCCGGAAACTCTGCTGAAGACTTAAGTTGAATCAAAGAAAGAACTAATCTCTTGATTATTCTAAAGAAGAAATATTAAAACATTTATATGAAAAACCAAAAGTTAGACACCTAGTCATGGTGTAGTAAAATTATCATAGAATCAGGATAATCAGTGATTAAAGGTTTAATCATGCCAGTGGCTTCACTGTGTACTTGTAACTGTCAGTTATTGTTTAATCAGTCTTGAAGGATTATAAGATTTTTGAGGCAGAAGATCAAGGTTTGAGGCCCATATGTCACATTTATTGTGTGGCCTTCAGGAGGTTATTCTTGCCTCTCTAGACTTCTTTTCCTCATTAAAAGGAAGGAAATGTACTAATGTCCTTCCTCCTCCAAGAGGATCAAAATGACATCACTATGTAGGGGTCAAGGTAGTGTGACTATGACTAATCAGACCAATATGGACTCTGAAGGCTCTACCACAGGTCGTGCACAAATAGTCCATATGAACATTTGGACTGGCAATGTTTCTAAATCTGAGCATCTCATGATTATTTTGAGCTACTACAATTCTGCTTTGCCCACGGATCATTGCACCGCCATGCTGGGTGGTCCTCTTCCAGTGTCTCCCATGTCTCACAGTCAATTCCAAAATTCTTCAGACAGACCTTGAAAGTGTCCTTATATTGCTTCTTCTGACCTCCATGTGAGTGCTTGCCTTGTATGAGTTTTCCATAAAAGTCTCTTAGGCAAACATATCTGGGACCCCTTCCCATTCTATAATTTTGTGATTGTGTGGAATGTGGAATTTAGTTAAGGACTCAACCTACTTTGTAAGATAGCAAGTAACTTCAGGAATGTTTATGGTTTCTAGGTCATTTTTTGGTTTTGGGTTTGTTTTTGTTCTAGATGCCCCTGAAATGTGGGGTTTGAAGGTTTTATAGGATTTAGATCAGGAAATAATCTAACCTAACCTTTCATTTTTACAGATGAATGTATTGAAGTTTAAGGAGATCAGGTGATTTGCCCCAGGTCCCAGGTAGAAAGAAGAAGAGCCAGGATTTGAACTTGAGTTCAAATACCACTTACTCCAAGGGCTCTTGTGTGAAAAAGCAGCAGTTCATAAACATTAAATCACTGCTTTTTACATGTGGTTACCATTACTAGAGTTGAAATGAGGTTAAAACATGTAAAATTTTATAGCTGAATTCCTGAATCCAAGTGGGCTGGTAACTTAATTTAAACCTCAGATGTAATCAATTAATCAACAAGCATTTATTAAACACCTACTATATGCAAGAACCATGCTAGGTTCTGGAGACAGAATGAAAGAAACAGAACAGTCCAGATACCCAAGGAATTTACATTAAAATCTCTAAGGATACCAAGGGCATTTGAGTGCTTGAACCCATAGCTGTATAGCTGGGTTCTGATTAGTATGAATAATAAATCCTATCAAATGACTGCATTATTCAAATATGCATTGCACATTTCCATTGAGTTGGAGCCAATTATCATTTTTACATATTATAACTTCAAATAGTGTGAATTCAAATGCAGGCAACCATTCACGATATTCATTATTTGAACTAATCTGGACCTGCCTTGTTTTGTGGGGAGGATGGAAGAAAATAAGCATTTACTAAGCACTTACTATATGTCAGACAGTGTACTCAGAGGGAGCAGCAGGAGGTTGGGGGCTGTCCTGAGACTGATTTTTTTTTTCCAACCAGAGTAAATGGTAATTATTACACTGCACTTCTATTTGGACCCTCTCCTTGTATCCTACCCTGTGCTATGGACCCATTGTCTTGGACCAGATAGATGATGAGAGCTCTGGCATTAACCTTTGGACTTTTGACTATTGATTTATCCATTTATCCCTGCAATGGGACATTGTCTTTAGCCCTCACTTATTTCTGTGAACTTGTAAACTATGCTAACTCTTTGTTACTCAGTAATTTTCAGTTGTGTCTGGCTCTTCACAACCCATTTGGGGTTTTCTTGGCAAAGAGACTAGAGTGGTTAGCCATTTGCTTCTCCAGATTATTTTACAGATTGTTGTTGTTTGTCCTTCACTCTTGAAGAGGACTGTGACAGATGTCATGACTTTAAATGAATTGGATTTAATTAAGGAAGGGCTGTACAAAGTCACCAGCTTCACTCTTTCCCCCAGAGCCATTTGGGTCTAGTGGCAAGATATAGATCAGGATGACTGGAGATGTCCCTGGGTGTTTAAGGCAATTGGGGTTAAGTGACTTGCCCAGAGTCACCCAGATAGTAAGTGTGTGAATCCAGATTTGAACTCAGGAAGATGAGTCTTCTTGACTCCAGACCTGGTACTTTATCCACTAATGCATGGTGGTATATCCCCTCTCCTGGAAGGTCATAATTCTAATCAATTGCAGTAACAAGACCTAGGAAAAGTCCCTAAATCTTAGTTTTGTGGTTGGTCCTCATCTTTGAAATTACCACTTTAAAAAAAAGCATAATTTCCTTCCCCACTTCCCCCACTTTAACATCATGACCACATTAATAGGAGGCAAATTGATGTAGTAGAAAAGTCACTGGTAATAAAATGTGCAATAAAATGAATAAAATTCTTTTTCCTGTTCTTCTTTGTATATCAAAGTATTTATGTTTGTGGGTGATCAGTAAACTCACAGTTAACGCCAAAACAAATTCAAAGAAAGGGTGCTGAATTTTTGAGTGAGAAGACCTAGATTAGAATCCTGGTTTTACAAGTTTCTGTCTCTCTAACTTTGGGCAAACCCCTTAAACAATGTATCAGTTTCCTCGCCTGTAAAGCGAAGGGGTTGGACTAGATGGCTTTTCAAGGTCCCTCCCAGCTCCCAGTCTGTGATCCTATTTAAAATAAATACTGATATCAGGCTTTGGAGCAACCCAAGCGTCATGGAAGGATGAATGAAAATATAGGCATAGCTTCTGCTTTTCTTCTTTCTTCTTTTCTTCTTTGTATGATTCATCTACTCAAAGGTTTTGGTCAAGCACCTAAAATAAAGGTAAAAAAATTCTTTGGAAACAGCAGATACGAAGAAATATTAATACCTGCTATATCGTTTAAAACTTTAGTGCCAATCTGTGACCTTTTACCAAGCCAATTAATCATAATAGCTAACATGTAGATGATGCTTACTTTGTGCCAAGGACCATGCTAAGCACGTTACAATTGTTTTCACATTTGATCTTTATAAAGACCCTGGGAAGGAGGTGCTATTGTTATCCCCATTTTACAGATGAGGAAACTGAGGCAGACAGAGGTAAAGTGATTTGCCTAGGGTTACTCAGCCAGTAAATGTCTGAGACGATTTGAACTCAGGTCTTCCCTGTATACTGTGGTGCCACCTAACTGCCAAATAGATTAAGCCAATTTGGATCAATGATCTATCATTCATCTCTTAGGCCCAATGTATAAAATGGGTATAGTGATAAATTGTTTAGTGTGTGTGTGTGAATAATGCCAAAGGACTAAGAAATAATGAGGTCTTAGATGGGCAGTTCCTAGAACAGAGATGGTATCTGACTTGCTTTTCCTAGCTTCTAGTTTGATGTCACATGGAGACAATGGATTTTTGAAATGTGATGAGAAATGAAGAGGTTTCATCGTTTTTAAGAATGGAGGCAACTGATTTTAAATATATTTTATTTTATTTTGTACTATAAAAGAGACATCAGTGTTGGCAAAATGTTTAGTTGTATGACCAACACACAAAAAAAATTTAATTATTTTGTTTTTGAGTTCTGTATTTCTTAGCCAGTAGATAATTTGAGAGCAACAAAGAAAGAAGGAGCTATGTTTTTCTAGTCAAGTGTAAGCACTTAATATGCTGATCCAATTCCAGGACCTCTGGCCCTAAAAACACATAAAATGGCGGCATCTCAGATGATTAAGACATAAGGTTTTTCCCCTATGTCTAATAGGTCTTTTTCTATGTTTGGTATCTGGGTTCTTGACTTGCTGTCTGGTTTAGACAGAAGGGGGCAGCAGAGAAGCTAATTAGTGAGTGGGCCAGGAGCCTTGCTTTAATTCTGCGTTTTAAGAATGGACGATGTTTTATACTATGTTACAATGAAATGATTGAAATTAGAATCTTTATTTCTTTGCCACTTATCAGTGGAAATAAAAAAAAGTAATCATTAGGTTATTTACCAGTTCTGAATATAAGCCACACCCTAAAAATGTGCCTAAAGACCTCTTTGAAAGAAAATATATACTGGTAGGCCTACATTGAAAAATAATTAAACAAAACTCTTATTCAGAAAGGTTTTTTTAAAAATATATTTCATTCCATTCAAATCAAGATGTTTTATTCATTTTTGTCATCACTGCTCTCTTGTTGGTCTCTTACTAAGAGCACAATTATAGGCACTCAGGTTTTTTTTTTTTTTCAAGCCCGATTTGAAGAAAATGTGTATGTCTTTTTATTCAGACCAGTCAGAGTACTTGCCAGGTGTAGAAATGAGGGTTAAGCAATGAATATGAATGTTTTTCCTCTTAGTTCTGTATTAGAATTGCATAGTGACTGTGAGGTATGGTGTTTGTCTTCCATGCCTGCACCAAGCAAACACAGGGCAGCCCATTAAGTGTACAACAGTTTTCCTTGGGTCCTGGCGCCCCACAGGATATCTTGTGTGTTTATAGAAAAACAGATGCACCGAAGGGGCTTTGTGGTTTATTCTCATGTGTTTATGCCTTTCGGTTAAGAGTTTCTAGAGCTAACGATTTCATTGCTTGTTAAAACAAAGGAAAACTAATGCTGCCTGACTCTGTTTCAGTATAACAGTCAGTGTGGGCCATAAAATGTTGACTGGGTAATTTTTTCATTTATTCCTTCCAAGGAACCAAAGATGTGCAGGCAGGCAGGTTTGTTGTAAGTCATTGACCTTTGAAAATACTTTGCCCAGTGGCAATGATCTTTTTTTTCTCTGTATAAGAGCCCTTTTAAGAGGATAATTCTCATTAATGCAGCTTGGCTAACCAATTTTAGTTACCGTATATGAAAAGCAATTTCTCTCTCCCATTAATGTTATATATTCCTCGATCTGTGATCAAGAGGAGGGAATAGGGGAGGCTGATATCTCTGTTCTCAGAAAGCCAATCCAGAAATGTGGTGCAAAGAACATTGGAGGGAAGGAGAATGCATTATTTGTTGCTTGACAGGTAATGGGAGGCTCTTTTCACTGGTTTACAAGTGAAAAGAGGAATCATAAAGTTATATGGGCAGCTCACTCTGCAAGTGAGCCAATGATGATAAAGCTGCTGGCCCAGTCTGGATCCATTTAGGTGCATTGTTTTATATTGTGGTAAATTTTATCTATTGATTTCTTGGTTATAGCCACTTTTTATAAAATAGGCTGTGAAATAAATGGTTTCAGAATGATTTACAAAGTGACATTAAATATTGGTTTGCGCTGGTGGCAAGGATAGGCTCCATGCCCTTTTATTCAGCACAAAATTTCACTTTTGGTCCATATTTGTGCCTGATATTATCTCCAAGGTGCCTTTGATTTGAATCACAGCATTTTATAGCGAGAAAGGACCTTTAGGATGGTCTAGTCCAGAAACGGGCACATTGTAGCCAAGGTCTGGCAAACTATGACTGCAAGGCCAAATCTAGCCTGCTGCTATTGGACAAAGAACTAAGAACTAATGGTTTTTACGTTATACGTTTTAAAATATGATTGATGGTCCTCACTGTAGTTTGCTCATCCTTTGTTTAATCCAATCCCCTCCTACCTCAAAAATTTTAGACATACTTCAAGAAATTATTCGAGCCCATAGCAAATGGGGCTGACATTATGGTTTAGTCACAAAGAGAATCTGATGAAAGAGGGAGAAAGGGAACAGGACCAGGACAATTCCATGATTGCTTTTGGAAGAAGAGTTTTGAATTACTGAATTGAACTACATTGAGTTGAACAGTCCTCCATATGTATTTAATGCAGGACAAGTCAACAGCATCTCCAGTAGCATAGGAATTATGGAAATGTGTTGATAGAATCATGGAGTCTGAGGGTTAGAAAGGACTTCAAAAGTCATCTATTCCAACCCAGTCTGGGCCAGGCATCCTCCAACCTCATAAGGACCATAGGATCATACATCTAGAGCTGTCAGGACCCCTATAGGAAGACCAGTCTCACCCCCTTATTTTATAAATGAGAATGCTAAAGCCTAGGGATGTGGGGCAACTTTCTCTTGGTGACACAGCCAAGAAGTATCAGAATCAGAATTTGAACGCATGTCTTTTCACTTCACAATGCTTTTTCACTTTATCTTGTTTCTATACCCTTACCAGGCAATTATTCAACATCTACTTGAAAACTTCTCAGGGAAGGAAGAGCCTATTTCCTAAAGGATTTCATTCCCCTTCCCTCTACTCAATACCCTCCAGTCTTCTCCATCCACTTTTCAGCAGCCTTGATACCCTAAAGATATCTTTGCTCTGAGGCTTGCCCTTGTGATTGGTTAGTCTCCAGCCCAGACTACCACTTCATGAGGCACTCAGGCCTTACCCACCTTCCTCCTGGGTCCACTCCCCATTCTTTGGATTTTCCTACCCTGTCAGCAGTAGCCTAACTCCCCCTTCCAGCTTTTCTTTGTGAGTCATCTTCCTCTGTTAGAATATAAGTTCCTTGAATCAGTCAGTCTGCCAGTAATCATTTATTAAGTGCTTATTATGTGGGAGGCACTGAGTTAAGGGATAGGGATACAGAGAAAGGCAAAATACAGTCCCTGCCCTCAAGGCGCTCACAATCTAATAGTGGAGAAACAGGCAAACAAATATGGACAGACAAGCTTTATACAGGAAAAATAGGAAATAACTGACACAGGGAGGGTACTAGAATTAAGAGGGATTGGGACAGGCTTCTTTAAAAGTCTTTTGGGACTTAAGTCCCAAATTTGAAAGAAGCCAGGAGGCAGAGAGGAAGAAGAAGAGAATTACAGTCATGAGGAACAGCCAGAGAAAATGTTAGGAGCTGAAAAAATAAGAAGGAGCTCTCAGGTCGGAGGAGAACCAGGATAGAGAGAGGTGTCCTAGAAACCTAGATAGGAGAGAATATCAAGGAGGAGAAGGTGATCATCAGTGTCAGAGGCTGCAGAAAGGTCAAGAGGAATGAGGATTGAGTAAAGGCCATTGGGTTTGGCAACCAAGAGATCACTGATAACTTTGGAGGGAGAAGTTTTAATGGAATAATGAATTTGGAAACTGGATTGTAGAGAGTGAGAGGAAAGAAGTAGGGGTGCTTTTATGGATAGTCTGTTTAAGGAATTTAGCCACAGAGGGCAGAAGAGATCCAGGATGATGGTTATTGGCAATGGAAGGATCAAGTGAGGGATCTTTGAGGATGGGAGAGATGTAGGCATGTTTGTAGCCAGTGGAGAAGGAGCCCATAGACAGAGAGATTGAAGAGAAATGATAATGTGGGGATGAGAGAGAGTGGGAAGTCTGTTGAAGGAGATGAGATGGAATGGGATCACTTGTATTTGGAGAGAGGTTTGTTTTGGCAAAGTAGGGCTACATCATCGTGTGAGACAGGGATGAAGGAGTTAGTAGCAGAGGATCACTGAATGATATGAGATGAGGAGGAAAAAAAGAGAGCTCTTGGCAAATGATCTCAATTTTTTTTTTTCTTTAAAATACCAGGCAAATTTCTCAGATGAGGAAACCATGGGAGTTGATTTGAGGAAGAATGAAAAGATTTGGAAGAGCCACTGTGGAGATTGGGATAGTAAGTTGATAAGAGAGGTATAGGATTGCCTAGCAGCAGAGGGGGCCCAGTCAAGGTTGTGTAACCTAAATCTGTAGTGGATCCAGTCAGGTGTGTGATTTTTTTCCACCTTTGTTCAGCAGCACGTGTGTGGAATCAAAAGCAGGCTGATGCTGGGCAGCATGGAATTGGTGATAGGATAAGGAGACCAGGAACTTAAGAGGATAGTGTAGAGTTGAACTGGGTCACCAAATAGCAAGAAGAGAAACAGAGGAGAGAGTGGCTAGTGCGGAGGCAATGGCCTTGGAGATAAATGAGGACTCAAGGGATTGGAGGTCACATCGTGGTGAGGACAAAGAGTAGGGTTTGATGTGGGAAGGCCGGCCAAAAGGTTATGTTCAGATAAGGGTATCTCAGAGTTCTTGAACGTGGAGGTGGTTTGTCTGTGGGGGATGACAAGATAAGAGAGTGAGTAGGTTGAGGGTGTCAGTGTGTATGCTGAAGCCCCCTAGTATGAGGGCAGGAGTTGGAAAGGAGAGAAAGATTGTGAGCCAGGCACTGAACATGTTGAGGAAGAAAGGGGAGTGTCTTGGAAATCTGTGAACAACACCTACCATCCTTTGAGGATAGGGACTATCTTTTTTGTTCATATTTATTTGTATTACCACTTTCTCTTTTTCTCTCTCCCTCTCCCTCCCTTCCTCCTCCTCCTCCTCTTCCTCCTCCTCTCTCTCTTCTCTTCACTCCTCTCTCTTTTTTTCTCTCTCTTCTCTCTCCTCCTCCCCCTCACTCTCTCTTTCTCATTCTGTCTCTGTCTCTGTCTCTTTCTCTCCAGTAATGACAAATGTAATATAGTAGATAAATAAAGTTTCCAATGTCCCTTGTTCCCCTGACTCTGCCTCTGACTCACTGACACTTGAACATTTTTATATTATTTCATTCAGTCAGGAGTTCCCAAATTGAATTGACTGTTGCTTTCTATAGTTTTACAATTTGCCGATGGATTTTTATTCTCTTTTACAGCTGAAGAATCATCCTAATTTTTGGTCCTTAAAATGTGTTATTTCCTTTGGAAGCAATTGTAGTATTAAAATCAGATTCTTTTTTTTCATTAAACTAATTCTAGATTTTCCTTAAAAAGAAAAACAATTTTATGGCAAATGATTGGTATTTTCACCTATAAACTCAAAAGGAAAATAAATTCTTTTTTCAGTAGAAACAGTATTGTGGACTTTTAAAATCTTCCAATGTGGTATTAAGTAAGGTGGTTCATATTCTGTACATTTGGAAATTGACATCAGAAACCCCATTCTATGATAGCAGTAGAAAAAAGCTAGTATGTTGCTAATCTCTCATTTTTAGTTGACCCCATGCATAGGATAATCCCACAGAACACTTTATTTTACCCCCACCCCTTTGTATTCTGTTTTAGTTCAATGTTACTTTTTATGGTGGTCATATTTATGGATATAACAGGTAAAGCTAAAAGGGAGGAGGGGAACAGAAGAGGAAAAGAACAAGCATTTGTTAAGCACCTTATGTACCACATCCTATGCTAAGTGCTATATAAATATTATTAGCTCCTCCCAACAGCTCTGTGAAGTAGGCACTATTATTTTCTTCATTATACAGATAAATAAACTGAAGCCCCTAGAGGTTAAATGACTTGTCCAGGATCACACAGCTAATAAGTATTTGAGGTCTGATTCAATCTCAGATCTTCTAGTCTTCAAGTGTAGTGCTCTCTCCAGTGCTGTCACTTAGCTGCTTCCACACACTTGTAGAAACACTATCTGACCTTATGGGTTCCTTGGGTTTGCAGTGTCCACAATGGACATCTTTAAGAGACCCAAAAAGGATTATGCAAATTTAACCAAAGAAATGAAAATCCAGACAGAAATTAAATCCAGACAACAGAGGTCAAGCATTCAGACGCATTATGTGTAATGATTGAAATCTCTAGAGAAAACACATTGTGACTTTTTAATTTCTGCTCCTTGGTTTGGGGTACTCTATGTTATTGGGAGCTTTATACCACCATTTTCTTTTAATTTGCCTCACTTTTTGTGGGTTGAACTTCTTTTTTTTGTTTGTTTTGTTTGTTTTTAATGAGGCAGTTGGGGTTAAGTGACTTGCCCAGGGTCACACAGCTAGTAAGTGTCAAGTGTCTGAGGTCGGATTTGAACTCAGGTACTCCTGACTCCAGGGCCAGTGCTCTATCCACTGCACCACCTAGCTGCCGCCGGTTGAACTTCTTAAAAGTGATTTCCCCCCCTTGGATTTTTATGATACCCTGACTCTCTTTTGTAAACAAACAAATGTCATGAGATGGAAAACCCAACACTAAATTCAGGGTTGACACGACACTTGGGGAACTGGGGAAGGCGGTCTGTCTGCTCAGGTTTTGTAAATATGTCACATTCAGTCTCCTGCTGTTGCCCTGCACCTATTTAATTCATTTTGGGGGTGCCTCTTAACTACTGTGTTTCATGATCTAAAAGCTGCCATTAAACATAGGTTGTGCCCCTAAAATGAGATCTCTTGGAAAGGAAGAATATAAACCAATTATAGGCTGCGTTCAGGTCTTTATACTCTTCAAATTTGGACGGAAAACTCAGGCTATATATTCAGGCTAATGCCATTTTTCTCGTACTCCATTTGTGCCAAATCATTTTATAAAGGCCAACCCTAAAAACATAGTGCTTTTTGCTGAACCATCTGAATATAATAATATTGATCGACTATCTTGTTCAAGTCACTAGCTTTAATAACATAGTGGAGGGGAAGAGGGAAGGAAAAAAAGGAAATAAATCATCTTATGTGATTTTTGTTCATGATTTCCCATTAATTGTGTTGAGGGGAGGGGTTGAAGAAGAAAGGGAAAGGAAGGGAAGGAAGCATTTATATAGCATCTATCTGCCAGGCACTTTTTAGAAATATTTTATTCTCACAACAACCATGTGAGGAATGTGCTATTATTTTACCTGTTTCGAAGTTGAGGAAATTGAGGCAAACAGAGGTTAAGTGACTTACCCAGGGTCATGCAGATATAAGTATCTGAGGCCAGATTTGAATACACTTCTTCTGGATTCCAGTCAGAGCTCTCAATCCATTGGGCCACCAGCTGACAATAGATGTTCAACGTTTGTATCCTTAGCTTGTCTAAGCATAGAGCTTCATAAGGATATTATGAGGTTAAGCACAAATAGCATTCCAAGAACTTTAAGTTACAAGTTATCTCCCCCACCACCAGGGGCGAGGGAAATATTGCTGACAAGTGGCCATCAATGATTGCTTTTCACGAATGTAGATGTGCTGGGTTTTTTTTTTTTTAACAAGTTCAGAGCTGATGGATGAGCATTTATCACATATGGAAAGTACTACATTAGGTACAACTAAGGGACTGAAAACCAAATCAGAAATGTGCCTTCATGCACTCAAGGGTTTTATTGATTGGACATAGGATCACTGAGCTTTAAGCTGAAAGAGACAGATCTTAGCTATTTTCTAGCACCAAGGTTTTTAACATGGGGCTTATTAATTAAAAAAATATATATCAATAACAGCATTTCAGTTTAATTGGTTTCCTCTGTTATCCCATGTATTTTGTCTTATGCATATTATACCATTGTTCTGAGAAGGGGTCTGTAGACTTCACCTGATTGCCAAAAGGGGTCCAGAAACCTTCCCCCAAAAGCTAAGAACCCCCTATCCTGTCCAACTCCCTCATTATATAGATGAGGAAACTGAGCTCAGAGAATACTAGTACTACTACAAATATTACTAACTCTCATTTATATAGAGTTTTAAGGTATGCAGAGAGATTTACAGACATTTTCATATTTGATCCTTTCCATTAGAAACTAAATCCTTTGGGAGGAAATGTATGGGACAGCTAGATGGTGCAGTGGATAGAGTGCCAAGCCAGGAGTCAGTTAGACTCATCTTTGTGAGTTCAAATCTGGCCTCAGGCACTGACTAGCTGTGTGACCCTGGGCAAGTCATTTAACACTGTTTGCCTCAATTTCCTCATCTGTAAAATGAGCTGGAGAAGGAAATGGCAAAACTACTCCAGTTATCTTTGCCAAGAAAACCACAACTGAAAAGGCACTCAACAATTGTTTCATTCTTTGTACCTGAGTTCCCAGTGTTTGTCTCATATTAGACACTTGATAAGAATGGTATTATCATAGAGATGAAGTGATTTACCCAGGATTACAATAGATCTTAAAAGCACGATTCAATTCTTGCTTTAACCTGCTTTCAACCGAATACTTTTTCTACCCTAATGATCTGGAGAGAGAGAGACTCTGGATCAAAAGACACCTTTTCCTTATCAACTTCAAGTTGAACTGAGAACTTCCATTGTTCTCTTCTGATTCTTGGGAGGAATGCTTGGAGCCTCTACTGAGACAGAGACCCAGCTTCTACTTACTTGAAAATGCCACCAGCTGTCCAACACAGCAGTTATCAATGGAGTGAGAGAGCTAGAGGGAGAAAGGAAGGAGGGGCAGATAGTCCCCCATCATATAAGTGGGTCATCCCGCCTGGGGAAAACCAAGGCATGCACCTGCATTCATAGGAGGGATTTAGCGGAACAGATTTGTCTAGCAGAGAATCCTTAATCTGTTTGATGGTGACTGGAAAACCAACTCAGAGGCCACTTTTCAGTTTCTGCCTCGGGTGGGATGTGCAAGGCAGTTGATAAGAGCTGAGTTTTTAAATGCAGGTCAATGGATTGTCTAGCGGCCAACCAGCAATTACATTTCTCTGATCCACACAGAGAATTCATTGTTTGGGATTCAGCTATGAAGAAGAGCTTTCTTTCCTTCCTGTTCTTAGGACGCACTATGTTTATTTTTCTTTTTTTTCCCCCCTAATAAAATTTGAAAAGTTGGAAAATAAGTTTGTCAGATACCAATCTAGTTTTCCACCCTCTCCCCCTTGTGTTGGGCCTCTAATGAATTGCAGATGGCAAAGTAGCAGCTGTCCTCTCCTAGACTTCCAAGGATTTGGTGAAATCTAATGTTACCTAATCTATTTAACAATAATCTTGCATTGAAGCTGTAATCACAATCTAAATAATTAGAGAAGCTACAAGGCTGTCACATTTTTCCTTGTCAGGCACACCATCATTATAGCTCTGTGTACAGTGAATACAACTGTACAATCTAAAGGGCTGTTATTTTATTTATTGGAATTAGAATCTCTTATAAATTTAATTAGAAATTCCTCTTCTTGGTCGTTCACACGGGTAACCTGAGTTACTGTCTGGGATTCTTGGCTCTGCCCTCTTCGGATGTGGTCAGCTGGATCAAATCATGAAGAGAGTCTTAAAACAGAATCCTGGGAGATTTCCTGTCCAGTATGAAGTCCTCACTTTGCACCAACTTTCTCTGAAAGGTGTGGTCTTAATTTAGTTTTGTCCTTTCCTGCTAAAGAAAGCCTCTCCTGTTAATATCAGAAACTAGGCTGGCAATCTCTGAAAGCCTCTCCTGTTAATATCAGAAACTAGTTCCCTGGCAGTCTCTCATGCCTGGAGTGCTCTCCCTCCTCCTCATTGCTGCCTTCTGGTTTCTCTAAGCTGCCTTTAAGTCCCAGATAAAATTCTACCTTCTACAAGAGGTTTTTGCCATCCCCCCCTCCCCTCCCCTCACCTTCAATCTGTTGATTATTTCCAGTTTATCTTGTACATATCTTGTTTGTACATAGTTGCTTGTATATTGTCTCTCCCATTTGACTGAGAGCACTTTGAGATTAGGGATTTGTTTTGCCGGGTTTTTTTATCTCTAGTGTTTAGAGCAATATTGGGCACATAGTAGGACTTTAATAAATGCTTGTTGACTTGACTTAGAAAATAATCATACTTGTGAGCTAACAGTTCTGTTGTTGGGAATAATACCACGATGATGTATAAAAACAATCCAACTAGGTTTGTTTAGGGGCAGCTAGGTGGCACAGTGGATAGAGCATAGGCCCTGGATCCAGGAGGACCTGAGTTCAAATCCGACCTCAGACACTTAACACTTTACTAGCTGTGTGATTTGGGGCAAGTCACTTAACCCCAGTTGCCTCACCCCCCCAAAAAAAAACCAAAAACCAAAACAAAACCCAAAGCTATTTGTTCACCGATTAAATGCAAACAAAACAAAACAGAAACAGAAACACCCAAGCCTAAAGCAGCAACAACTAGAAGCAACCTAAATGTCTAAGGATAGGCACATCGTTACTTTGCAGTACATTTCATGCAACAGAATACTATAAGGTGAGTTAGGACCAACAAGTATGAGGAGTAAAAACAAATGTACAAAAATATTTATTAAATAATGCAAAGTTAAAGCAGAAGCAAAAGGCTTAGCATCTTCACTAATGGCAACCATAAGTGAGGAAGAGAGAATGAAAATGGATGGACCAAAAAACCTTGAAAAATACTTAGCAAGAATTCTTAACCTCTATTTCAACATAATTGGTTTCCTTTGTAATTCTAGGTATTTTATTTTATGCATTTAAAATTTTTATTCTGAGAAGTTTCCATGGGCTTCACCAGACTTCCAGATGGTTCCGAACAAAAAGGTTAGGAATTCCTTGCTCCAGCTGACTGAGAACCCCATTACCCATGTGATCTCTGGGTCTCATCCATTTTCATGTGAAAAATGAACTTTCTACCCTGCCTTTTAACCCTTCATCTGTGATATTAAGATTGATCATATGATTCAAAATTTTATTGGGGAGGGAGGGCAGAAGGAAAGGTCACTTGACTTGAAGTCAGAGGACCTGAATTTGAATGCCTGATTTGCCCTATAAAGAATTAATTGTTGGGCGGCTAGATAGCACAGTGGATAAAGTACCAGCCCTGGATTCAGGAGGACCTGAGTTCAAATCCGGCCTCAGACACTTGACACTTACTAGCTGTGTGACCCTGGGCAAGTCACTTAACCCCCATTGCCCCACAAAAAAAAAGAAAAAAAAAAGAATCAATTGTTATTTGAGGTTTTTATGACCCCATCTTTTGCCTAGAATTTAAAGGGAACCTCTGTGTGCTCATTGGCCTGGGGTTCCCCAACTGTGTGGTGCTCCACCCACTGGTTGTAGCCATCGCCAACAGTCACATGACTGCCCTCACTGGGCTTCCAATCATTATAATTTTGCCAGGCCCATGTAGGCATGGGTGAGAGGTGATGACGTGAGGTGCCAGCGCCATGGCTACTGCTACAACCAATGGGTGGAGCAGATTTGCTGAGCCCCAGGCCAATGCTTGTGCACTTAGGTTCCCTTTAAATTCTAGCCAAAAGATGGGGTCATAAAAACCTCAAATAACAATTAATCTTTACAGCCCTCTTCTAACTGTATAACTTTAGACAAGTCAACCAAACTCTCTTGACCTCAGTTTCTTCATCTGTTGGATTAGGTGACTTTTTTTTTAAGTGAGGCAATTGGGGTTAAGTGACTTGCCTAGGGTCACACAGCTAGTAAGTGTCAAATGTCTGAGGTCATATTTGAACTCAGGTCCTCCTGAATCCAGGGCTGATGCTCCATCCACTTCACCACCCAGCTGCCCCAGGATTAGGTAACTTCTTAAGGTTGTTTCCCACTCTAAATCTTTGATTTTGTGACATGTTGCAAGGGGTTGATTTAAATGCAAATAGTCACTAAGCAAGCTTAGTTGTAATTTTGTGTGCAATGTTAATGATTTTAATAAAACATTTATTATTTTAAAAGATGAACATTATAAAATTTTAAAATTATAGTATTTTTTTAAAGCCTGGCATGCAGTTCAACTGTAGTTTCTTTCTGACTGACAGATTGCTCTATGAGTGTTTCTATTCATTTGTCTCATTTTTGTCATGACAAGGGGCACAAGTTTGTCTTTGTCCAAAAGGCACCCAAATACTTAGAACTGTCAGGGTGTCCTTTAGGTGACAGCTCATTAAAATACTCCTTGTTTAAAGATCATTTGGATGAAGTGTATTTTGGGGAGCCTTTGTTTATTTAATTACCATGGGAACAGTGTCCATGGCTTTGTGGTATAAACAAAGCTTTTTTCTTTTCTCTTCTAGATTTGTTTATTTGGGGTGAGGGTTATTTTTTTGGCCCTCTTGTCTTTTGAATCTTGAGTTATGTATACTTCTCAGTCCTTGAGGCTGGTTGTTGGGCAGGGGTATTGCTCATAGCCTCATCACAGCTGGAGGTCTGGTGGACAGTTGGAAATGGCATTTTGAAGAAAGATTAATTTGCTAAAACATTAGCAGTCTTTTATGTGCTCTCCGTCTGCTTTTTGTCTAAATAAGAAAGTGCTGGAATTTTATTTATGTAATAGACTTTGTTTGAATTAGCTGCTTTTCCTACTGTATAGTGTTGCTGAGGGGGTAGATGTGTATTTTTCTTTGACTGCATTTCTAGGAAGAACAGCTGCTTTTGCTTCCATCATACACCTGATACTCAGCCCATCTCTTTCTAGAAGAAAATAATCTCCTCCTTGAACTTGCCTAGGTCTAGTGTAAGATAATTGCCTACAATGAGCTATAGAGTGTATATGGGTGTTTATGACCCTCTCTAGGGTAGATGGATGGGTGGGTCACCAGTTGCTAATGAAATCATGACTAGAAAGAGTAGCAAAGCCTTAGGACCTCCGTGGAAACAGTGGCCACTAAGAGGAGTCCAATCACCATATTGCTGAAAGCAAAGGAGAAGAAATTATAACTTCTCCTTAAGATAAAAGCACTTGGGGGCAGCTAGGTGGCGCAGTGGATAGAGCACTGGCCCTGGAGTCAGGAGTACCTGAGTTCAAATTCGGCCTCAGACACTTAACACTCACTAGCTGTGTGACCCTGGGCAAGTCACTTAACCCCAATTGCCTCACTAAAAAAAAAAAAAAAAGATTAAAAGTACTTTCCACCCACCAGCACGATATAAGGCAAATTAACTGCTAATTACCTATATAGTTAACTGATACAGAATCAGAATGGCTGATTTGGGGGTTAGGACATATCGAGGAATTAAGGGATTATTAAAGTTTAAATTGGCCAACTAGGGACACGCCTAAAATGTTAGGCAAACTTAAATACTATAGCAGCAAAGTCAGTTAGGCTTAGGTACTACCTGAACTTGGAGGCAGACATAACTCCAGAGGTCAGGACTATCATTCCAAAAGGAAATGCCCCTGACTCTCAGGAATCTTTCCCCACCCCACCCACAAAAGGAGCTTCCCATTGTCAGGTGGTCACCCCATCTGTCCTCTATAAAAGCTTTGGCTTTTTTTCCATTCAAGGAGAAAGATCTCTGTAAGCCATCTCCTCTAGAGGCAAAGTCTTTGACTCCCTTCTTGGTCACTTTCTCCAGCACCCAAATAAAAGACCATTTTATTGTACTTGGATTGTTTGCCAAGAGTTATAGTTCTTTACAGGGGAATACCTAAGGCCCCCCACCTCTTTCCCCTGTGACAATGGCAAAGGGCTTGGGGGTCATGCCATATGAGAATGGTTGAAGAAGAGAGGGAGGTATATATACGATGGTGAAATGAATATTGAAGGGGTGTGCTTTGTGGCTTGATACTTGTCTTTAGGTTTTTGAAGGCCTACCCCACAGAAGAGGGATTAGACTGATTCTACTTGGCCCCTAAGGGCAGAACTAGGAGCAGTGGGTGGGAGATATAAAGATAAAACTTAAACTTGATGTCTCCACACCCTATCTAATACAGTTATCCCTTCCACATTGCAGGCATTAGGAACCCAGTGCCCTCATGATCTGAAAAATAAATTTAAATTTTTTGGCATACCATAGAAGTAGTCTGTATTTTTTTCCTTTTCTTTTTCTCTGATGGGGCAATTACAGTACCTTATTATAAAATTTGGGTTAAGCATTTGGCCATAGGCTCTGTGTTGTCTTCGGCTTCAGCAATACTCCCCCCAAATTCCCATTTCATTTCTTATGTTGACCTGAGATATATCAAAACAAGATACAATGGAAGCAAATACCTCAAGAAATGGGGGGTTTCCAGTGACTGGAGGTCTTTCAGCAAAGGTTGGATGAGACCACTCATTCCTCAGGCATATTGTAGAGATGTTTCTTTAGGTATGTGTTGAACTATGGATAGCCTCTGGGGGTCCTCTTCAACTCTGAGATTCTCTGTTTCTGTCATCTTTTTTAATCCTATTGCTATTTTTAACAAAATTATTATGATTTAGCACCTTCCTAGTAAAAAGAGTTCAGATGTCAATAAGGAGAATACCTGCATTAAATTCACCTTTCACAAATGTAATTCTGATTTTAGCTTTAGTCGGCAATAATCTTAAATGAGATATTTTGTTGCATGCTAATCACTTTGGGGATTTCATCCTCTGTTGTTGAGCTCCTTTGAGAAGGAATCTCCCAATGCAAAAAACAAAATCCAAAACAAACCTTTAAAAAAGCCTACAATATAATAAACATGCTGGAGGTTATCAGGAGTATTTCCAAGTGTTTAAAACCATTTGAGGTTTATTAATTTTCTGGATTTAGGTTCACATGGTTCCATGAATAGGCACAGGGCCTAGAGAATGGGATTAGGAAGGTTTCCAGGGGCTCTAAACTCATGTCAAGCAAAACTGTCATGCCAAGCAGCTAAGTCAACTGAATGGGGAAAAACCTGAAAAGTATTTTATCTCGCTGCATAATGTTTGTAAATTTTATTCAATTAATTTACAGCTGCAGGGCTCATGAGGCTGAAATTAAAGTTTCCCAAAGTTTTGATAAGGAAGCAGCCAAAACAAGTTTGATTAGCTGTGGATGTCTTTGAATTGAGTTGGCAATGACGCAAAATTGGAAGTCTGAGTTTCAGGTTGAAGGACTGGGCCCATTTGATTAAGATTGGAATGTCCTCAGTCCCCACCTGTTTCTTCTAGCATGGACTTTCCTTCAATTTTTTCTTATAGCTGACCCTAAACACAAAATAGGAATTTCACAGTAATGTCTCTTAAGTACAATGTTGTCAGAAAGCCTTTTTTGGGGAGAGATATCAGTTTCCTCTGCTGCCCTTTTTTTCTGTTTGGCATTCAAAGTCCTTTACAACCCAGCACCTTCTTATACTTTATTCTCTGACATATACTCTTTTTTTTTTTTTTTTGGTGAGGCAATTGGGGTTAAGTGACTTGCCCAGGGTCACACAGCTAGTAAGTAAGTGTTAAGTGTCTGAGGCCAGATTTGAACTCAGGTCCTCCTGACTCCAGGGCCGGTGCTCTATCCACTGCGCCATCTAGCTGCCCCCTCTGACATATACTCTTTTAAAAAATAAATAAAAGTATTTTATTATTTTCCCGTTACATGTAAAGATAGTTTTTGACATTTGTTTTCATAAGATTTTTAGTTCCAAATTTTTCTCCCTTTCTCCCTTCCTTTCCTCCCCACCCTCCCCAAGACAGAAAGCAGTTTGATATAGGTTATATATCCAACATACTGACACTGGTCCCCTTACTGTTCCTGGAACAACATACTCCATCTCTCAATCTGGGAATTTTCTCTGATTGTCCCCCATGCCCACCACACTCTCCCTCCTCTCCTCTGACTACTGGTGCCTCTGCTGCTTCCTTCAAGTCCCAACTAAATTCCCACCTTCTACAGAAAGTCTTCCCCAACCTCTCCTAATCCCAATGCTTTCCTTCTATTAATTATCTCCTATTTACCTTTTATAGAGCTTGTTTTGTATATATTCTTTTACGTATTGTCTCCCCCATTAACTCCTTGAGGGCAAGGACTGTCTTTTACCTCTTTTTGTATCCCCAGCATGAAGCATGGTCTCTGATACATAGTAGGTGCTTGATAAGTGTTTATAGATTCTTCATGTCACTTTCTCTGCTCTTACAACAAACCTTTTGTTAATTACCCCTGTGACGGTTCTAGAAATTTGTAGGAAAAAGGCCACAGTATTGGTTAGAGTAGTCAGAGAAGCCTCCACGCATAATGGGATTGACTAAGAGTTAGGTCTTTAAGTATGGTGAGAATTTAAGGGACAATTGAGGAGGGGAACAGCATGAACACAGACTTGGAATTAAGAATGCAAATGGTGGGTGTGGGTAAATAATTTTAAAAGTTTTTCTTGGCTAAAACATGTTGGGAAGCAGAGCTGAATTGTATGGGCTTCGAACGTTAAACTGTATTTCTAGGACAAAGATTGTACTTTGTCCCAGAATGAGAGCATGGTATACTAGAAAAAGTACTTACTGAACTTGGAGCTCTGGATTCAAATTCTGGCTCTTATACTTGCTAGCAATTTGACTGTGGGCAAGTCCTCTTGTCTCACTGGATCTTATTTTCCCCAACTTTGAAGAAAGAATAATACTTGTACTATTATCTTCCTCCACAAAGATGTGAGAGAAGTGTTTTGTAAATTTTAAAGTTTATTATTATTATTAATATTAATTATCATTTTCCCATGGGAAGTATGGAGCCTTTGAAAGTTTTTGAGCAGGAGAATGACTCAATGGTGCCTTGGGAAGATTAATTTGGTGGGGGCAGGGGTGTTATAGGAAGAAAGGATTCTGAAGGCAGAATTAAAATCCTCTTAGTTATGTCCTGTTCTCTCTTGGCTAGTCAACATTGTCTGGCTGATGTCATTTCACCAAAAATAAAGTTGTTAGAGTAGAAACAGACACTACCATAATATTGTAAAACCCTGATTCCATGCTATTTAGTCCATTGTTCATTTATAACACTCCTGGCCTAATTCTTGCTAAGCTAACAGCCCTGTGTGGATGTTATTTCACCCAATGCCATGTTTTCATGGAACCAAATAATGGTATTTGGTGGAGCATGTCAGTGGTTGGGAAACAACCATACCAGCACAAGGAGAACATAAAATCATAGACCATAGAATGATAGTTCTAGAGCTGGGAAGGAACTCAGAAGGACAGAAGAACTCAGTGCAACTGTTGCCTTTTTCATATGAGCAAACTAAAGTCCAAGAGGAAGTGACTTACCCAAAGTCGTTCAGGTAATAAGCATCAGAGATGTGATTTGAACCCAGGTGTCCCCTGACTTCAGAGCCAGGGTTCTTTCCATTGGGCCACAATCTCTCCCTACCTTGTCTTTTTCTAGGTAATCTGCTCATTATCTTCTGCTATTATGATGGCGTCCCTAATGTCTACTCCCATTGGAAGACTTGTGTTCTGATCCAATCTCAGACAGTTACTGACTGTGTGACCCTGGACAAGTCACTTAACCGTTTGCCTCATTTTCCTCATCTGTAAAATGAGTTGGAGAAGGAAAAAGCAAACCACTGTAGTATCTCTACCAAGAAAACCCCAAATGGGTTTATAAAGAGTTGGACATGACTGAAATGACTGAATACAACATGCAACTGGTTCCACAAGTAGAGAGTCTATACAGCAGATTGTAGGAGTAACCACTCAAATCAAAGACAGGACCTGGTATGAAAAGGTCTTATTGGAGAGCTGAATTTGCTACTGGGTATTTTCCCTATGGGGAATCACAGAGCATTGGAACACTCTAGTTTACTTACCAATATAATTTAGTTCAGCAAACTTTTTTGCATACCTACTATGTGCAGGGTGCCCTTCTGAGACAAAAATGCAATAATCCCTGCTCACAAGAAGTTTATATTCTACTGCAGGCATAGGATATGCATAAAAATAAGTAAAGAAGTGATTTGGGAGGGGGTGGGGGGAGGGAGAATCAGGCAAAGCTTTAGCATTGAGATAACATTTTAGCCACAGCCTTTCCCTGAGCCTTATTTTTCCTCTATATAATGAAAGTGGGGGACTACATGGTCCCTGAAGTCCCTAACAGCTCTGACTGAAGTGATCCTTCCTGGCTTTCTCTGTTCTTTCAGTACCAGTAGTATTGCTGTTAGATTTCAGATTTTACAAAAACAGTCTACCTTAGGTGATCACCTCATCAAACTTCTGAATATTTCTGAACCAACAATCTGTGCCGCTCCAAACACTCTCTGTCAAGATTTTTTTCTTTCTTTTTCTTTTTTTTTTTGTCAGGGCAATGAGGGTTAAGTGACTTGCCTAAGGTCACACAGCTAGTGAGTGTTAAGTGTCTGAGGCCAGATTTGAACTCAGGTCCTCCTGAATTCAGGGCCAGTGCTTTATCCACTGCACCACCTACTTGCCCACTGTGTGTCAATCTTGCAAATTTTAATTTTTCTAAATTTTAGTTTATTCTCACCCCTTCACTTTCTATCATTTAAATCACTACAAGTAAGTCATTATCACCACACTCAGCACAAATACCTTTAGACTCTGCTTAGCATTGATGATCATTCATGACAGAAGAATGACCCTTGTTCCAATTCATTAGAACATTCTGCAGTTTATTGCATTTCAGTAGTGGGTAATCATTACAAACAGTCCAGTGATTTTTGTATATTTATTTTTAGCTCCAGTGAATTCACTCTACCCACGCTGTGTTGCAGGAGAAAGTTTGAGCCTGTAACCTACATTTTGATTTAAAAAAAAAAAAATCATTCTACTCAGTAGATGTGGAGAAATGAACTTGTGAATGTGAGATTTTGACTCTACCACCCACATTTAGTGAAATCCTTCCTCTTCTTTTTCAGCACAACTCTTGGATTTGGCCCTTTGCCGGCATGTCCACTGCGGATGCCCTAGTCCATCCTTTCATCGCTATAGACTGAATACTACAGCATCCTTTTAGTGGGTCTCCATGGCTGCCTGGAATCTGTCCTAGCTACACGCTATCCTAAGTACATGGCTGCCAAGGTTATCTGATAGGAGTCCCTTGCTTCTGCCTTGGTAGCAACACAGATACAAATCTGAGACCTTTCATTCTTCTCGAACCTCCTCATTCAGTACTCCCCTTCAAAGTCAACAAACAACAACAACAATCCTCTGCCCCAGAGATATCAATCTATTTGCAATTCCACTCCCTCCCCCAATAAAACTGACTAGTTTTTGCCCACCACTATGCCTCTGCCTAGGCTATTCCCCTCATCTGAGATAGTCATTTCACTCTACTTGGTTGTTAAATGAACAGGTCACTCCATTTCCCAACTCTTCATTTGCATTAGCAGTTCTGTCCCCACCCCCCCTCACTACCTTTCCCCCCCATCCTGCCAACCCTATCCTTGGAGCTCTCTTTCTCCTCATCTCTGTCTCTTAGCCTCCCAGGGCTTCCCTAAAGTGCCAGCTATAGTCCCAGGAATTGCTTAGGCCACTGATAACCCAGGGTCAGACAACTAGTATATGTTAGAAGCTCTCTATCCATTAAGCCATGCTGCCTCTCATTAGAGGGTTTAAAAGGGAATAGGAGGGGTGACTGAGAAATGGCCTGAATCTCTTCCTTTTGGTGTTGTACAAAGATCACTGTGCTAAAGGATTTAGAACAGAAGTTCTGAAACTTTGGGTCTCAGAACCCCTTTATGCTCAAAAATTTTTGAGGACCTCCAAAGGATTTTTGGTTTTGTGTCTTGTATCTATAGATACTTATCAAATTAGAAATCAAAACATTTTGGTATTATTACACCAATAGTTTTGACCTCAAGACTCTCCTGAAATGGTCTAAGGCAGTGCTGTCAAAATCAGATAGAAAAGGATCTCTGCTGCTGCTTGGTAGTTTGGCACATTTGGTCTAAGAGACCCTCAGGAGTCCTTAGAATACACTTTGAGAACCCCTAGTTATCCAGACTTTTTTTCCAGAACTGTATTTGTGGCTCTCATACCACCTGTAATTTTTTATACCTATTATTTCTTTTTTTTACCTACTTAACAGTATTTATTTTCCCCCAATCACATGTAAAGATCATTTTCAATTTTTGTAAGATTTTTTTGTAAAGATCATTTACAATTTTTGTAAGATTTTTAAATACCAAATTTGTTTTCCTCCTTCCCATCCCTCCCCAAGATAATCTGATATAGGTTATATATGTAAAGTCATGTCAAACATATTTCCACATTAGTCATGTTGTGAAGGAAAGATCAGAACAAAAGGGAAAAGAAAAAACAAAAACCAAGTGAAAACAGCATGCTTCCATCTGCATTCATGATTGAGGAGTTAACAGATAACTTATCAATAGTAGCTATCAATATTACCTAAAAGGGTTAACAGAGAAACTTAGGTTTGTATTCTTCCAGTACTGTAACCAAGAGGGTTTCTCCTTATCAACCCTCACCATCAACAGAGACAGTAAGTAACTAAGGACCATTAACCATTAATAGCCATTAATATTCCTAGATGACAGGACACCTAGAAACTGGATCTTAAGTAAAGAGATACCAAAAACACAGAGACCCTCTAGCTTTGACAAGTTTAAGCATGTCTTTAGGAGCATGCACAAAAAAGGCCAAATTCATCCTTAAGTTCACCTTATGACATGTAAACCCCCAAAACACACCTCTAGGGAAAAAGGTACCCACCTCAGGAGTTGGTTTAAGCCCCCAGGAACTCCAAATTAGGATAAGGCCTCCCATGAACCTCCCACAAGGAGGAGATTAAGATAATGAGGAGATAATTAATTTCTTTTTTACTATAAATATAACCATCTTTCTTCCCCCTATTTGAGACACCTCCATGGTGATCTCCCTGTGGTCAGCAGTCTTTCAATAAAACTTGGGAAACTGAGTTGCTGAGTCTTGTAATTCTTTGGGATAGCTCACAATCAATTTGATCCATTAAACCCACCCCCCTCATCATTCAGACTCTATAGTTCTTTTTCTGCATGTGGAAAGCATTTTCCATCATGAATCTTTTAGAATTGTCTTGGATCATTGTATTGCTGAGAAGAGCTCAGCATAGTTGATCATCGAACAATGTTACTGTTACTGTAATGCCTCTTATTTATGAATTAGTAGTTGGCTAATGGCGATATGAATGTGGCATCAGGGTTAGAACATGGCGAAATTTCTACTTATCTGAAGGCAAGAGGTCATTTGAGAAGACTTCTTCCCCATAATCACCTTGTATCTGTATCGCATTTATCTCAAAGAGTATGTCTTGTCTTTAAGGGTGGGTACTCTGTTATACTTTTTCTTCTTTTTTTTTAGTATCCTCAATGTTTTGCATAGTGCCTGATACATTATAAGGACTTAATAAAGGTTTGTTAATTGATTGATTAGGCGGTTGACAAATTCTCAGTTATGGATTGTTGGTGGACCTCTCAGTCCTTTCCCAGCTCAGTGATTCCATGATTTCATTTGTAAATATGCTTCCTCATTCTTTCATTTAGCTCATGTTCCACTTGACAGATACTGATAAATTTGGGGTATTTGTGGGGCTCTCACCTGTCAGAGGGATTTGTTCTGCTCTGTTTGGCCCCAGAGAGGACCCCCCCCCCAAAAAAAAAAAGAACAATGAGAAGAAGTTTTGGAGATGTGAATTTAGGTTTAATGCATGGAAAAGTTTCCTAATGATTTGACCTATCTCATCATGCAATCGGCTGCCTCATTAGGTAGTGGCCACTGCCTCCCTGAAGGTCTTCAAGCAAAGAATGGCTAACTGCCCACTTCCTGGGCAAGTTGTAGAGGGGATTTCTGCTCAAGTATGAATTATTCTAAAAGGTCTCTGAGGTCCCTTTCCTTCCAACTCATGAAGGAGTGGTATGGTTCCAGAGTCAGAGGAAACTTGGGTCAGATCCTCCTTGTAATGCTATCTCTGTGACCATGGGGGAGTGACTCAACCTCCCTGGCTCTATTTCCTCATATCCTTAGGCAGGTGGGTGGTGCAGTGGACAGAGCTCTGGGCCTGGTGTCAGGAGAACCTGAGTTCAAATCCAAACTCATACACTTACTAGTGGTGGCAAGTCACTTAACCTTTGTCTTGCCTCCATTTCTTTATCTGTAAAAAAGAGATAATAATACCATCTACCTTCCAACATTGTTGTGATTTGTGAATTGCTGTATAAATGTTAGCTGTTGGGGGCAGCTAGGTGGTGCAGTGGATAGAGCACCGGCCCGGATTCAGGAGGACCTGAGTTCAAATCTGACCTCAGACACTTGATACTTACTAGCTGTGTGACCCTGGGCAAGTCACTTAACCCCAATTGCCTCACCAAAAAATCAAAAAATTTTTAAAAAATGTTAGCTGTTACTTTTGTGATTTATTTATTATTTAAAAGGGAAGGGCTGAACTAGAAGAGCTCTTAGGTTTTTCTGACTCTATATTCTTGCAAACTCTACCTTTCTGTGGAATTAGTCAGCAGTCCTGCCACATAGAAATCCACTGTCAAACCATCATGTAAGCAGCTAAAGGGCCACAGTGTCATGCCTAGAGTCATAAAGACTTATCTTCCTGAGTTCAAATCTGGCCTCAGACACTTACTGTGTGATCCCGGATAAGTCACTTAACCCTGTTTGCCTCAGTTTCCTCATCTGTAAAATGAACTGGAGAAAGAAATGGCAAACTACTCCAAAGTATCTTTGCCAAGAAGACCCAAATGGGGTCACAAAGAATCAGACACGATTGAAAAATTACTGAACAACAAAAATGCAGAAATGCATGATTTCATTGGTATGGGTGCTCCAGGTTTGAGATTCAAAATATATCCTCCTTTTAGGTGACTTTGCTGGAGAGGATTTTGTATTTTATTTTGTAGCCCTCATGTTCCCACAAGTCTTCATGATTTGTGCTTTTCAAGTAAGAGCTCTAAGAGAAGGTGCTTCTTTCCTAGAATGGTAAAACTAATGATAAACTAGAAGAATAGAGGTGTTTTTGTCACAAAGTTGAGGAGCTACTGAATCAGAAAGGAAAGTCTTGGGCCTTGGTGTTCCCATTTTTTTTTTCCAGCTTGCTTTGTGGCAGATATGATCAGGAGGAGAATAGCAGAATTAGAACAGTCTTCAAAAAATGTGTTTTGAGTTCCACAGCTATAAGCATAGCTTGAATGAAAAACAAGCTTTTCATTTAAAAGCTTTCATGTTTTTAAAAACAAACAAACAAACAAACAAACAACAACAACAACAACAAAACAGCATGGAATTTTGCTGTCACTTTCATACTAGCCAGAAATGTGTTGGTTTTTTCCCCATTTGTGTGTGTGTGTGTATATCCATTCTTCTTACTTCACTTCAACAGACCCATGATTTCATTGGTGTGGGTGCTCCTTTCCCTAATGCAGATCTCAAGCCCTCTGTGCCTTAGTAGGCAGTTTTCATGAGTTGCTGGAGCCAAAAGTATTTGGTCACCTGATGGGCAGCTCTCTGATGATGAGCCCTTCCCAGTTTAATTTGGCTGGTCTTTGCTTGACAGACATATAGTCTGTCATTGGTCTCATGCTTAGAGCCTCTTCCAAATGGGTCTTCCATTCCATCTCTAGCCATAGGATCTTAGGGCAGGATGGGCATTCACCTCCTTCTCACCTCCATTTCCTAAAATTCCTAATTTCTTTCAAGCTTCAGCTCAAGTACCACTTTCTACATGAAAACTTTTCTGATTCCCCTCAGTTTTTCTCCCACCCTCTGTTACCACATATTTATGTTGTACATATTTTGTATCTGAATAGATATCCCTGCCCCCACCTTATAGAATGTAAGTTTCCTGTGGCCAGGAATATTTGTTTTTGTCTTTGTATCACTGTGCCCTACCTCTAACCCCACCATCATAGTCTCTGACACATAGAAGGAGCTTAATAAATGTCTGCTGTTTGATTGGGTAGCATCTGCCAAACGTTAGTCAATAGTCAATAAGTATTTATTAAGTGCCTACTATGTGCCAGGTGTTGCTCAATCTTGGAGATCCAAATATGAAAAAGAAAGATAATCCCTGCTTTCAAGGAGCTTCCAGTCTACTGGGGGAAGACAAGACAAAAGAAAGCTGAGAAAAAGGGGTGGGAGCTATTTAGTGTTAGAGCATGGTGGAGAAGCCAAAGAAGTCCAAAATGAGTACAGCCAAGTGGGAAATGAGGAGACTCCCTGCACTGGCATAGTCTTTGAAAACAGGTATCTCTTTAGGAAATGAACAAGCCTCCTATAAGGACTTCATTCTTTAGCACCTGAAAATAAATTTAAGGGACTAGAGCAGGATTTGAACTGGATAATATCCAAGTTCCCTTCTAATTAAGGAATAAAGGAATAAATGTAAAAGTATTTATTAAGGACTTACTATATGACCAACGCTATATCAAGTAGTTCCATGTCTTTTGCGTGGAATTGGAATTCGGCTTGTTCTGTTTTCCCCTCATCAGGGAAAATGGATGAAAGTCAGAAAGAAGCCACTTTAGGGTTGATGTTAGGGAAAATCTTTCTAATAATGATAGTTAGCTGAAAGAGGAAGGGTCTGCTTCAAGAGGTGCTGATGGGTTCTCCCACCTTGGAGGTATTCAAGTAGAGGCTAGATGACCACCTGTCAGATATATTATAATTGGGGTAAAGTAGAAAACTTCTGAGGTCCATTCCAACACTTAAATTCTGTGCTTCTGTGGTTCTGTGACATTGCTGAAGCTTAAAAAGCTCTCTAAAATTCACCTACTAATTCAGAAGGCCCGTGATTTGCATTGATGAAATAAACAGATCAGACACAGCACATCTTAGGGAAGAAAAACCTAGGACCAGTATGTTTAGAAATCAAAATAATCTAGACAAAGTGCTAAGAATGCCCAAAAAGGAATTCAACAAAGCCAAGAGAATATATTAAATTACAAGTTAATGTCACAAATGCAAGATGGGAAAACACTAGCTTTGTATAAGAATTGAGAGGTCCTGGCTTTGTACTAGAACAGAACAGCAGAAGGACATTTCAGATTTGCACAGTCAATGTCACTTGCTTGGAGAGTACCCAGTATGGGCAAGGGGGCTAGTTAACACAGGTGTTCAAAATGCAAACATGACATTGACACAATGGCATAGCCACAAATAACATCAGAATCAGGCATTATCAGAGTTACGAATCCAAGAACTATAGAATCTCAGAAGTGGAGCTCATCATTTTCTTTTCATGACACTGCTACCTCCTACAAAGACCTCCACTTTCTGCCCTTGGAGCTGTACTAACTGATAAGATTTCAATGCATTTTTGTTGCTGTTGATGTTTACCTTTTGAAGAGGAATAACGACATAGACTCAGTGCTCTCCATGATCCCATTTACTTTGCTTTGAACACTATCCAGCTTATTTTCCAAGTCTTCTACCTCTGTATTGAGTGGCAAGCAGAGAATCACATAGGCATCATGAACTAGTTCTCCCTCTTCTCTCAAGCTATTCCCCATGCCCTTTGAATTTTAGTTTTTTCTTTCCCACAGGTACCCAAGTGTGTAAACAGAGCTGTCTCACCCCAAGGCTGATGAGACTATCCAGCTATTTCCCCTAAGATTTTCCCCCAAGGTCTCCAAGTGCTGATTTATTGTATATAGAGATATTGAAGATGGATGCCATTGAATAAAATTTGAAAAGCCACAGCTATCATAGCAGAGAGATGGAGACACATCATTTTCCCTTTCTTCATACAAGTACCCTTTAGAATGTATCCATTTCAATGTTGATAAGCAGACACATCTATGGATTTTGCTTTCCTTTACCCCGATTCTTTTGTAAGGTCTACCCAAAGACAAATAGAGTTTGACCTGTCTCAGAGCCTCTGAGGTCAACAGGAGACTAGTGACTTTTTCTTCCCTTGAAACAGAAGGAACAGCTTCCAAAGCTAGTGGCTGATGTTTGTGAACCCAGTATAACTGTGTATTTTCTGTATATTTAATTATGGGGAAATCCTTTGGACACTCCTTCCTCTCTGGGCCAGTTGATAACTCATCTGTACCTTGACTTGTAACTATGGATGAAACAAACTCTCCTACTGATTTGTATTCACTTTTCTCTCCATGACAATAGAGAAAGGGGGCAGATCAAAAGCCCACCCTGATAATCAGAAAGTCATCTGATTACTTTTCATTTAAGAGAGGGGTTTCAGTTCAATGATGAGAACAGAAAGAGAACATTATAAGGGGTTGATAATCAGTAGGCATTGAGGTAGCAGAGAGGATGACCTTCCATGATTCTTTCCACATATTTTGCATTAAAAAGAAGAAAAAAAGGGATGGGGTAGTAGCATTTTTTTAAGGACAAGAGAAAAATGAATACATTTCTAGGAAAGAGCTAATAGGGAGAGATGGAAGATGCAAGAGGATAAGGGGAGGATTTATGGCATGTGGTACTGGGGGACACAGGAAAGTGAAATCAACTGACATTTATTTAGCGCTCTAACATTCTAGAGCATAGCTTAATGTTTTAGAGAATGGCACTTTAGGCATTTTCCATGTAACATCTGATTTGAACTTCACTACAACCCTGTGAGGTAGGCATTCCATATGCTATGACCCCCATTTCATAGTACAGACTGTTGAATTCTTTGTACCTGGGGGGCAGCTAGGTGGCTCAGTGGATAAAGCACTGGCCTTGGATTCAGGAGGACCCTGAGTTCAAATCTGGCCTCAGACACTTGACACTTACTAGCTGTGTGACCCTGGGCAAGTCACTTAACCCCCATTGCCCCGCAAAAAACCCCAAAAAACAAAAAAAAAAGTAAATGAATTCTTTGTACCTGTATCCCTAGCACCTAGCCCATTGTATGCATGATGGGAGACCTTAATAAATAATAATTGATAGATTGAGAAGTCGACTTAATCAGAGTTATGCCAGTATGAGAGGTGACATTTGAATACAAATATTCCCAATCTGGTGCCCAATGCATGCTTCCACTCATGTTTTAAACACCCATGGGGTCTATGACACAGCTGGCTTCTGGGATCCTCATTGTCATCTTGTGACTCTCACAATACTTCATGGCCAAAGCCATCCTTTCCTAACTTTTCAATGAGCTTGGCGGGGGAGACAAAAAAATTGGGAGAAAAAAAAAAGCAAATTAGGAATTAAATTGGGGGGAGGGGAAGGCAAAATTGCACAATAGTCTAGATATTTGGCACTCATTAGTTTATTTTCACTACCAGACCTGTCACTAGTATATCTCAGGAAAAGTTCAAACCTTTTTTTTCCCTAGAATCTGCAGAGACAGGGGGAGCTTTGCTTGAAGTGTTTGAAATATGATGAGTTGATGGTGGGTTATGAATATCACTTTCACACTTTCCTAAAAGTACTCTGCATGTCTGTTTGACTGGAGAGCCAGACTTAGTACTAGCTCATGTTTCACTCCAGATACGATAAGCTTCTTAAAAGGCAACAATAGCATCTCCACGTCTTAATTTCCAAACCAATTACTGCTGATTTTTCAATTTGTTTGGGTCGGCCTTTTTAATGCTCTCAAGAAAATAAATTACATTTCCTTCTTGGGATCATAAAATGATGATAGGCTAAACATATATGAGCTCCCAGGGAAAATATAGGTGACTTGTTAAGCATCTACTGAAGTTTCTTGAATGTGAGAATGATCAAATCAATATTCAGCAAATACTGACCACAAGGAAATATAATTGGCCCTATCCCGGACCTACTGGGTTGGAAATAAATAAAATATATAAATGTTATTTATAATATAATTACATGATATATTATGTTATATCATGTATAATATATAAATTACATAAAATATATAAAAGTAGTATCAATTCTCTATCATTAAAAGAAAAAAAATCTTCCCTGAAGCTTATCCCTGGCAGTGCTAGCCTTTAAGTTCTTACTAACAATACACATTCTACTTAATCAAGGGCTTTTCCCCCCATCTCCGTCTATTTATTCTTACTTTTTATTTTATTCTTTGCTTTTACCTTGTATGCAGTTTATATCCCAGCAGGGAAGTCCTTTAAAAAGAAAACACATAATTACTTTTTCTACTGCCTAGAAGCTTGAGAGAGAGAGAGAGAGAGAGAGAGAGAGAGAGAGCGCAGCTATATAAAGGTAATGACAATCCTAGTCTATTTTCAGTAAGAAGTGAGTTGCAGGGAATAGTTGAAGGGGGGAACTATCAAAGGGGAGTTGGACAGCTTACCACATCACCTAAAGTCAGGTCCTTTCTGGCTTATTTTGAAATACTGTGAATTCCCAGAATAGTTTGGGGTTTTTTTTTTCATCTTTTCACATCTATTATACAAAAATTATAAAAACGTACTCCCCAAATAAAAGTGATTTGTAAATGGCTGCCATTTTGGATTGCATATTTTAAAAAACTTTTCCCTACTAGTCCCTTCCAGCTCTAATAGTCTATGGTTCTTTGATTTTATTAGTGTGAATAATGAAAAATTCCTACAAAAGAACAGCTTAAAACTAACACAGACTAATGTCTTGAGGAAGTGAAACACAGCAAATTTAGTAGGGTAGAGTCGTATTTCAACTTTATTTTGTTCAATATGAAACTATTGTTTCGTTTTTCAAATAAATTGCTCAGTTCATACTTCTTCAAAGTCAATTCAACATTTATTAACCTATTTAGGATAGCCAGGAAGAGTTGCCACCACGGAGGGGACATCGTTTACCCCCTTGTTTGACTCTTTCTTCCCGCTCCCTCAAGCCACTCAGAATCCATCCAAGGATGGACAAGAGGTCCACAACCACAGAGACATCCTTCTCTCTGCTCGTTCCCCTCAGCCCTTTGCCCAGCCCTTGCCCACCAAAACTCTTCTGGGCTATATGGGATACTCACACAGCTTGGATGATAGGAGAGTCACCATCTCTATTCCTTCTGGTGTGAAAGAGGACAAGTAGACCTTACCTTTGTCCTAAGGTCCTCTAGGTCTTACCAGCTTCTCTGCATAGACTCCTTAAAGGCACTGTCATCCATCCTCCTTGTGTAACTTAAGAATCTCTGTGTCTGGCCATGTGCCTTTATGACATTTGGATCTTTCTAGCCACTCTGCAGCTGAACTTTCTTTTATGTGCTGTCTCCCTCATTTAGAGTGTGAGTTCTTTGAGAGTAGAGGCTCTTTGGTTCTTCTCTTTCTTCTTTGTATTCCTAGCACTTACCAAAGTTTGGGGCACATGTAAGTGTTTAATAAAGGCCTTTTCCTTCTTTCTTTTACCTGTTGTGTGCAGAGCACTGTGCTAGGTACTGGGAAAGAGGCAAAATTTCCTTGTCCACATAGGATTTACAGTCTGGTTAGAGTATCTGGTGCATACACAAGCAACTCTAACTCCCCTCATGGAGCTCATAGCCTAATGGGGGGAGGTGGGAATGAGACCACTTGCAAACTAACTATATATTGTATAATGGAAAGAATTCTGACTCTAGAGCCAGAGAATCTGGATTCAAGTCTGTTTCTCTTGTCCACTTAACACTGGGCCAGTAACTAAATGAGGGGATTGGACTCAGTGGACTCTGAAGGTACTCTAGTTTTGAATCTCTGATTCTATTTGTTGTTGTTGTTTGTCCTTCCATGACATTGGAGTGATGTCACGACTTGCACTAAATTGGATTGAAATGAGGGAGGGCTGTGCCACCAGCCTCACTCTCTCCTCCAGAGCCATCTGGGTCCAGTGGCAAGATATAGATCAGTACAACTGGAGATGGACCCTGATGTTTTAAGGCAGTTGGAGTTAAATGACTTGCCCAAGGTCTGAGGTGAGATTTGAACTCAGGTCCTCCCAACTTCAGGACCAGAGCTCTATCCACTGGGCCATCTAGCTGCCCCATGATCCAATGATCTTTGCTGTTAGCAGCAGGCCTAACTCAGTTGTTTGCTGAGTATCTCTCCCTATTTAGTGATCTATTGTTACCTTTCTTTGCATCTCCACTGCTTAGCACATTGCCTAGAACACAGTATGCATTTAATAAATGACTCAGGCTGGTATCCTGTTGGTTCAGGTTTCATGATGCTGAGTTGAAATGAGGCACATGTTATTCAAGAATCAATAGCCTGAGGTTTGTTTTAGCCATAGGTAGTATAGAAAAGATATATAACAAGCACTCTCCAGCACTTTGGGTAGACAAGGCTCCCTCTTTCCATATGGAAAAGTATTTGGTCCTCAGAGTTCAGTATATTGACTCATCTGGTATGAAGGGCCTTTATGTTGGTGGCCCTTTTATGTCCTTAGGTGACTAGGAAGTGACAAACATAGCCAGAGGCTGCCAGGAAGTTGTCTCCATGAAATGGTGGCCAGATCCTTGGCCATTCCCCTCCCCCATCAAGTCCTGGCTACAGCCTTCTTGTCTTTTAGGGAAAAACTAGTCTAAACTAGACTAACCCATGTTATGGGGGGGAGGTATGGGCCTATCACAAGGAGTGTTATGACTGGCAAAATTAATTTGTTTCAAATTCACAGCTGTAAGCTTCAAAAGTATAGGTTGTTTGTAAGTCAAAAACATAAGTAATATTTTAATGGAGATACAAATGGATTATAAGGTATAATTTTACAAAGAATTTTAATAATTACCTCCCTTGCCCTCACATTACCTTGCCAGAACATTTGTCTCAGTGCTTGTTTTTTTTTCTCCATCATGGATTCTTCATGACCCTATTTGGGGTTTTCTTGACAAAAATACAGGAATGGTTTGCCATTTTTTTTCTCTACTTCATTTTATAGTTGAGGAAACTGAGGCAAACTGAGTTAAGTGACTTGCCCAGGGTCACACAGCTAGATAGTATCTGAGTTTGAACTTAGGAAGAGGAGTCTTCCTGACTCCAAACCCTGCACTATTATCCACTTTACCACCTAGCTCTCAGGGCTTCTTAAACTTTTTCCACTTGCAACCCTTTTTTAACCAAGAAATTTCTATGCAGCCATGGGCCTGTAGGTATATAAAATAAGTATACAAATCAAACATTTGTGCCAACTTTTTCATGACCCCCACATTCAGTTATGCATATGGGGTCAAAACCCACAGATAAGCTTTGACCTAGCTGCTCAGTGCTGGGTGATTTCAATTTAATGGTGGGAGAATGACAAAAATGCTTTGGGAAACATGGCTTGGAATTAAGAACTGAAAGAAGTCAAAGAATCCAGTTGTTTATATGTCACTCAGAAGACTTCTGCCTGTACATTATGATGCATTTCTTCAAGTTAGGTGCTGAGCATGAATTCACATAGATCTGTGTTCAAATACTGACTCATATAGTATCTATGTATCCCAGGTCAAGTCATTTACTCTCTCCCTTTCAATTTGGATATCTGTAAAATAGAATAATAATATATGTAGGCTGCCCCCTACATATAGCCTTAAAAAAAAACCCAAAAAACAAAAAATGGGGCAGCTAGGTGGCACAGTGGATAAAACACTGGTCCTGGATTCAGGAGGACCTGAGTTCAAATTCGGCCTCTGACACACTTACTAGTTGTGTGACCCTGGGCAAGTCACTTAATCCTCATTGCCCGCAAAAAGCAAAACAAAACAAAAAACAAAAAAACGTAGTAGTTTGCTCTTTATCTCCCCCTTTAGAAAGTAAGGTCCCTGAGGGCAGGGACTGTCTTCTGCTTCTTTTTGTATCCCCAGCACTTAGCACACTACCTGGTGCATAATAAATGTTGGTGCTTAATAAATGTTTATTGACTAACAATCTGTAAAACACTTGATCTCTTTGTTAAATGGAAAGGATCTCTTTGTTAATTGCAACCTAGGGGATACTTGTTTAGAATACATTTGCAAAACATTATGGAGGAGAATGATATATAATTCCAAGCTCTATTAGAACCTAGGTTGATGTAAAATCCAATCAATTTAAATCAATTCATCAAGCATTTGTTAAACATCTATTATTTGTGGCACTGTACTAGAAGATGAGCATATCAAGGCAAAAATGGTACATTCTCTGCCCTCAAGGGACTTATCCTAAGATCATTGCAGATGAAAAGGGAAGAAAAACTACATATGGCATATCAGAGGGAGGCAGAATGATAAAAAAGAAGAAAACTCCAGGATTTGAAACCTAGCGTGGTTGTTTACTGCCTTGTGATCTTCGGCATGCTGTTTAACCTCTTAGGGTGTTGGTCTCAGTTTCTTCATCTATAAAATGAAATTATGAGACAGTATGATGTCTATGGTTCCTTTTAGGCCTGAACCTAGAATTATATTATTCCAAACTCATAGCACATATTTTCAGGCAATTCCAATTTTACTCATCAGTGAAAATAGAACCCTCCACAGCTGGACATGTTTCAGTATCTGAGAAAGTGGTGCAGTAGACAGAACACTGGGCATAGAGTCAGTAAGACTCATCTTCCTGAGTTCAAATTTAGATTCATACTCACTAGCTGTGTGACCCTGGGCAAGGCACTTCACCCTGTTTACTTCAGTTCTTCATCTATACAATAAGCTGGAGAAGAAAATGGGAAAGCACTCCAGTATCTTTGCCAAGAAAACCCCAAATGGGGGGGTCAGGAAAAGTAGGACATGACTGAAAATGACTGAACAACAAACCTAAGAAAGTGAAAATGGTACCAAAGAAAATGTTTGGAAGAGTGGTTGGGTCCAGATGTACCAAAGAAATCCATACTGGAAAGTGACATAATTGTGGAGTTTTTTAGGAGTTGATTTTCAAGATAACTTAAAGTGGGAAAAGTTTCAAAAGAGTAGTGCGAAAGAAACAAACAAGTTGTCATTGGTTCAGGGTCCCAGAAAGCAGACTGAAAGTTCAGCTCTGGGAGAACAAACATCTTGTCCTGCACTGGTGGTAGTGACTTTTGCTGTTATATGTCAACTCCTCCTTGCTCAGCTGTGACTGAGTGACTGTATTTACTCCTGGTGCATAGTTTTACTTGTTCTGGCAAAAGTTGATTCTTTGAAATATTTTTTAATACATAAGAAAGCATCTCACTTTATTAAAGACTCTTTATTGGAAAAAGTGGCATTTATTAAGCACCAACTAGGCACTGTGCTAAACATTGTATTGCTCACAAAGACAAAAATGAAGCCCCCTTTGCCTTCAAGGAGCCTAAATTCTAATGGGGGAACAACATTTACATACATTTATAAGTATATACAAAATATCAAGGGTATCCCAGAAAACCTCAAAAGAATAGTTATTTGTATGTGGTTAGTTTTGGCTAAAGCTTCAGACTTCACCGAGGCTTCTGGGAAACCTGGTGTATATACTTTGGTGGGGAAGGGGAGGGAATAAAGATTTATAAATGCCTATTATGTTCCAGACACTGTGCTAAGCACTTTTTACAGAAAATATCATCTCATTTGATCCTTACAACAACCCTTTGAGGTAGGTATTACTATTATCTCCATTTTACAGTTGAGGAAACTGAGGCAAACAGCTTTCTCAGGCTCACTAAGCTAGTGCCTGAATAAGTAGTTGAAGATGCAAATCTGCAGCTCAGGAGAAAAATTTTTTGTTGTTCAGTTGTTTCTGACTCCTGTGACCCCATTTGGGTTTTTCTTGGCAAAGATACTGGAAGTGTTTGCCTTTTCCTTCTCCAGCTCATTTTAGAGATGAGGAAACTGAGGCAAACAGGGTTAAATGACTTGCCCAGGGTCACACACCTGGGAAGTGTCTGAGGCGGCATTTGAACTCAGGAAGATGAATCTTCTGACTCTAGGCCCAGCTCTCTATCCACTGCACCACCCAGCTGCCCCAGAGAAATATTAGGGCTAAATATATAGCTCTGGGAGTCATTTGCACAGAGTTGATCATTAAACCCACGAGAGCTGATGAGGCTATTAAGTAAGAGAGTATAGATAATAGAAGAGGATCCAGAACAGAAATTTGAGGTACAGACATAACTGGGGAGAATTTAGAAGACAGTGAAGGAGAATGAGGAGTTGGGCAGCTGGGAGGGAACTGGGTTGCCTCTCTGTTCTCTTCACCTGTCCTGATCATCACGGTAGCAGAAAGCCATCATATTTTTCAGGAAAAAAAAAAAAGAAAGAAAGAAAGCGTGTGTTTGCAGCATGCATCTCTAAATGAAGCACCCGACCTATCTATTCTTGATGCTGTCCTGTTTTCCCTGTAATTATAAGCCTTGGACCCAGCACGGTCATCATTTGCTTCAGGAGTTTCTCCGTTATTTACTGAATTGTACTGCACATTAAGCAAGAAAGGATTAAGTCCTGGAACACGGCCAGTTCAGCAGCATAGAAGCAAAGCTCCTCAGGACTGGTGCTTATGCAGACAGGTGATATTAGAGTGTCTCAGCACCTTCTTGAAGGTGAACTGAAATTGGGAGTCTATGAGCAATGTGGTTGGAGGGAGATGTTCCAAGAGCACACGGAAGTAAAACTTCAAACAATATGGCTTACTTAGCTACAGGATGCTGGGAGACAACAGCAGCAGCAGACAGACAGACAGACCTGGCTGATAGGAAGCATTTGAAGTCAGGGTGGCTCACCTGGACTCCAGGTGTCAAGCAGGCAATGAAAGAGGCCAAAAGGCAGAGCTGAGAATGAGGACAAGGTGTGCAAATAATGGCGCTGTCATTAAATGAAAGGATGGTCTTTGACCTCTATTTGGGAAGATGGCTTTTTAGTCATAATTACATATATGAATAAATAACATGGTTGGCAGTTCTTACCAGCTGCCTGGATGCTGGGACAGGAGACCATGCCCTTGAGATTTTAACACTTTCATCTTATAACTTCTGCCTTGGGGCCCCACAGCCCTGTGGGTTTTTGTTTTGTTTTGTTTTGTTTTACTCTTTCAACTGGTTCATGATTTCAAGCAGGTCCCAGACATGCTTTACTTCCATTCTCAGCAGTATCCTCACCAGCTGCCATGCACATATCCTCCATCTTGTTGTTGCTACCCATCATGCCCCTTCAGTTCTGGAGCCATGATCAAATCAACCATGCCATTGCTTCTGGAAGTGACAAGTGATTCTTCTCTCCTTGGACCTTGCTCACCACCCCTGGAATTTTTTAGGCAAAAGTGACCCATTCTACCTATTAATCCACTATATGTGTCATATTCCCCATTGGAATGTAAACTCCTCAAGGGGAAGGACTGCATTTGTTTCAACAAAATTTAGCATAGTGTTTGGCACATATTTAAATGAATTCTCTCTCTCTCTCTCTCTCTCTCTCTCTCTCTCTCTCTTTCCGGGGCAATGAAGGTTGTGTCTTGCCCAGGGTCACACAGTATTTTTTCTCTTTTATTGGAAAAATGTCATTGCTTTTCTATTCATCCATTCCCTTTTAAATATAATGCATTTGGTGTTCATTTCTATTTTTCATTCATTTATTATTATATGCATTCATTTATTAATTTTATTATTTTATTCATTTTATTTTGGAACGGGAGAACAAAGCAATGATGGACATTGGTCTGATCCTTGGATTAGGATTAGGACATGCCCTAAATCATTCTCTTTTGGATGGCATCAACCGATCTTTTGAGATGAATGGGAAATCACCAAAGTAACTAAATGTTGTGGGCACCAGTGAAGGTGTGTCTCAGGTGTCCTGTGCCATGTTGTTTGCCATTACGAGACCCTCTAGAAGGGGATCCAGAATGTTCTTCACCGCTGCTCAGGCTTTGTTGACTTCATTTGGAAGTTATACGCCTCCCAGGAACTAAAAATCTTTGTCCTATCAAAGTTCCTATCAGATTGTCTATGTGTACACATGGAAATAAGTTTAATTTGTCCTTTTGAGTGACTAAAATAGCACAAATACAGGAGACATCAGCAATGACATGCTAGAGAGTATGGAAGTGTAAGGCTTAAGGAAACTGGAAAGGTGGGAGGGAGAAGGTTACAAAGGGCTTCAAACTCTAAACAAAGGATTTTATATTAGATCTTAGAGGTGATAGAAAGCCACTGGAGTTTATTGAGTAGGTGGGGTGACACTGTCAGACCTTCGTGCTTTGGGACAGCTGAACAGCTGAGTGGAGGATGGACTGAAGTGGTGGGAGACTTGTGGCAGGGAGACCAAGCAGCAAGCTGTGGCAATAGTCCAGGCATGGGTTGATGAGGATCAGCACTAGGGTGGTGGTAGTGGCGGAGGAGATAAGGGGACTTTTTTTTTTTTGGTGAGGCAATTGGGGTTAAGTGACTTGCCTAGGGTCACACAGCTAGTAAGTGATAAGTGTCTGAGGTCGGATTTGAACTCAGGTCCTCCTGAATCCAGGGCCAGTGCTCTATCCACTGCGCCACCTAGCTGCCCCAGAAGGGGACATATTTGTTGGTGTTGTTTAGTCATTTCTGGCATGTTTGACTGTTATCCCATTTGGGGTTTTCTTGGCATGTACAAGGCATGGTATGAAGGTAAATTCAATAGGCCTTGGCAACAGATTGGATATGAGGGGTGAGAGTGGAGGATTTGAGCCTAGGTTGTGAGCCTAGGAGATTGGGATTATTCCAGTGCCCTCATGGGTAAAAGAGAAGTTAGGAAGAGGGTAGTATTTGGGGGCAAAGATGAGTTCAGTTCTAGACATGTGGAGTTGAAGATGTCTCTTGGACATCTAGTACAAGATATCCATTAGGCAGCTGGAGATGTGAGACTTGAGGTCATCAAAGAATATAAGGTAAGATCATTAGATTTGAGAATCATTAGCATAAAGATAATTAAATGCATTGGAGCTGATTATATCTCCAAGCAAAATAGTATATTGAAAAGAGAGCACTTTTGGACACCCATAATTAGCAGGTATAACCTGAAGATCTAAAGAAGCAGATTTAGAAGGAGTAGTCACTCGGTAGGGGGAGAACCAGGAAAGAGAAGAAAGAAAAAAAAAGTATTGATTATTTATTAAGTACCTGATGTGGTTCAGGCACTGTGCTAAGCACTTTACAAATATTATGTCATGAAAACCCAGAAAGAAGAGAGTATCAAGGAGAAGGCTGATCAACAGTGTCAAACGCTAAAGAGAGGTCAAGAAGGGCAAAGATTGAGAAAAGGCCAATGGTGTACAATGGCACCAAGATGGAAGATGGAGCATCACAAGGGAAGAAATGGATAACTTGTATGGCTAACCAAGGAGGGTGGTATGATAAGTTGGGGCAAAGTTGTGAAGAGCTTATAAAAGCTAGAGGAATAGATATGGGATTCTGGAGGCAATAAAAGGCTGCTGGAATTGATTAAGGAAGGGGAGTAACATGGTGTGATCTAAACTTCAGGAAAATCACTTTATCAGTAGTGTGAAGGATGGACTCAAGCCAAGAGCAACCTGGGGCAGGAAGACAAAACTGGAGGCTTTTTCAATAGCCTGTGATAACATACTTAGTAAGTGGTAGAATGAGTACTTACACCCTGTTCTTCTGCTTCCAAATCCAGTGCTCTTACCTCGATGCAATATTGCCTCTACAGTGAATATCCCCAAAGAGAACTTGAACTAATTTTTATATTAGCCTTACAAAAGTCAATTGGGAAGTTCTTTATATCACAGAGACAAATAATAATGGTTTCCTTTTGAAAAGTTTGATTATCCACTATTCCCTTTTTTCAGAATGGAATGTTAGAATTGATTCTCTTGAGTAGACCTAAATACTGAACATCTTGCAAATCCATTTGTCTAATGGATTTCATCAGAAAGATTTGCTTGTGGGTTTGTAATGAGATTACAAGAACTGGCATTTAATAGGTTAATTAGAATCAGGAAGAGCTATTAAAAGGCCAGGAGAAGGTCTTTTGTAAAACCCTTCAGCTTTCTTCAGTCTGAAGATCTTATTAAATTATGCTAAGGGTGTTTTTCCCCCTTTCATTTTAAACCTCCCATTAGGTTCATCTAATCAGCTTCCTAAATGTTACTGTAGATGAAATTATTATTAACATCATAATTCTTGGAATTTATAATTTAGGTTTTTTTCCCCTTTCAATTGTCAGCATCTTACCAAATGTGCTTCATAGAAATTAGTTATTTCTTGGCCTCACTGGAGCAATCCAAAATCGCTTTTAATTTTTAAAATATTTTGTGGGGTGGTTTGAACGCCTCACACTGCTTTTAGGTATAGAGGGAAAGCTTTGGCTCTCTCTGTAACCCTGCTCATTGCATGCAGAAGGTATGATAATTGTTGTTTTCTTTTGAACAGGCAGCTTTGCTGTATTCATGTATAGCATATAAATCAATATATCTCCACTGAGAAGCAGATGGATGGATGTGGTGGAGGAATTCTGTTGTCCCTTTATTGATGGATTACAGCTAGCTGTTTACTTCCCAGCTAGCTATGGGACAGCAGAGCTGTTTCTGCCAAAATAAATAGCAAATTGAATATTATTCCAGGGAAACATGGCTCTCATTGGCTTGCATACCAGGCCCTGGAATGTGAGCCTTGATTAAGCCTTAAGTGCTAGTTCTGGGATTGAATTCACATTTTAAAGCCCAGTGATAGCTTTAGATGATCAAGTTCAGGAACCCTTCCCAATTAATTAAAAGCCACTAGTGACAAATCTGGATTTTGTTTCAAAAACAGCCTTCATTTCAAGGCAGTTAGTTGAACAGGGGATCCACTGGTTCCTTGTTTGATTTGGAGTTGTTGGTTTGATAGCATCAAGATTTGTTGAACTCCTTTGGGGAGCTGAAGAAATCATACCAAGCTATTTTGTGTTGGCATTAACATACACATCACAGACTCATAGCCTCTTTGAAAATCACTTATAGTGATCCCTTTTGGTTTTATAGAATAGTCATTTCAAGATACACCCTATCCCTGTTGAATAGTCCTTTGTAACAAAGACAAAGTTTAGCAAAATTATTCAAGGAAAGCAAATGCAACATTCTGTACCCACATTCTCCCCAAACACAGAGCTCAAGGCAACATTAAGGAAGTGTGTTTAATCATCCATTCCCTGGGGCCAATATTTACCCATACCCCTTTCCTTCTTAGTTCCCTTAAGCTCAGAAAATCAACTGAATAATGAATGTGGGTTCACTATATATCTTTAAATGTGGTACTTAGTATGGAGTGAGGGAGGGAGGACATATGGGTAAATCCTTTCATAGATTGCTAAGTATCTTTTGCAGGCAATACAGAAAGATAATTATCTAGGTCCAGAATTCAGCAGGAACCAGTCAAGCTAGATTGTATTTAGACATATTTTTTTTTTTACAGAGCTTCCAAAGATCTGACATTGCTGCCGCTGCTGCTGCAGCAAAAACCCATCTCTTTAACTCATGTTCTGGTAATGCCTCAAGGCTACAAAGCATGGAACACAGTGGTCTCCACCAAAGGAATTAAAATCTCAAGGACAATGGAGAGATGCCTGTTGGTTATAAGCATGTCACCATTTACATCTGGTACATGAGAAATAAAAAGATTAACTCTTTCCTCACTTCTGCCTCTTGGAATCCCTGGTTTCCTTCAAAGTTCAGCCCGAGTGCCCCTTCCTACAGGAAGCCTTTCCTGATACCCTTAGCTGCTTGCCTTCTACCCTCCCCCCCCCCCCATTCTTTCCCCATATTTGTAAATGTATCTATACATTTACATATTGTTAATCCCAATGGAATGTAAGAGATCAAGAACTGCCATTTTTGTATTTGTATTCTCAGTGCTTAGAACAGTGACTAGAACATACAGGTATTCAGTAAATGCTTGTTGGCAGAATGATTATTTTGATATGTTGAGAAACTGCATAAAAGGTATTGAGGATATGTATGAATGGAAAAGGAGGTAGGCTGTTGTGTCTTCTTTTGGCTTAGTGTCCTGAATTTAGTAGGTGCTTAATAAATATGAACAGAATGACAAGGGAAGAAGGTTCTTGAAGAATCTCTTCTTTGTGTATTTAATTGGTTTTGTGTAATACCTGTGTTTCTAAAAGCTCAGAAATAAATTTCATAGTTTTTATTTGCATTTAAGTTAATCATATGGTGAATCTTATTTTCAAGTGAAGAATCATTTTTTTTTTAAAGTGAAGAATAATTCCCTAATTTATCTGCCATATATGTCTGGATTCTTAGGAACTGGGTTTGTTTTTTGAAAGAACACATCTAGATATTTATTTTAAATCTCTAGATAGTTATTTTTAAAAAGAACACAGACATATTAGCTCTCTCCATCTTAGGGCTGCTACAGATACTGTCCCCAGACTCCTTTTCACCTCATAAATGCCTTCCTGCCCCCTTTTTTCTTCCCTCTTGCCTGTTATCTTTAGTTCTTATCCATCATTTCCAACCATATGCCATAGGAACAATCTTTGGTTGTCTGAACTTCCATCTCCATTATATATTCCTAGGAGGTCCTACATCAAGGAAATTTATCTGATTGTTGCCAGACTTACTTTTCAGTTTGATAGAAGTACTGTCCTTCAGTGGACCATCTGTTGAGGAAATCAAATCATTCTCACTGGATCTCTCTATTTTAGCCCCCTTTTAGGTCAGGACAGTGGTGGTAGGGTCTTTAAAATGTCTTCTACACTGGCAGGCAGGGGAGAGATGAAGCAGAGTTGGAAACATGTCACCATTAAGATCCTGCTCCTAGGGGGCAGCTAGGTAGCACAGTGGATAGAGCACCGGCCCTGGAGTCAGGAGTACCTGAGTTCAAATCCGGCCTCAGACACTTAACACTTACTAGCTCTGTGACCTTGGGCAAGTCACTTAACCCCAATTGCCTCACTAAAAAAAAAAAAAAAAAAAAAAAAAGATCCTGCTCCTAGGTAGAAAAGGAAGGCAGTGGGGTGACCAAGGTGTAACATTATACATGAAAACTATCTCCCCCCCCTGCCCTTTTTTGGGTATTAGCCAACTTTTTTCAATTTCTTAAAAACTTAAAAAACCCACCCCAGTCTTCTCTAATGGAGAACATTTTACTGGCTCTGAGAAGATCTATAAATTGGATGTTTGTGTCTAGTATTTGTGTAGTCACTTGGATTCCTGAGTTGTATATGGCGAGATGAAATGGACATCTACAAATCTAAGGCTTAAATGAGAACTCATATGCACTGACATGCAGTCCATCTATTTCCTTGCCTTTGATAGGTTGGGCATATCATTTGGCAGTTATTATGTATGTCTCTTCTCATAAACTGCATTCGTTGACAGGTAATTGGATGTAGAGTTTTAAATGTTTACACATTTGTACAGGACATGGATTCTTTTGCGTAACAATATTTGGTTCTGTTGCCTTTCACAAAAATTGTATTCTTAAGCCCACACATGGACCCTCGTAAGTCAGTCAGACCCTGAGTTATGGGATTAGAAAATACTTTGGTTAGGATATTGTGGTTATGTTCTGAAGGCTTGCATTTAAAAGCAATCCCCGTGTAGTATAAAGGGCAAGGCTTGCAAGGTGTCTCGAAGGGAAGGGTCCAAAGGACCCTTAATAAGCTTTGATCCCATCATCTCCATTCTCTCCACCACCTTGACTTTTCACAAAAATGATCCAGTATCTTTAGATCTCTCTCTTTTTGTTGTTGTTTTTTGTTGTTTTAGCGGGGCAATGAGGGTTAAGTGACTTGCCCAGGGTCACACAGCTAGTAAGTGTCAAGTGTCTGAGGCTGGATTTGAATTCAGGTCCTCCTGAATCCAGGGCTGGTGCTTTATCCACTGCACCACCTAGCTGCCCCACCATCTTTAGATCTCATGTGCCTGATTCAGTTCCCCTGTGGGAGAATAAGAGGCTTTAAGAAACAAAGCTATCTACCAGAAGGGAACACAGAAGTGAGAGGTAATTACCTGAGAATTCTGTACTTGTGCTCATTTTGACTCCTTCTGTTGGAAATACTAATGGAAGAAAGCAAAACTTAGGTCCAAAGGATGTCCCATGCACTGGTAGAACAAATGTGAATATTCAGTTAGTGGAAGATCAGTTAACTTTCCATCTCTTTCTGTTTTCCTTTCTTATTTACCTTATTTCTAAAATAAGCATGAAGGTATACCCTCTGACAGCTCTGGGAAAACTGGGGATTGTGCAGTTGTTGTTTATCTCTATTTGTGATGTCTTTGAAAGATCATAAAAAAAGGAGGATTTGGTCATTGCATCATAGATTTAGAGCCGGAAGGAACCTTTAGAGATCATCTCATTTAATCATCCCATTTCACAGATAAAGAAACTGAGTCCCCAAAAGGTTAAGTGACTTGCCCAAGTTCACACAGGTAGTAACAGAAGATGGATTTGAACCCAGGTCCTTCAACTCCAAACAACAGCAGCAGCAGCTACAACACTACTATAGCTAATATTTATATTGCACTTACTATCTGCCAGCCACTTTGCTAAGCACTTTATGATTATTGGCTCATTTGATCTTTACAACAGTAAGTCACAGTATCCTTGTCAAAGAATCCTAAATGGGGTCATGAAGAATCAGACATGACTAAAAATGACTGAGCAATATTAACAAAGGTAACCATAGTGAAATATGGCTGATTGAAAGCTAAACACTGTTGTTTTCTTAAAGACCTTTGTCTAGGGAAAGGAGGAAATGACCAGGTTTCTCCCTCTCTGTTTATTGCCAGTTCTGCCTCTGACTAGCTGTGTTCACCCTGGCTAATTCACTAAACCTACTTTCTGTCTTTTTTTCCTCTGATCAGTAAAAGGGTTACAGGTATTTGTGAAGATTAATGTTTATAAAAACCCCAGGAGACTCGTGAATTGAAGTTTGCTTTGAAGTGCAAAATTAATATTCCTGATTCAGTCATGTCACAGTGTTAATTACTCTCCTGGTTTGTTGGGGTGCTCTCCTCAGCTTGGTGAGTTCAGGGTTTTTTTGCGTGGTTTTTTTTTTTTGTTTGGTTTTTTTGCAAACAGGTAGCATTTCTAGCTCCCATCAGTTGCCTGACTTCCTCTTAGTCCCACACTTTTTTTTTTTTTAAAGGAGTTTGGGGGCAAAGAGGTGGAATGGGACTGCTGAAACTTTGGCTTTTCTTTTTAAATATGACTTAACTTTTTTTTTTTTTTTGGTGAGGCAATTGGGGTTAAGTGACTTGCCCAGGGTCACACAGCTAGTAATTGTTAAGTGTTTTGAGGCCGTATTTGAACTCAGGTCCTCCTGAATCCAGGGCCGGTGCTCTATCCACTGCGCCACCTAGATGCCCCAACTTAACTTTTTAAGGTATGTCACTATGTTCATGCAAAATCCCTTATTTGTAAGGCTCCTCACAAAGATGTCCAGCGTGTCTTTCTCTTCCCAGTCCATCTTCCAATAATTCTGTGTGCCACCTTTCTGTGGGTTATGGATCCCTGTGACTGATTGATCTCTGAGGTTCAGCATGGGGTGCTAGGCCAGAGTTCCTTGGGTTCCCATGAACCATTTGACTTAGTTCTCTAGCTTTTCCAGCTACCTTGCAGATCAGAGAATAGTAGAATCAGCTGAGGGAGAAACTAGCCTAAATTATATCCTAAAGTAAGCCTGGGCCACACTGCAGTCTTTTGTATTTTCACCTGAGGGGAACAAAAAAAAGCCTCCAAAATTTTTTACTGGAGAGTGTATAATAGGTGGGTGGGTCAGGGTGGAAGCCAGGGGTCTTGAGAGATACTCCTATAGGACCAAGAGAGCTAATAAATTCTTTTTCTTAAAAGACTATTTTTCCCAAGTACATGTAAAAGCTATTTTTAACATTCTTTTAAAAAAGATTTTGCGTACCAAATCCTCCCCCTTCTTCCTTCCTCTCCTCTCCCTGAGATGGTAAGCAATTTGAAATAGATTATACCTATGCAATCATGCAAAACATATTTCCATATTAGTCATGTTGAGGAAAAAAACTGGAAAAAATAAAGTGGAAAAATAGTATTCTTCAATCAGCCTTCAGACTCCATCAGTTCTTTCTCTGGAAGTGGGTAGCCTTTTTCATCATGAGTCCTTTGGGATTGTCTTGGATCATTGTATTGCTGAGAATAGTTGAGTCCTTCATAATTGATCATTGAACAATATTGCTATTACTGTGTCCTTCACATTGCATCAGTTATTTAAGTCTTTTCAGGTTTTTCTGAAATCATCCTGGAAAGCTAATAAATTGAATAAATCTAATAAAATCAAGTTCTGTGTTTTATGCTCAGGATGCAAGGACAAAAATTAAAATATGCCTCTCCTCAAAGACATTTCATTCCCCAGGGGGTGGGGTAGGATACACTGGCTGCACATATAAGTAAATAAAAGTTAACTTGTGAAGGGGGGGGGATATTAAGATCTCCTGGAGTAGGGGTGCAGCAATCAAAGCTTCTTTGAAGAGGTAGCAATAAGCAATAAATAAAGGTAATAGCAACACTAAACATTTTTGAACAAGGGTGTAACATAGTATCTCAGACCATTCCTCAAAATCAGTGCTATTTTGATACAATAAAGCCCCATAAAGGGTCTTGAATATACAATCCACTAAAGTACAAAGATGATAATGAGAGGGGGTTCCCTGTGGTCTTCCAGTGTTTCCAAAGGTGCTCTCAGTAAGGTGTAGCTATAGAAAGTATGGTGGGGGAGGTCAGACGAGCTGCTGAGGGCTGGGCAGGGCTGCCTCCCAATATGCTCCTGGAAGGTGTGACCCTATCCTTCCAGAGAGCCACCCATTCCAGGCCCTCTCCTCTCCCTAGCCGCCCTAAATTACAGTCACCTGGAGGGAAGTTCCACCTCTGCTTTTCTTGGTCATGCTGTGTTGAAGTCAATTCCCAGCCCCTCTCACACCCAGTCAGACCTGAGCTTTGGGAAGATCCTTCTGGCAATGTATGTGGAGAACGGAATGGAGAAGGGAGAGGCTAGATAGAAGTGAGGAGACCAATTAAGAAGCTGTTGTAATATAGCTTGTGCTATGGAATGTGTCTTTATAAAGTAGATCATGACTTCTCAAAAGAGAAATTATTAGCTTTTCTAGTATTGTTAAAATAGGAAGCATACAGGAGCCAAAATGTACAGGGAAGCAGGTTGCAGAACAAGAATCATTTTGCAGTCAATTTACAGACTCTTTTGAAGGGCAGCAATAATAATTCTCCTGAACACTTCCAACCAAATAAAATACATTTTATGTTAGGATTCTATAGTTCATTTTCTATTACTAACATCTTTTAAGCACGAGGGAAAGAGAAATATTAAGGTTTGTTGTTATTTTTTCTTCCTCTGTGAGATTACCCTGTCTTTTCTTCAGAGGTGGCAAAATTTTATTTTCTTCCATGCCTTTTCCCAATCATCTTTTCTATTATTGGCTCACAAATCAACTACTAGTATGTTCTTTTTTTTCAAATATTATTTTCAGTGGCTGGATGATCTCCATGGGATGATAAGCAGTAAGAGTAAATGAGGCCTTAGCGACATTCTCTCTAAATATCTGCTTAGTGAAGAAGAAATTTCCTTCTGAATTAAGATTTCTAATCAGGAATTAGACAGTCTTCCTTGTTACGTGTGAATGATTTTCTGTTATGCATTTGAAAAGAGAGTATTTTGAAAATACCTTGGAAAATGGGGGTGGGAACTGAGAGAGGGTGGGCTGAGTGGATTTGTAGCTAAAATGGAGAGGGATTACTGTTAGAATTTGTTAAGGATGGTAGGTGGGGGAGCCAATGGCAAGATTACATAATTGTGCAAGTGTATTCTGTTTGTTCTGTTGGTGTATCTTCTAGTTTTGAGCTGAACTCTGAAAAGGAGAAGCCTCTCAATTGCAGGACACAAATCTCTCACATCTTAGTAAATCTAGAATAGATGCAATACATTTATTGGATCCATAATATATAGCATGAATTCCATATACTCTATCTGTAATGAACAGATTTCTGTGGCATCTTTCCTAGTTTTTCCTGAAAGATTTTTATCACTTCTCTGCCTTTCTCTGGGATGTTAATTTCCTCAAGGATGATCACTTCTTAGCAGCTTTTGTCCTGTAACACCTTTTTAATGATTAAAAAAAAAAAAGAAGGGGCAACTAGGCGGCACAGTGGATAGAGCACTGGCCCTGGATTCAGGAGGACCTGAGTTCAAATCCAGCCTCAGACACTTAACACTTACTAACTGTGTGACCCTGGGCAAGTCACTTAACCCCAATTGCCTCACCAAAAAAAAAAAAAAAAAAAGATGATCAGGAACTACTGGGAAAGAGATGAAAGAAATATACTTCTTTTCTTTCCTTGGAGATGGTAGTCAGGAGGAGTGTGGATGCAGAATGTTGTGTACACTGTCAGATGTAGTCATTGTGCTGCTTGGTGCTGGTCAGCACTATGGTACCACCTATTTTTCTTCGTTAAAGTAGAAGACTCACTGAGATATACCCTGAAGGATGTGTATTTGGAAATTAATTTAATGTCAGGACAAAAGAAGTCAATAAAACAGTTTTTTAAAAGGACATCAAGAGCTAGAATTAACATCCTTGTCCTCTTGATGCATATTCTTGGTCCTGGGCCTGAAGTTGGAGAGGTAAGCCCATTCTCTATTATTCAGATTGATATATGGTAAAATACAATGCAAAACTCAAGTTTTTGAATTGAAATTTATTGAAAGACATAGCACATCTGGCTAAGATCTTTGATATTACTGCAGAAGGCTGTTGGCTTGTGACTATTCCGAGATTCCTCACATGCTTGGAATGAACCTTTAGACCTCCATACTCATGAAGAGTTCCCACATCCATGGTGGACAGGAAATCCAGGTTTCATTGTCCATTTCTGTTATCTCATGCTTCCTTCTGAGTTGCAGAGAAAATACCAACCTATAGCTACAGAGGGAGTTTTCTCACCTATGAGTTTCCTATGTCAGTAAAATCATAGATCTCTATCCTTATTGTTAAGTTTCCTTCTGGGTAGTATCTCTAGACCTCGCTTCCCCATCTCTGCTTTGGACTTATTTCATTGGGAGATTAGATGTCACCCATTGTGCCTATTCCTAAATCTCTACCTTAGGGCTTTTGGGTATTACAGTTTGAGGGAATGAGTCTAGCTCAGCTCAACAATGGCCTTGCAAGTAACTCTTATCTATATACCCTATAATTATTTTGGAGTAGGGAGCCTGGGCAACTCAGTAAGAATCAAAACAACTCAGTTATAGACACCAAAGTTAACAGAACCATTAAATATTTAAAAAGTAGGCAAAAAAATCTATTATTCCATTATGTGTGCATGTATGTGTGTATCTATGATCATAGAATCAAAAATGAAGAACTGGAAGAGACCTTAGAGATAAACTAATCTTACCTCTTATTTTTCAAATAAGGAAAATGAGACCCATAAAGGTTAAATAACTTGAGGTTATAAAGTAGTAAATGGTTGAGTCAGAATTCCAGCTCAGGTTCTCTGACTCCAAATCCAGTGTTCTTTCCATCGTTAACAAAGGAGATGTTAGTGATATATTTCTTTGGTAGCATTCAACATTTTAAAGTACTTTAAATAAGTCTAGACAGCAAGCATTTATTAAATACCTAATAGGTTACAAACATTGTACTAAGTGCTGGGAATAACACCCCTGCCCCCAAACCCCCCAAATAACAGTCTCCATTCTCAAGCAGCTCAAAGTCTAATGGGGAGACAACATCTAAACAATTATGTAGAAACAAGATAGATTCAGGATAAATTGAGGGTAGTCTAAGGGGAAAGGGAGTAGCATTAAGGGGGATTTGGAGAGATTTCTTGTTGAAGATGGGTCATAGTGGGGCTGAAGCCACAAATGAGTTTATCTGTATAGGTGTCAGTTTCCCCATCTGTAAAGTCAGAGAGTTGAACTAGATTAGCTCAAAAATGTTTTCTATCTTAGATTCCAAGAGACTTCAGTAAAGTTTAGAAAACTTGAGGATTTACAGATAGTAGTCTTGGGATTTCATTTGCTCTTACTCAATTATATAAGTTGGCTTTTCTCTTTAGTATTCCACCCTGTTGGATTGGGTCCTAGGGAGTTTTGTTTTATGTATGTTTTTGGAAGAATTGAAATAGGAGATCTCCTGGTCTGCCTTTGTTTATGACAGATGTAAAGCGCTAGGACACCAGTATATACTAGTTAGTTAAGAACACATTTGTCCTGTAACACCTTTCTAATGATTAAAAAACAAACAAACCCACAATCAAACTTTTTGAAGATCACTAGGAAATACTGGAGAAGAGATGAAGAAATGTGCTTCTCTTCTTTTGTTGGAGATGTGTGTGGGGGGTGGGGTGGGGAGGGGACAACCATGGATGCAATATATTGCGAACGCTGTCAGACATAGTTGCGCTGGTTGGTCAGCTGTTTTTCTTTGTTAAAGTGGAAGACACACTGTGAGAGATATACACCGAAGGATGTGTATCTAGAAATTAATTTAACCTACAAAACAAAAGGAATCAATAAGACAATTTTAAAATTGTGTTTTGTTTTGTTTTAAACCAAAAGAGGAAGCTTTTGGTGTAATCCAGTCCCAGAATCAGCTGACTTGAATAGATCTGACTGTATATCTCTGCTGCTGCTGCTGCCTCTTACTTCTCTTTGGGGAATGATAGAAAATAATGATAACTGACGTAGTTCTTTTAGGTTTACAAAACAGTGTTCCTTCAGTATCTCATTTGCTTCTCACAACAACTTAGATAAATGCTACAGATATTATCCCCATTTTACACATGAGGAATCTGAGGCTCAGAGGTGTTTATTGACTTGCCCATGATCATAAAGCTAATAAGAGCTAGAGGCAAGATTTGAACCTGGGATTCTCCTGACTCCAAGTCTCATACTGAAGCCATTATGCCAAATGGCCTTGAGAAGGATGTAGTTCCTTTACAATCCTAGAATATATATTGAATAAGACTTAGACAAGGCAAAACTCATGAATGTTTGGAATCAGTAGAGCATTTTGTATTATTCCATGCTTGATACATAAACCTGGGAAGTCAACAAGATTTTGAAATTAAAAAAAAAAAAGAGAGATACAGGAGCATTTATGGATGAAAGTTGAAGGACAACAAATAGATGCTGAATAGGATTTTCCAGATTTTCTAGCCTCTATCTAACCCCCTCCTCCAGTCCACAATAACAGTGGAACCATTACGTTTGTACTCTGAAAACTTGGTGCTGGCTTGGTCATGTAGCTTGTTTACATGAGAAAATAGAAATGATACTTAAGAAGCTAAGGATGGGGGCAGCTAGGTGGTGCAGTGGATAGAGCACCAGCCTTGGATTCAGGAGGACCTGAGTTCAAATCCGGCCTCAGACACTTAACACTTAGTAGCTGTGTGACCCTGGGCAAGTCACTTAACCACAATTGCCTCACCCCCCCCTTCCCCCCCAAAAAAGAAGCTAAGGATGGGAAAAACAGATGGACCTAACCAAGAGCACACAGAGGAAATCTGTACTAAAGATGACCCAATTTAGAAAGCACTTGAGGATGGTTTTTCAAGGTATCTCAAAATGGGGGCCTATACCAAAAGCAATCCTCACAGATTGTTTAATTATCTCCTGCCCTTCCTCAGCTTTCATTGTCCTTCTAAAAACCTGGCTGACTGAAAAGACGTCACACTCAGAGAGTTTCTAGAAAAAATTTGCTGACTTTGGAGGTTTATTCAGGTAAACCTGTCCAGGCTGTGTTGTGGTTGAGTTAGTCATTTCCAGCTCTCCATGATCTTATTTGGGGTTTCCTTGGCAAAGATACTGGAGTGGTTTGCCATTTCCTCCTCCAACTCATTTTTACAAATGAGGAAACTGAGGCAAACAGGGCTAGGTGACTTGACCAGAGTCACAACTCTAGTAAGTGTCTGAGACAGGTTTTGAACTCAGGTTGTCCTGACTCTAGGCCTGGTGCTTTGTGTGCACTATGGTACCACCTAGCGCCCTGCCTTGTTTCCTGGTTTGTAGTAAAGGTTCACCTTGGTACTGGTGAGTGTTGTAATGATTGGAATGACGCCGCCTGCTGGAGACTTACTGTAGGAAAGCCCTGCCATGAAGAGAAGGCCTCTGAGGGCAAGGCCATGCTGCTTTTCTTTGGCATCAGGAAGTGATGTTTGCATGTGGGAGGAAGAGGGGGGAGGCTGGCTCTCTCTTTCCTCAGGACTCCGGTGGAGAAGGGAGCAAGAAATGCGCTCTCCCTTTAATAGATAGATGAATCTTGGCCTTTCTCTTTCTCTTCACCAAATTCTTATTCTCCTTAATAAATGCTTAAAAGTCTAACTCTTGCTAAAGCTTATAATTTATTGGCGACCACTCATTAGATATTTTAGACAGACTAGCTAGAATTTTAGCCCCCTTACAGTGTCCAGTGCTCAAATTCCTTTCTAGCTATGCTCATGCCTTTATTATTATTGTTGTTGTTGTTATTATCCCTCTTCCATCTCCTCCTCCATCTCCCCTTCCCCCTCCTCCTCCTCTTGGTTGGGCCACAGAAGAAAAAGGCACACCTTTTTGGTGATGGGTGATGCAGGTCATCAAGGGTGCTTAACCTTTTTTTTTTTTTTAAGCAGTTTAGTAAAGCTTATGGACTTCTCAGAATGTTATTTTAAATGCATTAAATGAAACACATAGATTGACAAAGGAGGCCAATTATATTCAACATTAAAAGAAATTCTATGGACCCAACCTTAAATCTGGTCTGTGTGCTCTGTGTCAAAAACACCTGCTTTAGATGGATTCATGTATTACTCCTCTAGGAATCTGAGCTTCTGTTTGATCATTTCCTAATTAGAATATGTGCAGATTGAAACATATTTAAAAGAAAATCAATAGTAATGATCATGTGAACCAAATCTGTGATGATTTTAAACCAAAGTAAGATCTATTCATACGTATATGCATCCCTTTAGCCTGTAAGATCATTACTGTTTATATAAAAGACCAACCCCAATGCACAAATACAGCTTTGACTATTTAGCATAAGGTCAGGTATAGATAGATTCAAGCTTTGGGGTGGGGGGGCTATAGTCTGGCTGTATTTAGGCTGTTTGGATTTTATCTGTGTCTGCCTCTCCAGAGAGACAATGGGCCTGAATGATCTTATGTCTCTTAAAACATGTCGGTTGTAAACTGTTTCATGATTGCAGGTAGTTAGAGTCAAAATGAAATATAGACTTGAAATGAGGAAGGCAACACTACTGCAGGACTGCCAGAGTCACGGAGTCTAGCCATCTGATGTAAAAAGCAAAGCACAGAAAAAGACCATCAATTTTTACTGAACAACAACAACAAAAGAAACCCTATTCCCTTTGAAGAGTTCCCATAAATTCTCTTGGCTTGTCCATCAGCCCAGATACATTCAGCTGTAAATACCCTGCTCATCACAAACATTTTAACCCTAGCTGCACTTCCCACAGAAAGATTTGTTTGTCATTTGGCTCATTCCCTTTGTCCTTGTTGAAGTAACATGACATCTCCTGCCTCACTCACTGTCCATTTGAATGAGGGCACAAGCATCTCTTTCCACTGTCCGTTTTAACCATTCAAAACAATTCTCAAGTTTTCCTGATCTACATATATAGTGTTTTCTTCTGGGTACTGACAGCAAAGTGACCATAAGATATTTTTGCATAAAAATGGTTCACGGTATACATACCTTAGTCTGCGTTAAGAAAAATACACACGAGTGCAGCCGTTGATGTCATTACCATCTCTTTCTTGCTATTTTTCCAATATAGATATACTCTGAATGTGCAGTGATAAAACATACTTTCTGACTTCTTTTGGGGTAGAATATTGCACTCCAAAGAATAATAACAGCCAGTAATTTGTAATTATAAGTAAAATTTTTAATAAATAATTCAACAGTACCACTGCAAGATCAATAATCAGCGCACTGTAGAATGAATAATACGATCGATTTACATTCCCTCGTTGCCACTGAGATGCAACACCAAATTACATTCCCCCTATTTTGTAGGAGTTGAAGAAGCACAGATAGATATTCACATCTTCAGGTTTGTTGGGGGTTCCTCCCCCCCAACCCCAGTTTTGGCTTCTATCAATCACACATCCCTTTAGCAAAGGCAATTAGTCCACTATGACCACAGAGGGGCTTGAAGTTCATTGCTGGAAGGGTAAGATGTAAATTTGAAATAGGATTAAGGAAGGAATCTTACCACCCCCCCACCCCCCCCACCCCCCGCCCCGTCCTTCTCTGTGAGACATAGAGCAGACTGTCTCATTACTTCGAAGGCTTTGCTCTGTGGAAAACATTGAACACTCTCCAAAAATTCAGGAGCTATATTTGACCCTTAGGGCAACTTGGGGAAAGTATATCTGTTCTTAATAAAAATTTCCAGTAGAACAAATGAGACCAGTAGTGAGCTGTTATGTTGGTAATTAGAGGAAATAAAAACTAGGGAAGAAGATAAGAGGTCTGGCATTCTCTCTGCTTGAACCTGCTAAGGAAAAGGCATTTGATTTTTATATCTTGTATGTGGTGGGCTCCATGAAAAACTCGGTTCAGTCGTGTCCAACTCTTTATGACCCCATTTGGGGTTTTCTTGGCAAAGATAATGGAGTGGTCATTTTATGGATGGGGAAACTGAGGCAAACAGGGTTAAGTGACTTGCCCAAGGTCCCACAGCTAGAAAGTGTCTGAGACCGAATTTGAACTCAAGAAATAGAATCTTTCTGACTCCAGGCCCAGCATTGCACCCACTGTGTCATCTAGCTGCCTATGAAGAGCTCCGTACATTTTGTAAAAGACATGTTCACCTGCATAAAGTTCATTTTTACCTCTCCAAATGTAGGGAATAATTCAAAGGCATTTGTTTAGTTCAGGCAGCTAGGCATCCAAGGGGTTAGAATGCTGGATTTGGAGTCAGAAATAATAACAGCAATATTAATAACTAATATTTTCATATAGCACTCTAGTGTTTGCAATGTGCTTTACAAATATTATCTCATCTGATCCTCACAACAAGTCTGGGAGGTAGGAAACAGAGGCAGGCAGAGGTTAGGTGATTTGCCCAGGATCACACAGCTAGTAAATATCTGAAGCAAGATTTGAAGAACTGAGTTTGAATCCAGACTCAGGTCCCCTCTAGGGATGTGACCCTGGACAAATCATTTAATACTTTCAAGTTTCAGTTCTCTCTGTAAAATAAGCATAATGTTGTGTGGGTCAAATGAGATAACATAAACAAAGCATTTTGCAAATGTTAAAGTGCTATATACAATTCTAGTTATTATTGTTTTTGGTTTTTGTTGTGGTTGATCCTGATTTTTAAAATACAGGATAAGCAAAATCTTTTTGAGTGGAAACTGACTGATCTTTAGTCTCTCAAAGCCTCTAGGTCTTAGGAAAACCTTCAGATGGGTTTCACTGTTGTGTTGTTTGTGCTAATTACCAGGGCAAATAACTTCACATTTATCTCCTTAGAGGGCCTTTTTGCCCATTGACGTTTTCATTGGCTTTGAATGGCCCTTAATATTTTCCTCCTTTGGGTAGGCCTTTTAAAAGAGAAAAATATGCTTGGCTGCAATGGGCCACAATAGAGACATAGTTTATGTAATGTATTTAATATTATACAGCTTTGTGGGAAGACTTATATGACCTGATAGGGAGTGATATAGGAAAGCAATACACACAATGATTACAGTAATGTAAATTAAAGAAAAACAACACACACCCACAAAAACCTGAATGTTGTGTTAGTGTATTGATCACACCTGCCCCTCAAAACAACTTCTCTACTTTCTTTGCAGAGATGAACAATTTTTGGTATGAACACTACTGTCAGATTCAATTGATGTGTTAGCTGATTTTGCCGAAATGTTTTCTCTCATCCTTTCTCCCTTCCTCCCTTCCTCCCTTCCTCCCTCCCTCCCTCCCTTCCTCCCTCCCTTCCTTCCTTCCTCCCTTCCTCCCTCCCTCCCTCCCTCCCTCCCTTCCTTCCTTCCTTCCTTCCTTCCTTCCTTCCTTCCTTCCTTCCTTCCTTCCTTCCTTCCTTCCTTCCTTCCTTCCTTCCTTCCTTCCTTCCTTCCTTCCTTCCTTCCTTCCTTCCTTCCTTCCTTCCTTCCTTCCTTCCTTCCTTCCTTCCTTCCTCCCTTCCTTCCTCCCTTCCTCCCTTCCTCCCTTCCTCCCTTCCTCCCTTCCTCCCTTCCTCCCTTCCTCCCTTCCTCCCTTCCTTCCTCCTTCCCTCCCTCCCTCCCTCCCTTCCTCTTTTTTCTCTCTCACTTTTTTTTTCTTTCTTTCTTTTTCTCTTTGTTACAAAGGCTGGTTTTCTGGGGAGGGAAGGAGGAAGGAATATATTTAGAAATTAAGATGTAAAAATAAGAAAGAATAAAAATTTTAAATTTAGAATATAAATATGTAGATATATGTATGGTATAGTGGAAGGAACACTGGTTTTGGAGCCAGAGGGTTGATTCCTTGGTGGGCTCCTTAATTTGAACAAGTCACTTTAACTACTCTATGCTTCAGTTTCCTAATCTGTAAAATGAAGAAGTTGGACTTCCAGCTCTAAATTCTATGGTTATACATGCAGATATGCTAATACTAATACATACTTTTTAAAGATACATATAGAGCTCACACTACAGGATAGATTATATTCATATATTTGTACTGAATATTTTTATCATATCAATATCATATATGGAATGGCTATTTTTAGATAAGCCCCCACCTCCATCTAACAATTATGTGCTTATGAGAAAATTATAGCCAAATCACCACTTATAGATAAATCTCTTACACCACCTCTGATAGCAAAAAAAATGCCTGGGGATTCTTGTTATAGTGCCAAATTAGGAAGTGCCATCTTTTGGATCTGTTGCCATGCAGTACGGTGCATTATCTGTGCTCCTCTGGGGAGCTTATTGTCCATCATTTCACCTATGTTGAAGTCAGTTTGGAATATTGGGGCTGAAAAAGAAAATTATTTAACTGGGGAGATTGCTTTCCCCTAGGTTATGCTGTGGCTCCCTTCATTAGCTAAATGATATAGCCACTATGGCCCTAGGGAGAGAGCCTTATCTTTGTAGGGAAATTTGTTTAACCAAAGTGGGGAATTAAAAAAAAAAGATTTAATATCATTAATACAAAAAGAAATTACCAAGCCTTTTTTTTCCTTTACCACAAGAGGAGAGTTAGCATAATGATCCTGTGATATGTCATATATTTTCTTAGCTACTGGGATCAAATACCATCTCTGACTCTTACTAGCAATGTGACTCTGGGCAAGTCACCTAACCTCTTTGAGCCTCAGTTTACTCATTTTTGAAATGAACCCAAGGGGCAGCTAGATGGCACAGTGGATAGAGCACCGGCCCTGGAGTCAGGAGTACCTGAGTTCAAATCCGGCCTCAGACACTTAACTAGCTGTGTGACCCTGGGCAAGTCACTTAACCCCAATTGCCTCACTAAAAAAAAAAGAAATGAACCCTCCAGCTCTAAATCTATGATGCTTTGATGAAGGAATGGAATCCCATTTTGTCCCTATCAATTTATTTTTCTTTTCCCTGCCCCTCAGCATCCATTGCAATCCTTTACTTGGCCATTATTATTAAATGGCATACCACTGCATCCTGAAGATGAAGAAGAAAGACTATTTTATATTTGGTAATAAGACCAATAGTTCTGTGAAGAATGTTTATTAAATTCCTTTCTTTCATGAGGTCAAATTTAATCTCTTGTTACATCATTATAATATCTAATTTTTTTCAGATGCTAAACCATTTCAGAAATTTCAGTATGGCCATATGGTTAGGGGTTCACTTCCTGACCTAATGTAACAGTCTCCCATTTAGGAGAACAAAGAGGTGAGCCTCCCACCACCCATAGCTGCAGCCCATCAGGTGGTTTCAGTAGGTAGTAATCTTGCTGGGTGTCTTAACCTAAAATTCAATAGACATTCCAAAGTAATTGAGTAAACCAAATTGCCTCAGACAGACTCTCTGGGGATGCCTCTGGCTCCTTATTTTTTATCCTTTTCTTCTCCCACTTAGACTTAGAACTGTGGCCATCCTCCATTTCATCTTTTCCCCTCTTCTGACACCCAAATCAGTTTTCTGCTGTATCTTTTTTCCTTGTCATCAGGTTAGATGTGTGCATCTCCTCTGTTCATATTTCTTTTGGACTCTGGTTTTTGTTTGTTTTTGTTTTTATTTATTTATTTATTTTCAGGGCAATGAGGGTTAAGTGACTTGCTCAGGGTCACACAGCTAATAAGTGTCAAGTGTCTGAGACTGGATTTGAACTCGGGTCTTCCTCAATGAATCCAGGACCAGTGCTTTATCCACTGCCCCCAGACTCTGTTTTGACTTAACTTTTTTTAGTCCTTTTTTAAAGAAAAGGTATTTACATTTTTTTAAAGTACTTACCTTTTGGGGCGGCTAGGTGGCGCATTCAGGAGTACCTGAGTTCAAATCTGGCCTCAGACACTTGACACTTACTAGCTGTGTGACCCTGGGCAAGTCACTTAACCCCCATTGTCCGCAAAAAAAAAAAAAAAGTACTTACCTTTTGGCTGTACCTTGGAGAAAGCCCCTTACTCCTGTCCCAGAACTATTAGCAGCATCTGGGTCTGGACCTGGGATGTGGCACATTGAGAAGCTTCATACTGTGTCTTCCCTTTGTCTAGCCTCAAACCAACCACTACTAAAGAGGACACTCAATTCTCCTGAACCTTGGGCTGTATGTTCTTTGGGCCAGATGAAGTGAAACAGAGCCTTTTCAATTCAACTCAACACTATTTATTGCAGAGGACATTGTGGGTGATAGAAAAAAATGTGAGAGGCATTTGCTACCCTAAAAGACCTTAAAATCTTGTTGGGAAGATAAAATTTAGATTTATAAAATCATTAAAGCATAAAACAAAGGGTCACCATACGGAGTAGAACCAATACACCCGCTGGGTAGCCAGAGATCGGTGTGGAGAAGGCTTTGTCAAGTGCTGTTCATTTTCTCTTCGTGTTCCAATCATCCAAGCCTTGCAGTTATTCCTTTGGGTCTGATCTGTGATTTCAGTGGTGAAGAAAGGGAAACTCCCTCTATCAAAGTAGATCTTCCCTGTTGGGCCACTTACACTCTTGGAGAATTTCCTTTTCTATAAGGCCTGCTATGTGCCAAGTGTTTTCTAAATTGCATCCCATGTTTATTCTCACAACATTGGATGCTTTTATTATCCTCATTTTACCTATGAGAAAACTGAGGCAAACAGAGGTTAAATGATTTGCCCAGGGTCACATAACTAGGAAGTTACTGAAGTCATATTTGAATTCAGTTCTTCCTGACTCTAGGCTCGGTATTCTATTTATCTATTGCTTCACCTAACTGCTGTAAGCAATAAAGAATTGGGATGGGACAGCTAGGTGGTGCAGTGGATGAAGCACTGGCCCTGGATTCAGGAGGACCTGAGTTCAAATTCTGCCTCAGACACTTGAGGCAGTGTGACCCTGGGCAAGTCACTTAACCCTCATTGCCCCTCAAAAAAAGAATTGGGATGGTCTAATGGATAGAGGCTTGGACTTGGGAGTCAGGATACTTGGGTTTGAGTTCTGACTGCTACTTACTGGTGACATGACCTTGGATGAGTCATTCTCTCAGCTACAGGCATCTCCTAGCAGAATGAGGATAAGAATACTTGCATTTCCTAGGATTATTTTGAGGAGTCTATTTTATAAGCCCCAAAGGGTTCTTTGAATGGGAGTTGTTATTATAAGCCCCTGGACTCTGGCAGTTCTGGGGCATGCAAGGAGAGGAGGCGGCTCAGCTTTGAGTGGGCTATGAAAGCTCATGAGTTTGAAGGAACAAAAACCCTAACCTCAGAATGCCTGGCTTCTTTAACAGTGAAATGAATGATAGCAAATGGACCAACAGGGAGTATTTTCAGGGGGATAAGAAAGGGAAGGACTTGGATGAAAGACAGCTGGGTCAATCAGATTTTAAGCATATCATTTGTATCGCCTTGAGTGCTCGCTCTGTGTATGGCATAGTTAAAAAATAATCAGCTCACCTCGTTTCAGGCGGAAGGCTTTAAACACCTCTGCAGAGGTAAGCTTCACTGAGCATCTGCAATAAGATTTTTATTTGAAATAATTCTGAAGCCATAAAAAACGAGAGAAGTCATTTCACAGATGTCAGAAGTTACTGTTTAAAACAAGATTGCCTAGAAGAGGTGAGGAGCACACTACACGTGCAGTGGGGTTCTCAGCAAAGACACTGCCCAGAGTCCTGCTGTCAAAATCTTTTTCTTCCTCCAAGGCCCCAGGATTTTGATTCTTTTTGTGACCTTTGACTAAATGACACTATGTTTGGATCACAGCAAAAATGGGGGCCTGATAAAAAGTCCAGAGGGGAAGAATTCTGTGCTTTCATGGTGTTTCATATTAAAAGAAAGCAGAATGAAAGAGAGGGAGGGAGAGGAATCTATTTAGCTTGATAGACTCAAAGTGGGCGGGGGATGACTGAATACCAATGTAAGAATTTTCAAATAAACAGGCCACGAAAGGCCAAGTTAGTGACATAGTTTTGATTTAAGTCTCCATACTTCTGCCAACACTATTAATGCTTTTGGATCATTAGTTTATATTAGGTAATGGGCCAAGCAGTTATTAAGTGGGAGACTCTAAGCTGCTTTTCCCCAGAAGACTTTGCATTAAAATGCAATGCAACTGCTTTGAATAAAGGAAGATACACTAGAAAAGGCACCGAGAGTAGACTGAGCTTTTTTCTTTCTCTTGAGTGTTTCTTCTGGTGATGCACAAGAAGGCAGGAGACTCTGAGGGTGATAGTACAGCAGGGTTGCTAGGGTGATTCAGTGGGAACATTGGTCCTACTGTACTGTCCCTGGTGGGGAGCTGATTCTGGAGGAGCCATTAGCAAACCTGGAAATGCCATCGGTCTTTGCCCCTAGGTGATCAGGAGTCACCGTGTTGTGTCCTTTTTGTGCTTATTTAGTCAACAAAAAAAACAGCTGAACAAAACCCACTGGTGCACACACAATCAGGGAGTGCGAATGAATCCAGATTTTTAGAAACTGCCAAAGAAAGGCAGATAGTACCCTTCACTTTCATGACCAGGTGAATGAATGAATCAACTGATATTAGGTGAGGCTTTTGTTGCATGATGATTGTAGGAGTTTCTGGGAAGGAGCCATACAGCCTAAGAATAAAAATCATCACCAGCCCTTTAATTTCTGCGAATACTCCACATGTGTTATCTCGTTGGGTCTTCACAATAACCCTGTTAATTACGTGCTGTTATTATCACCTCCATTTTACAGATGAGGGAACTGACTTGCCAAGGATCACCCAGCTGGTAAATGTCTGAGACAGTCTTTGAAGTTGGGTTTTTTTAAATCCCTGCCCAGTGCTCCATCCCATGTCCTTTAGCTGCCTCTGAAAGCTGTGTTCTTTAAATGATTTGGGGCTAGGCTGTACTTCCTAAATTATTATTACCTTCACATTAATGGCTATTTTATGCAATAATGGCTATTGTACCCATTTAGGTAGTAAGTATTTATTATTAATTAATATTGAATATCAGTAAAGTATTGAGTGTGAGGCCTTTAACACAAGCAGAAAAGCCCAGTACCATATTGTATCTAAGAGAGCACATGGCTTAGCAGCCTACCCTGTCCTAAGAGGAAAGTATAGGTCCAGGAAGCCTAGCATGCCAAGAAGCCCCTGGCCCTCTTGTGGTCTCAGTTTTTATCCTCTTTTGATAGAGGTGGCTCATTCCACACTGATCAAAGCTAATTGGCTAGCATCATTCAGTTCTATTGGTCAACATGACTTGAGGGTGGTCCATATTAAAATGAGCTGTAAAATGACCTCATGATATAATGACCTAATGGGAGGTATCCTTGAGGCAAAAGTAAAGTCCAGTCTTTAGGTATGGCATAAGCCCATCAGTTCAATTTAGCTAGACACAAGAGTCTAGCTCCATTCCTTGGGCTTGGCCTGAACAAGATTAAAATTTCCTCCTAAGAATTGACCTCTCTGCATGAGGCTGGTGGGGAGGGGGGGGGTGGGGAGAAGAAAAGGCTAAAATTGACCTGGGTCCCCTCAAGACCTTTATTAATAATTATTTTCTCACAGCTGCATTCTGAGTCAGTTAGACGTGGGTTATGGTCCTGACTGACATACATGGCCTCCGTGACAACAGGCAAACTGTCAGTTTGGGAAGCTCTAAGACTTCAAGTTGTAGAACAATTGCAGATTTGTACTGGAGGAGGGACTCTCCTCAGTGGAAGTACGCTATAAGGCGGGAATCACAGCAGTGGTTCCCCTCTCCTCCCCCTTCTCAGAGGTGCTGGCAGGTCCTACCACTTTGAAAAAGCTTTGAGTATAACTTGGTGATGTTTTTTGTGTGAGGATCAACCTAGCTAAGTTGGGAGAGGCTCATCATCAAGGGTGGCTGAAAGGTGGAGACTATTCAGTTGCAGAAACTCTTGAAGATCATTTATAAAGTCCTGTAGGAATTGTCATCTGCATTGGTGTTGGGAACACCTACTCCAACAAAATTTCAGTTCCTTGAGGTACTAAATTACATTATTAAGTTACACATATACTGTTTATACACACACACACACACACACACACACACACATTCGTTTATTTACTTATTTATCTTAATTCTGAGTTTAACAAACCCCAAATAAAATGGGGATTTCCGTATACATAGTAAAACAGAAAAAGAGGACTGGTTGTACATGAAGCTGTAGCTCTCTATGATGTACATCTTGTGTTTAAAAACATGGATAGACTTGCATGAAATAATGAAGAACAAAATGAGCAGAACCAAAAGAACATCGTATATAGTAACAGCAATATTGTTTTTAGAACAACTTTCAGGGAATGAGTCATTTTGACTATTGTAAATACCCAAATTAACTACAAAGGAAGACACTATCTATATCCAGAGAAAGAACTGATAAATAGAAGCATGTATAAAATGATTTATACACACACACATACACATACACATACACATACACATACATATTTGTGTCTAATAGTAGTCATCTCTAGGGCTGGGGGTAGAAGAGAAGGGAAAGGAATTTTTTTTTTAAGTGAGGCAGTTGGGGTTAAGTGACTTGCCCAGGGTCACACAGCTAGTAAGTGTAAAGTGTCTGAGGCCACATTTGAACTCAGGTCCTCCTGACTCCAGGGCTGGTGCTCTATCCACTGCGCCACCTAGCTGCCCCCCCACCCCAATACTTTCACTTTATACAGATCAGGAAACTGAGGACTTAGGCAGGAAGACAACATGCTTTTATTAAGTGTCTGCTATGCATCAGGCACAGTGCTAAGTGTTTTACAAATTTTATCTCATTTGATACTCAAAAGAACCCTGAAAGACAAATCCCAGTTTTATAGTTGAGGAAACTGAGATAGACAGAAGTTAAATTATTTTCCCACAATTACATAGTAAGTGTCTGAGGCTAGATTTGTTCCCAGGACCTCTTGATTCCAGGCTCAGGACCCTATGTACCATGTTACCCTACACCAGTGAAATGATTTGTCCGAAAATTACCCAATCTAAAGAGCAGGAATTAGGATTCCTGCCTTCTGACTCTGGGAGTATTTTCCACCATACCACGAGCCTCCTCTCTCAAACAGGCAGTATTTACGTACAATACTTTACTCCTAACACATCTGCTCCAAATGTTTAATCTGGCTCAAGATTTCTAGGCAACTATTCCTTTTGATTCATTTAAGTACACGGTTCCTTAAAGTACTGATTCTTTCACTCTGTGACAACCTAAAGGCTTAAAAAGCACACCTGCCCAGCACATTTCTTCCCTGGGGTATTCAGGACATGACATTATTTTGAAAAGTTCAGTCTCCTTTTCTTCCCTTTCTGTTGATATAAATGTGAAATCTCTGTACACACAGAGATGCTGGTGGTGTTCCACCTGGAAATGGGTTATAAATTGGACTGAAGAGGTCATGTAGAGGAACAACAAAATCCACATTCATTTAACTCCTCACCAGTCTCCATCTTAACCTGCATGATATTTTTGCTGATATTAAGAAAGTTATATTTAAGTTACCATAAAACAAGTCAGGTCAAGTCAAGAAGCATTTGCTATGTCCCAGGCACCAAGAAAACAAATACAAGCAAAAAGACAAGTTCCTGTCCTCAAGGAGCTTACATTTTAATGGGAGAAGCAACACATAAATGGAAAGTGGAAAAATGTGGGCTAGAGTAGGGAGGGAGGTATGGGTGGAAAAAATCTGGAGAATAGCTTGGAAAGGAATGACACATAGTTGACCTGGGCATTGTCCTTAACTCAAGGTTCTGGGAGGAGCCATCCAATCAGAGGAAGAGGCCTTGAGGTGGAAGGAAATTCCAAAGTGTGCATTGTCCAGGTCTGGGATGAACTTTCAAGATGAAGACTCCCAATATGGGCATGGTAGAGAAAGTCAAGCCTGCAGAGTAATGAAGAATGATCAGATTGAATAATACCATTTAAAGTGGGGAATGAAATATAACTATAAAGTAATAATGGTGGTTTCTTTGTATGGCCATGAGTGACTCTGAAAGAAATTCCAAGAATTCCAGGAATGTCTTAAACAGCAGGGTAGGTATAAATGACTGCTTCTGTGGTGACTATTTTGAAGGACAAGTGTTTGAATGTAGATTTTTGGGTATATTTGTTTAAAAAACCGAGGACTTCATTATTTTATTTATATATATATATATATATGTATATATATATATATATATATATATATATATATATACACACACACACACACATATATATATTTTTTGGTGAGGCAATTGGGGTTAAGTGACTTGCCCAGTGTCACACAGCTAGTAGGTGTTAAGTGTCTGAGGCCGTATTTGAACTCAGGTACTCCTGACTCCAGGGCTGGTGGTTTATTCACTGCGCCACCTAGCTGCCCCCGCTTCATTATTATATTAAAGAAATCTTAAACTATAAAATTTCCACAAGAAACACACACACAAATTTACCAAACTACAAGTATTTTATCTTCCATTGTAGTGGTTTCTTGGTAAGATGTGGTGCAAAGTAATAAGAATGAGCTCTGTCCCCCCCCCCCCCCATTTTTTTTGGGTGGTATTGAATGTTAAGTGACTTACCCAGGGTCACACAGCTAGTAAGTATCAAGTGTCTGAGGAAAGATTTGAACTCAGGTCCTCCTGAATCCAAGGCCAGTGCTTTATCCACTGTACCACCTAGCTGCCCCCTCTGTCCCTTTGTTAAAGGAAAACCTTATTCATTTTGCCTGCTTCAGCAACTGAAAAGAAGGATCAGGGAGGAGCTGATTGGTGGTGTGGAAATGATGGGAATCTTGGGAAAAAAGTGACTGCTGTATCCTAGAATTTGTGAAAGTGGAGAGGAAGTCTGGGCAGAGTCTAACATGAACGCTAGATCTGAGGGGAACAGATGTCAGTGGGTTCAGAGTAGTAGGTGCCATGGATTTCAGACTAGGAAGGATGAGAGATATTCAAGAATAAAATTCTGAAGAAACAAGGAGAACAACTGAAATTAATTGAATGAAATCCCCAAATGGGATTTGTCTGAAGAAGCTCATGTGGATACACATGGAACTCACCACTTAACTGAGATTTTGAAAAAATAAGTGGACAGAAGATGGAAGCAAGGTCAGGTAACAGAAAATGAATGTAAGAGTGTGGTATATTTTAGCAAGTGAGGAATATTAAAATTCAGAATAGGCAGGCGCCAGAAACAGGACTGAGGACAACAATAAAATTGTTTATGTTTGATAATTGGAAGAATAAGCAGGCTGCTAGAGGAGAGAGGACCTTTGCTTGGGATGGATGGGATGATGCTGCCGGACAAAAGAGCAAAAAGAGGGAAAGGAGAGGTGTTCAGTGATGATTTAGTGCCTGTTTTCTCTGCAAAGAAGAATGAATGACCTTTACAATAGAAATGACAGAACAAAAACAGCAACAGGGAGTTGATAACCTAGTTAAACTGAGGAAACAGTAAGAGAGCACTTGGGAGAACTCAAGTCACCTGCCTCCCTGGGTTCTGGAAGTACCACTAGTCATGATTCCTGGGCAACTGTCTGGGATGTTTGGAAGATCAAGGAAAATGCTGAAAGGGCCACAAGTCTGGAGAAGGGTAAATGCTGTTCTGATTATGGGAAAAAGGAGAGAAGGGAAAGTCTGCAAACTCTAGTCCAGGGAGCTTGACTTCTGTTCCTGGGAAAATTCAAGACCACATCGTTAAAGGGATGGTCAGCCAACTTTTATAAAAATAACTGATTACAAAGAACCACCAGAACTCCATCAAGATCAGATCATACCAACCTAATTTCATCTCCCTTACTGACAGGATCATGAAAGTGGGAGGTGAGAGTAATGTTGTAGACATAGTTTACTCTCCTGATTTTCACTAAATGTTTGATAAAGTATCTCATACTATTATTGTGGAAAAGATGGAGCCTTCTAGACCAATCATAATATAAACAAGTTGATTTTGCCTTTGGCCCTGCTCACCATCCCTATAACTTTCTGGGCCATGACACCCCTCCTTCTTGATCCCTTCCCTTTGTGTGTTTTTTCCCCAATTGAGGTCAGGGACTTTTGCATTTCTACCCAGATCACTTAGCATAGTGTTTGGCACAGAATAGGAGGTTAATAAGTGCCTTTTCATTTATTCATTCGTTCATTCATTCAGGATACCCAGCAGGTCAGGGAGAATATTTGCTTATGTTTAGGAAGGTGAAACACTGGTATTTTCTTGTATTTCTTTTTTTTTAAGGGGTCTGATATTTCTTACCCTTTAGGTAGCATAGCTTTGAACACAGTGGGGATGATTAATGAGGCTGTCTAAGAATTAATAGTGAAAGCACCTTAAGAAAATGGTTATATTTTTGAAGTAGTTTGTGCATTTCTCTAGAAATGTGCAGTTTCACTGATGTTACAGCAGCTGGGCCTGAGCTGTCTTAGAGATCACCTCTATCTCCATTTCCTTCCTTCTACTTTCTTGGTTTAGCTATGGCATACTTCCTTAATTTGAGCATCGCTCTCAAACACATTGGACTGAGGTAGACAGAGAAGGGAAAGACAGAACACAAGAGATGTGCTGTTGACCTGGCTGCAGAAATGGTCAGCTTAGGCTCTGCAGTGCCTTGAGGGAGTTTCTCCAGGAGGTTCTGCATCCCTTCTGCTTCTAACCATCCCACTCCCCTACAAATCTCTGCCTCTGATACTGTGAAGTGGTGTTGAGTTAACAGGGAAGGAGAGAACACAAGCTGAATTGGGAACTGGAGGGGAGTGGGAATATAAATAGCTCATCAAGTTCTGGTTCCCCCTCTCAGTAATGTGTCATGGACCCTTCTGAAACTCTAGTAAAATCCATGGACCCCGTCTCAGAATGGTGTTCTTAAATGCATAAAATAAAGAGCATGGAATTATAAAGGAAACCGTTTCTATTGAAATGCGGTTAATTCCTGCCCTCATGGAGATTACAATAGGAAGTGATTAAGAGAGGGAAGGTACTAGAATTTAGCAGGGTTCGAGAAGGCTTCCAAAAATATGGGATTTTAGTTGAGACTTAAAGGAGGGGGCGAGGTGGGGGGGGGCAGCGGCTAGGTGGCACAGTGGGTAGAGCACCAGCCGGCCCTGGATTCAGGAGGACCTGAGTTCAAATTTGACCTCAGACCCTTGACACTTTACTAGCTGTGTGACCCTGGGCAAGTCACTTAACCCCAATTGCCTCACTAAAAAAAAAAAAGAAAGAAAGAAAAGGAAGCCAGTGAGGTCGGAGCATTTCAGTCATGGGTGATGGCCAGAGAGAATTCCTGGAGCAAAAAGACCACAGGTACACATGGATACAAAGGGAGGGGCTGTTGCTATTCCAAATTTTTGTGCCCTGGGTGCTAAAAGGCTGCTAAGGTAGGGTTTTGGGGGTCGTGGAGCTGACTGTGCTAAGATGTACAACCATTTTTCAAAGTAGGGAATATGAAAACTTGAAGAATTATTAAATGTCCTGTAGTAAGGTAGATCACTGGACTTAATATCCAGACGACCTGTATTTGAATCTTCCTTCATAGACTTACCAGCTGTGTGACCCTGGGCAAGTCACTTGACCTCTATAAGCCCCATTTTTTTCATCTGTAAGATGAAGGGGTAGGAATCAATGGCTTCTAAGAGCCTTTCCTCATTTATATCTGTGATCCTATCATTCTCTGCCCCCTCCCCGAAGAAAAAGAAAGCTACCATGTGAAAGTTCAGTGCCAAGTTACTTATTCCCTAAAGCAGAGTTCCCAGACATGTGGCCCCAGAGCCACACTATGGCCTGTGACACTCAGTCCCCCAGAACCAAATTAAAATGTAACTGGGAAATATTTCACAAGAAAATTAAGCAGAATACAGATGATTTTAGTATATATTTGTTCTAAAACATTCTGGGACCCACAGGGATCCTTGTTCCACCATTTAGTAGCCTATTTGGGTTTGACCTTGTTGTTATTGTTGTTGTCCTTTGTTCTCAAAAAGGACCATGACATTGGGGTGATGTCATGACTTGCTTCTCCAGAGCCATATGGGTCCAGTGGCAAGATATAGATCAGGATGACTAGAGATGGTCCCAAATATTTAAGGCATTGGGGTTATGACTTGACCAGGATCACACAGCTTTAGTAAGTGTCTGAGGTAAGATTTTAATTTAGGTTCTCTTGACTCCAGGACCAGTGCTCTACCCACTGTGCCACCACATTTGGATTTGATGCCATTGCCCTAGAATACCGGAATTCTATATATTCTGAGACAACACTTAAGGGTGTGCAGGTGGAATTTGGATTCATTCTTTCCATGTACTTCATATCCCTGGGACAGTTCCCTTATCCTTCTCCCTTACCCCCAATGGTCCCTCCCCTCCCCACTCCGACAATGGATGATAAGATCATAACTGTACAGCTAAAGGGGACCTTGGAGGTCATCTAATTTAACCTCCATCCATTTTACAGATAAAAAAACTGAGGTACAGAAAGGTTAAAGACTTGCAAAGGTCACCCATGTTGTTGCATCAACATCAGGATTTGAACCCAGGACCTTTATCTCCAAAACTGCTAGTCTCTACTAGAACCTAACCTTTTCAGCAAAGCAGTCAGAGAATTGGAATAAAAGCTTTGTATTCTTCCCCCAAGAAGGAGCACACAGCAGGTGGTGGAGGATTTAGAGAAAGGAAGCTTGAAAGGCTATACTTATTTGCTTGACTTTGGTTAGAGGGGAGTTTGAGAAGCAGGATTTAAATCTGAAATGATGAATTTAGAATTGAAAATGTTGCCTTGGGGGGGGATATTAAAATTGAACAAAAGCGAGCAGTGAACTAGCTTATCTCTATATATCTTTGAATTCCGGCAACAGGTTATATTGTTCAGTACTGGGCATGGCTCATTTGAAACAAAAAAGTGTTTCATCTTTAGAGTTACCATCAAGGTCTTTGGTCAATTTGGGAGCATAATTATCCAGACAATAGCCTTTTGTTATATCCTGGAATAGGAATATTAATGTGTGTGGCTAAGCAAGGGCTTCTCCCACAGAGGAAACTTGTGCATTTCGGACCAAGTGTCTTCATCACTTGACTTCAGTTAAAAGTAAAACACTTTGTCTCAGATTTTTTGCCCCTCTACAGATATGTTTACAAAGTAGAAACGGAAAAATTTAATTTTTGGAGCTAGATTTTTTTAGATATTTTAACTTTGAAAATGGGTTGAAAATGAGTAAAGAAAGATAGCAGACCCTCTCTCCTCCTTGAACTTTGTTTTACACCTTTGACATATACTTCCCATGTATTTATGATTAATAATTGTTGTTATTTGTCCTTCATTCTCAAAGAGGACTATGACATTGGGGAGGTGATGTCAGGACTTGCAGTAAATTGTATTTAAGCGAGGCAGCACTGTGCAAAGTCACCAACCTCAATCTCTCCTCTGGAACCATCTGGGTGGCAAGATATAGATCAGGATGACTGGAGATGCCCCCCCCCCATGATTAAAAATAAGCAGAGACTGGATGACCACTTGTCAGGTGTGTTACGGTAGGGATACCTGCTGTAAGAAATGATGACTATGGGGAATGAAGAGACACATAGAAAGATTTACATGAACTTGTACTGAGTGAAATGAGCAGAACCCATGCTGTAATGTAAATGAAGAGATTGGCAAAGGAAATTCAAAATCTGAGTAACTCAAAAACCATTTTTAGCCTCAGAGAACAGATTATGAAATGTTTCTCTAGCCTCACAAGTGTGAGATGAAGGACTACTAGGACAAATGTTGTACATGTTTCCTGGATATGGTCAGTGTATTGGGTTGTTATCACTTGGCTTGTTGTTGTTGTTTGTAACAATGGAGGGATCATGTTGGAGTGGAGCTAGAAGGAGGCTGGGTATTGCCAGATAGGACTGTGTTATGAAAAAACAAAAGTCAAAAAACAGATGAGCAGCATTTTATCAGAAAAACCTGGAAAGACTTTCATGAGCTGATGCAAAGTGAAATGCACTGTATACAAAATAACAGCAATATTGTAAGATTATCTGCTGTGAATGACTTAGTTATTTTCAGCAATGTAATGATCCAAGATAATTCTGAAGAACTTATGAAAAATGCAATCCATCTACAGAGAAAGAACTGTGATGGTACCTGAATACAGATGGAAGTATATTTTGTTGTTGTTGTTAGTTCCTCTTTCTAAAGTTTTTTTGTCTGCTATGTTTTGCATGACTGCACATGCATAACTTATATTGAATTGCTTGAGTTCTTAAGGGGGGATTAGGGAGTGTGAGATTTAAAATTGGATATTAGATCATAAATCTCCCCTACTTAACCTTTCCCTTAACTTATCTCCCAAACTAGTAAATGGAAGAAGCTTTTGGTTTTCTAGATAGACCTTTTATTTATTGTTATGGTAGTCACAAGGTGATGTTGATTAGAAGGATAGGAAAGTAGAAACACAATACAAATCGTCTTAAGTCTAAGCTTAGTCTATATTCCTTATAAAAACTCACCAAACCGAAAAGGCCACCTTTGGAGAGAGACCGTCTGTGCTGCGCCGGCAGGAGTCCCGCCAAGCAGGCAAAAGCCTCTACTTCCGTTCTCCCCACCCCAGAAGTCGAGTCCCCGCAGGCAGTCTGACGTGCGCAGCAGGCGGACTGTTCGTCTCCTCCCCAAAAGGGTGGTCCTTCAAAAACTGGCGTCTTTCAGTTATCCTAACCAACTGGTAAAAACTTTCATATTTTACCACGGGAGGAAGGATGAGAATTTGGAACACAAATTTTGTTTTGTTTTGGTTTTTGGGGGGTTTTTTTGGAACACAAAGTTTTAAAAATTGATGTTACATTTTGTTTTTACATGTAAGGTGGGGAAATTTTTTTTCTACAGTCACCCATAAAAGTTATTTCTAAAAAGAAGACAAATGGGGGGCAGCTAGGTGGCACAGTAGATAAAAGACCAGTCCTGGATTGAGGAGGACCTGAGTTCAAATCCAGCCTCAGACACTTAACGCTTAAGAGCTGTGTGACCCTGGGCAGGTCACTTAACCCTCATTGCCCCTCAAAAAAAAAAAAAAGACAATTGACTGCAACTCAAAGTCAACCTTTTAAATTGGCTGTGTTTCCTATAGACAGTTTATTAAATTTAGACAGTTGATTAATTTAGACAGCTGATTAAAATGCAAATGTTTGTTGAGAAAATATAGCACTTTCATACTCTAGGGAAAACATGTGACACTTTTTTTTCTCTTTAGCTTTCACATTGCAGTGATCTTGTTTCTCTGGAGGAGTCAGAACCCTACATCTAGTAATCAACAAGCTATTCATATTCTGTACTCTGAATGATGGCTAGTTCACTTTTGAGGTAGAAATCATCCCTTTCATTTCTTCTTTTCTCAGTTGAAATGGGAAAAATACTGTATTCCACATCTAAGCTATCTGGTCTTTTTCTTACTAGAGCTAGTCTACTTGGATGCTTCTGAATAGGTGGTCAATTCACTTTAATTCTGTAAACATTTATTAAGGGTCTTCCAGGTGCAATGCACTGTGCTTGCTAGGAATATTTGATTTGATTTTTCTACCCAGAGTTTCATACTGAGATATATACTGGATCTCTGAAATGTTTTTTTTTTTTTTTTTTTTTGCATCATAGGGAAACATTTCCAGAGTAGAAGTCTTGGAAAAAGCTCAGTGCTACAACACAACATCCATTAGGAGAATTCTCCACTTGATATACTAGCCACTGTGTTGTCATGTTACCTTACCATTTTCCTTTTAGCCCTTCACTAAATTTCAACACATTCTTCACAGCTGTGTTTTAAAAAACCTTTCCCTCTTAAGTGAATGATTATTTAAATCCTCTCTTCTGTAACATGTAGAACTCTTTAGGAATGTATTTAGCTCATTGGATTTTCTTTCAGCCCATTTGACATATTTATATCTTCCATATACCTTATGGTGACTACACTTGTGTTGTGTGCTTGGTAATACATGGTAATAAAGTATCACAATTGGTATAGTAGAGTTTTGTTTTTTTTAATCTGACAACTAGGACTATAAAACCCAATGCATTTCCTGTTCTACCTTCACTGCCAGGAATCTCAGAACTAAATTCAGGATTCCAACTGAAGTAATTAACTCATCCCAGGTGCAGTACCTAGTAACATCTATTCCTCTACCCCCTTTACATTATTTGTTGTTATTGTCATTGTGTTCTTCTTTATACTGTTTGCCTTCATAAGCTTTTTCAAATACTCTTTTGAAGCTGGAGTGGAATGAGTTGCAAATTCTAAATGAATAAATAGCAAACTTCACAAAGACAATATTTTCGTTTTCAGCTGTTAAAAACCCCAATCAAACCCGCATGCTTCTCTAGAATTGTCTTAAAATCACATTTCTATTTCAGATCTAGCTTCCTGGTTCAAGTTCTCCTCTTGTCTCTTCTTAAGAGCAAAATTCTACGTGTCTGTTGTTGAAATTGGCAGTTGTTTGTTTTTTTTTCTGAATGTAGCTGAGTGCTATAGGCAAGCAATAGGTGACAGGGTCTTGTTCTTCTAACCACTTATTAATTCATTTACAAATAGTTAACTGGTTGATTATGTAGTCTGAGATTCGTCATGAATATGTAGTCATTCCTAGATATACTTTCTAGGTGAAAATTATGTTGTTTTAAGGGGATGGCTCTAAAAAGATGTTAAAAAAGATGAGAGCATGACCAGCAGCTATTTCTATAGTGTGAACTTGTAAAGATCATAGGATCATATATTTAGAGCTGGAAAGGGTCCCAGAGGTCATCTAGTCTGGCCTTCTCATTGTACACATGAGGAAACTGAGGCAGATCCGGAGAGTTAAGTGAATTGCTCAAGATGGTTCTTTTCCTTATGATCATAGCTTAGGGGTTTTACACCCACCCCCTTCCCCTCAGATTTGTTTTCACCCACTCTTAACAGAAGTTTAACATTTCCTTCAATTTTGAATTTTTTTAAACCCACGTTATTCTTTTTTTTTTTGGGGGGTGAGGCAATTGGGGTTAAGCGACTTGTCCAGCATCACACAGCTAGTAAGTGTTAAGTGTCTGAGGTCGGATTTGAACTCAGGTCCTCCTGAATCCAGGGCCGGTGCTCTATCCACTGCGCCACCTAGCTGCCCCTTCCCACGACGTTATTCTGAGGAAGGGTCCGTAGGTATCATCAAATGTCACAAGAGTGCAGTCCATGAGAAAAAAAGTGATTAAGAAGCCTAACCTTAGCCCATGTTTGAAAAGGCACAAAAAATGATTGCATCCCCTTCCTGATTTGTGCATATAAATATATTTGTGCATACAAATGTATTAAACTTTTTTAAAGACTGCATCTATATTTTGTGACTTCTAGTTTTTATTTTATTAACTTAATACACTAAAAGGGCCTTAGTGTAAAGGACAGCTGATAACCCAAGTAAGGGAGAGACAAGCCATGTTCTTCCAGTCATGTCCCTTTACTTCTCTGCACCTCAGTGTCTCTATCTGTAAAACGAAGATGGACTTAGATGACCTTTAACTCTAAGCTCATGATTCCAATAAGAAAATATTAATTTTTATCACCTAAACAGTTTTCCTTTTTGCAGACCTGTACTTTTAACTCCATTGTCTACACTTAATAAATTCTAGATTTAAACACAAACCATGTTAACAGAATCTGATAGCAATGCTGTCACAGAAAGCAATTCTTTCTCACTGCAGTTCTTGTGAAGCACCCTCCCTCAGCCAAACTCAGAGATGAAAATCACTTAATTAACCAAGAAAGATTTTAGAGTCTTAATTGCTTGTCTCAAACAGTCACACATATTGGATTCAGTAGTGTTAAAAATCAATTCGTATACTACAAACCACTAATCCATATTAGCAGACCCTCACCAACACTGTTTATTAGTCACTAGTGACTGTATGTTCTTCTGGGGAACATTTGCAAGCATTCCAAAAGTACAAGCTACTTTAAAGATTATGTGAGAGTAGGATGGGGAAAGTTGGGGGTTGGGGGCATATTCTGTAATGCTTTGAGGCTTCCCAATCACATGACTCCAATTGGGCCCCATCCCTAGTAAGAGAGCCTGTGAAATAAACAGGATCAGAAAGCTCCAGATTTCCATCAAGCCTTTAGCACAGGATGCTGCCAAATGTGTTTTCATTCAAACAATAATGGGGATGCTTTCAAAGAAGTCATTTATACAGTTACTTTTCTAATAAAAACAATCTATCAGAAGGGATTCGTGAATAGTAGCTAGCAATACTCAATCTTATAATAGATATTTTAAAAAAAGTTTTATCCTGAACTTAGCAAACATCAAATAAAATGGCTATTGCCGTATTTATAGTAGAACAGAAAATGTGAAACTGTGGATCCCTATTATGTACAGTTTCTTTTTCTTTTTTTTTTTTTTTTTGGTGAGACAATTGGGGTTAAGTGACTTGCCCAGGGTCACACAGCTAGTAAGTGTGTAAAGTGTCTGAGGCCAGTTTTGAACTCAAGAAATCCTGAATCCAGGTGTAACGATTGGAATAACGCCACCTGCTGGAAACTTACTGTAGAAGAGTTCCACCCATGAAGCGAAGGTCTTTGAGGGCAAGACCAGGAGTCTTTTCTTTGGCATCAGGAAGTGACGCGGGCTAGTGGGAGGAGGAAGGAAGAGACTGACGCTCTTTCCTGAGGACGCTGGTGGAGAGGGGAGCTAGAAATGTGCTCTCCCTTTAATAGATAGGAATCTAGGCCTTTTCTTCTCTCTTTACCAAACTCTTATTCTCCTTAATAAATGCTTAAAAGTCTAACTCTTGCTAAAGCTTATAATTTATTGGCGACCACTCATTGGATATTTTAGACAGTTTAGCTAGAATTTTAGCCCTTAACACAGGGCCGGTGCTCTATCCACTGCACCACCTAGCTGCCCCCAGTTTATTTTTCTTTAAAAATATTTATTGCTTTTCTCATGTAACTTTCTAAGCTATCTTGCTTGTCTGTGATTATTTCTTTTGGTTATCTATTTTCCTTAAGTACTGCTGGGCTAGTAGTGGGAAAAATGTGTTATAGGCAATGGGAACCAAAGTCTTCTAAAAGAATGAAAGAATGAAAAAACACTACTTAATATTCACTGAGCATTTTGCTAAGTGCTAGGGAATATAGATAGAAAAATGAAACAGTCCCTTCTTTTAGGAAGTTAACATTCTAATAGAAATAGACAAAACATCTAAGAGGGTATAACTTCATTTTGAATGGAATCGTCCTTTCCATTTCACTATAAAAGTCTTTATGATACAGTAACAAGGCATATAGCAATGCATCTTCTTTTGTGTAATTTCCTTTGATAAAACCATATCTTCTTCTGATGTTGAAACTTTTAACAGTGCCAAGGATTTTGGTGTCTAGAACTTTCTTTTGTGGATCTTCAGTGACTTGTTACTAAGGAACAGGTGTTAGACCTGTTCAGTAGAAGTTTCCAGGAGTGATATCTACAGCAATTGTTCTCCTGGATGAGGGAGGCAGTCAGGTTGGAAGCAGGGCCAGTGGCCTAGGAGGTACAGGTATTCCCAGGGCTCAAGGGTGCAGGATAACTGGCTGCTTCCAGTGTAGTATGAGGGGAGAGGGGGGTGATCAAGGTGGAGGTGGTAGTTTGATCAGCCTGGTATATACTGCCTCTTGTGTCTCACTCAGGGCATTTTGCTGCTTCTGTCCATTTGATAGTAGTTGGTTGGCTGGGATGTCAGGGACAATTCTCCAAAGGGATTGTACCTCTAGATGATGAGAGCCAGGCTGAAAACAGGGCTGTTGGCTTGGAGGATACTGTCATCTTTGCTGCTTTTGGGTACAAGTTCCTGGGCTTGTTCTACCTGGGACATGAGGGGAGGTAGTAATTGAAGGATGGGCCATGGTTTGACCTTCTTGGTACATACCACCTTTGTCTCCCAGGGTGTCTTCTGACTTTAGGTAGCCTGGCTGGTTTGTTTATTGGTTCTAAGAGACTGGTTTAAGATTTAGGATTTCTGTAGTATGGCAGAAACTAAGTTTATACCAACATCTTACACTGTATACTAAGATAAGTCAAAAAGGGCATTTGATTTAGACATAGAGTGATACCACAAGCAAATTGGGATAATATGGAATAGGTTACTTGTCAGATCTATGGGTAAGGGAAGAATTAAGGACAAAACAAAAGGTAGAGAGTATTTTGCAAGATGGAAAATGGATAATTTTGATTATATTAAGTTTTTGCACAAACAAAACCAATGCACCCAAGAATAGAAGGAAAGCAGAAAGCTGGGAAACAATTTTTATAGCAATTATCTCTGATAAAGACCTCATTTCACAAATAGAGAACAGAGTCAACTTTATAAGAATACAAGTCATTTCCCAATTTAAAAAATGGTCAACTGTTATGAACAAGAAGTTTTCAGATAAAGAAATCAAAGCTATCTATAGTCATATGAAAAAATGCTCAAAAGCTATATTGATTAGAGAAATGCAAATTAAAGCAACTCTGAGGAACTACCTCACACCTATCAAATTGGCAAATTTGACAGAAAAGGAAAATATACATGTTGGAGAAAATGTGGGAAAATCAGGACACTGAGCACTATTGGTACAGTTGTGAACTGATCCAACTATTCTGGAGAACAATTTGGAACTATACCCAAAGGGCTATAAAACTATGTATACCCTTTGACTGAGCAATACCATTATTAGGTCTTTATCCCAAAGAGATATATAAAAAAAGAAAAAGAAAAAGGATTTATATGTATACAAATACTTATAGCAATTCTTTTTGTATTGGCAAATAATTAAAAATTGAGGGGATGCCCATCAATTGGGAAATGGCTGAATAAGTTGTGGTATGTGGTTATAATGGAATATTATTATGCTATAAGAAATAACTAGCAGAATGATTTCAGAATAACTTGGAAAGTGAAGTGAGAAGAAGCAGGAGAACATTGTACAAAGTAACAATATTGTATGATAGTTGTAGTTGTTTGCCCTTCATTCTCCAAGAGGACCATGATATCAGGGTGATGTCATGACTTGCAGTCACTTGGATTTAAGTGAAGGAGGGCTGTGCAAGGTCACCAACCTCATTCATTCCTCCAGAGACATCTGGGTCTAGTGGAAAGATAAAGATCAGGATGACTGGAGATGGCCCTAGATGTTTAAGGAAATTGGGGGTAAGTGACTAGCCCAGGATCACAAAGCTAGTACGTGTCTGGGGTGATATTTTTAACTCAGATCCTCCAAATGTCAGGGACAGTACTCTATCCACTGTGCTACGTAGCTGCCCCTAATATTGTGTGATGACCAACTGTGAATGACTTAGCTATTCTCAGCCATACAATGATCCAAGACAATCTCAAAGGACTCATGATGAAAAATGCTATCCACCTCCAGAGAAAGAACTGATTAAAGTGTGAATGCAGACGAAGCATACTATTTTTCACTTTATTTTTGTGGGTGAGTTTTTTTTTGTTTGAGTTTTCTTCCACAAAATAAATAATATGGAAATATGTTTTACACGATTGCACATATATAAACTATATAGATTACATACCATCTCAAGGATATGAGAGGGAACTGGGAAAAATTTGGGACTCAAAATTTTTTTTAAAAGCATAAATATTAATTGTTTTTACACGTAATTTGGGGGGAAAAGATATTGTTAAAAAATTTAGGATTTCCAGCAGCAACTGCTCTTCAAATCCTGACACAACAGGTGATCAAACTCAGACCCCTTTTCTTTTTCTCTTTTTATTCCTTGAGATTTGTGCAGAAGAAGAATGAAAAGGAGTAGGGGGATTGGAGGGAAAAGAAAGAGCAGGGAGTGAATGCCTGGCACCCCTGCCAATCTGATAGCTCCACAGCACGACAGAGCATTTTAATTAAAAATAAGATAAAACAAACCCCTCATCTCCCCTATGAGCTCTCCAGTGTTTAGAAGAAGATGGAGAAAGTGTTCTAGAATAAGAGTTGCCAGAATTAGCTTTTGGTTTATTTTAGTACTTGTTGATAATCACTTTCTTTATAAGATGCTTTCCCTAACCAAGCCCTACCCTTCTCCCACATCTTTCATCTCCATCTTCCTTTTAGATGACTTTTCTGCAGGCCACAAATAGCCAGTCCTAGAGGTTTTCAATTGGACATTACCTGCTGCTTTTCTTTACAAAACCTTCTGCCTCTGGTGACTATTTTCCCAACTGTGTATGGCCTTAATAGAAGAAAGAGTATTCTTATTGGATTAAGCTTTAGATTCTTCCACTCTCTTCCAACGCCCTCCCTCCCCCCCCCCCCCCAGGCTTTAATTATAAACCAGCACTCCTACCAGATAGCAATCCCTAAATATTTCAACATTTCTCCCAGCAGGGAGACAGTAGCATATGAAGAAGCATCCAATCATACTAAAAGATTTATTTGTCCCTGACCAAGGAAACCATGCACCAGTGCATTATGATTATAAAGTCTGCCCAGCCCACCCTGCGGAGGTAATGAATTAGCATAAATACCCGTCAGTAGGTTAAGTACACACAGCAAGGCAGAAAACATCAATATGAAAACTTTAAACAATTAACAGGAATTCCAAAACATGAAGGCATCAGATGTTCAGGAAAGAATGTGCTCATAAAGAGTCCAGCTCATATTTTATTAAGCCAGGGACATCTGCTTTTCTCTACGGTCAGAGTTAATTTTTCAGGTTCGTTATCCATCCCACTGCCTTCTTCGTCAAAATTGCTTCCATTAAAGTATCATTTGGTCCCACTTATTGAGAGTGGATGGTAACTTTAGCCAAAGTTTACTTTTGGATTAGCTATGAAAAGATTTTCTAAGTAAAGTTAGTTGCTATAAACAAGATTGGAAGGCTCCGGTTTAATCTACATGAAAGAGATATTTTCTGGTACTTTATTAGCATCTATGTAATCCAAACAATGTATGTGCTAATCACAAACCATTATTTTTCCATTTGTCACAAGAGATCCTCTCATAGCTTTTAGCTGGCCATTCTTTACTAGTCTATGTTACTTAATGTACTTGAAAATGCTAAACTTTGTTTCTTTCGGAAAATCATCCCTTAAGAAAATAAAAGGAAAGAGAAAGAAAAAAGAGAAATCACTTAGATTTAGAATCAAAAGACATACACACTGATAATGTCAGAAGGGAACTTAGTGGTTATCTCATTCAAGCCCCTCATTTTTCCATTGAAGAAATTGAGGCATAGGCCGATAAAGGAAACTGATGACCAAATCCCCAAAGTTAACTGGCTTATTAGAGTCAGAACTTGACCTTTTTATTGATTGTTAAGACTTCCATTCAGGTAATCCAAATTAGTGACATTTTGTTCTTTTAGTATTTATCTGTTTGGCATTGTCCAAGGAACTTTGTATAGCAAGTTAACAGAAATAGTTTCTCCTCTTTGAGAACTTACAAAACAAAGGCATAGAAATTTTTTTTTTTTGAAGGGCAATGAGGGTTGTGATTTGCCCAGGGTCACACAGCTAGTAAGTGTCAAGTGTCTGAGGCCGGATTTGAACTCAGGTACTCCTGAATCCAAGGCCAGTGCTTTATCCACTGTGCCACCTAGCTGCCCTTTGCATAGAAATTTATTGAACAATGAATAAATATTTGACATTAAATAAATAACTACCACTATCTAAAGTCTATATTATGGTTAATATTAATATTAGCCATATAACCTTAATATAACCTTGTGAAGTCCAGAAGATATACCTATTATTGAGAGGTTATAATATTAATAATAGGTGGCACAATGGATAGAGCACTGGGTTTGGAACCTGGAAGACTCATCTGGTGACTTTGCACAGCCCTCCCTCATTTAAATCCAATTCACTTGCAATTCATGATGTCACCAACCAATGTCATGGTCCTCTTTGAGAAGGAAGGAAAGCCTACCTATACTCACTTCTTTGGGTCTTTGTCATGACTCTTGGGATGAAGAAAATGAATGTTCATTTTATTAGACTGACTCAACTAGAGTCAGAATTAGCTGTGAACTAGAAAAATGGATGGATCATTTCATTTTGTAAGCCATGATTTCCAGTACCTTTGCTATAATCAAAAATGAATTACCAAGATTACAGAATTAATAGAACTTAACTTCTGAGTAGATTTCTAGAATAGCTTATTAAAGGGAAAGTTTGTGAACATTGAGAAAAGAAAGTAGTGATCACCAAGTTGCCAATGTGGCTCCATGAAAACAGGCTATGCTACAGGCTCATTTCCTTCTTCCCTTCCTTCCTTCCTTCCTTCCTTCTTTCTCTCTTTCCCTCCTTCTTTCCTTCCTTCTTTCTTTCTTTCCTTCCTTCCCTCCCTCCCTCTCTCCCTCTTTCCTTCCATCCATCCTTCCTTCCCTCCTTCTTTCCCTCCCTCCTTCCTTCAATGAATTATTAGACTGGTAGATTAATTAATGCCCAAAGCATTTGACAGTCTTTCATGTTATCCTTGTTGACGAGATAGAGAAATGTGCTCTTAGTCCAATGTTGTCAAACTAAAATTGAAACAGGGGTCACTAAATAAGAATCTTTATAGGATGCATATTAATATAGAAAACCAAAGAGTACTATTATCTATGTTATGTTGCATTTTTATTTGGCTAAATATTTCCCAATTATATTTTGTTCTACTTCAGCCCAACTGGTAGCATTGTGGACCAATGGTTTTATGTTTGATATTCTATAAGATAGTGCAGGTAGGTAGAATCAGAACTGGTAAAATGAAAGGAAATCGGGCCTCTAAAAGAGTAGCCCAGGGCTATGTTTTGGCTGTATGTTACTTAGTATTTTTATCAGTGACTTGAATGAAAGCATAGTTGGAACATTTTCCAAATTTGTAGATGACTGAGCACGGGGAAATTAGCAACATATTGTAAGACAAAACTAGAATCCAAAAAAAAATTTTTGACAGTCAAATGATGGGTTGAATATAAGTTGAAATTTAATTGGGATAAGCATGTAGTCATATTGGGTCAAAAAATTAACTTCTGAGGTATAATAGGGGGATGATATAACTTGGTCACATATCATGAAATAGACCCCAAGGTTTTAGTGTAATATTAGCTTCATATTTTCACCTTTGCAACATGCCTTGAGTAAGAGAGGCATAATGTTCAGAAGAGACAGCTAGGTGGCACAGTAGATTGAATACTGGGCCTGGAGTTAGGAAGACTCACCTTCCTGAGTTGAAATCTGGCCTTGCACACTTATAAACTGTGTGACCCTGGGCAAGTCACTTAACTCTATTTTCCTCAGTTTCCTCATCTGTAAAATGAGCTGGAGAAGGAGATGGCAAACAACTCCAGTATCTTTGTCAAGAAAAACCCCAAATTAGGTCATGAAGAATTGGACACAACTGAACAACTGAACAGCAAATGTTCAGAAAGGGGAAAATGGTACCTTGGTCTGCAGTATTGTGATCAGGTATTGGTGCCACATTTTAGCATGTACATTGGCAAGCCAGTACACATGGTGATAGTGAGGAGACAGGAGACTATTTCACATGGGGATCAGTTGAAGGAACAGGATGTGCTGAGACTGCTCAAGACAATACCTTCAGGGCAGTAGAGGATGGAGTATGATTATCTCTTGGTTTAGGAATTTAAAAGAATGAATTATAGAATGATTTTTTAAAATTTGTGAAAGAAAAGCATTAAGTGCTCATTGTTTGCCAAGCACTGTGCTAAGCTCTCAGGATATGAAAAAAAAAATTGAGACATCCTCTTCTTCTAGGGATGTCGAATGTGCAGTATGTCTGGGGCTGGCTAAATATGGTGGGCCATGTGTTTTTGCATCAATAGTCACCTGTCAGGTGGACGCGTAACCATGGGATGGTGGTTAGGATGTGATTGGGGAAAATTGGGTAGTTTAGTTTAACTCTATGAGCAAAGAGGCTGTCTGTTGTGAACTTTGCAAGGAGTGCATGCAATAGGCCAAATTAATACAATTTTTTGAGATGATAGGAGATGATAGTCCCTGCCATCAGGTAGTTTACATACTACTGGAAATGAGAACACCTATTTATTGCCCTTGTTTGTCCCTTAGTAGGGAGGAGAGGAAATTGAATAGCAAGTGATGGGTAGAGATATGAGTGATGCACCCCCAGTCCACTAGGCTTTCAGCAGGCTTGCCGCTTGGCAGAGAGTGATCCTTGGATAGTACAGTGGATGAATTAAGAATGGCCTTGATCCAGGATACTCACCAGGTGGCCTAAAGGCAAAGACTTTAGCATCTGTGAGCCCTGAGGGAAAGAAATCAGGATGGACCAATCTAGGCCTGTCATAATTTAGTTTAGGAGCCACTCAGTTTTAAAACTGGTTAGTTTTCTTTTTACATATATTTATAATTACTTTTTCCTGGTCTATTATTTCTGAATTTGCATATTCTCTTTTCCTTGTAAATAAACCCTAGATACCTTATTCTTAATGTCTAGAGCAGGGCTTCTTAAACTTTTTTCTACTTGTGACCCATTTTCACCCAAGAAATTTTTATGTGACCGTGGGTATATGGGTATATAAAATAGATTTACATAACCTTTTACTGTTGCCAAATTTTTGTGACTAGTGATATGTGACTACATAAGGGTTTGCAACCCACAGTTTAAGAAGTTAGGGTTTAAAGTATGTAATGGGGTAGAAAGGAAGGAAAGAGGGGTAGGATCCCAGACTTGGCTTTCCAGTTACACTAGGAGCCACTTAAGGTTTGTGTGTCATAGTCAGGGAGTTTTTCTTCAGCTACAGGCCTAGGAAGTCAGTTAACTCAAAAAAGTCTTAGGGTAGAAGGGTAAAAGGGAGGAGTTGGTGTCTGAGGACTTGGGTAGATGGGAACCTTCCTAGGCTAGAATATACAGAGCCTGAAAG